>NC_082644.1:4083043-4398190 GCF_028023285.1 Balaenoptera ricei
CCAACCATGAAGACCACATTCACAGAAATCAATAGAAGCTCTGATGAAATCTCCAGCAGCAACAACCAGAAAATCTAGACTAAATTTTTAAAAAAATATTTATTCTATACCTAGGTCAAAAAGAAAAAAGAAAGAGCAAGAGGGAGATGAGAGTGAGGGAGAAGAGAGACTTGACTAAATATTATGTACAAGTACCTTGGCCTCATCTACATAAATTACATTTTAGAGGGCGAAAGATACAGTAATACACACTAACCTCTTCTACATATTTTGCAGGTAACAGATTATTCATACTAATCTTCAGCCATTAAACTATTGCCAATGCATGGACACAGCAACGATTTACATAAAATATGTCTGTAATTGTTACACTTCAGTTGTCACATTAATAAATCCTTAGTCTCAGATGGGGGAGATAATTAGCATAAGCATTTCATTACAATGTGGGAAATTTTTTTTCCAAAAATGAACTAAACAAACTAAGTTATTTCACAAGGACATTGAACAGCTGTCAAATGAAAACCACTTCTGGTCAAAATCAGCAGGGGTCTGATTCAGACAGATAATAATCAGGTTAAATGTGCATAATGACTATTTAGAGCCCAAGTCTCTACAGTTTATAAGTTTTTAGGCAAGACAGGGCCCATGATAATTCTTTCTATATCATTACTAAAACTTTATTGCAATGGTTTCGGTTAACACACTCTGTTCACCCCCCAATGCATGTAAACTTACTGATGGCCGAGTGACACGAAAACGTGACACTGATATTATATGATTAGCAGGTCCTCTTTGAAGATGATGATCTTAATTAGCCGTAGATAAAAGATATATACATATGTTGATTTGATGATGACCTTTTTTTCCCTTTATTCATTAAAAGTAGAAAGAAATTTCTAGAAAGTGATTGAAGATTCAAGAGAGAAACAGACAACAGAGCCTAGTAGTATTATTTTAATCTGTTTTGGAGGTTCAGTTATTATGACAAGAAAAAAAATAATGTGAAAATACTGAAAATTAAAAGTTAATATTATCTTTTTGAGTAGATTATATGGTTGTAGACTTAGGAAAGTAAATTTGATGATGACTTTTAAAAGAATAATAAATGAAATCCAAAACGATGATCAATTTTTTTCATCTATTCATGTTGAAAAAGTTATGAAGTAAACCCATCAGACATTAAGTGAAAAATGAAAGAAAATAATGGCCAATGAATGAAATACATACATCTAGAATAAGCAAAACTTTGTAGGTAAAACAGAAAGATCTCTATAACTTTCTCTTATAAATTAATATTTGATTTGATAGAAGCAGTTGAAATATGCATTTTCTGTCATCGTGAAAATTTTTTTCTATTTGTCCTTCTTCTCTTTGCCTCTTCTAGTTCTTTTTTCCTTCCCTTCCCCCTCCTCCTCTTTTTCCTTCTTCTTCTGCTACTATTACTAGCACAATTCCTATCCATCAGATAATAATGACGGCCATCCTGCCATGATTTACTCAGCATTTACCCTAAACCAGGGACTGCTGAAAGTAGCGCCATTACATTACCTTATTTTATCTCATAATATACTTTATGAGGTCAGAATTATTAATTAATTCAGTTATTAATTTTTTCATTGAAGTAACCATCTGAAATCATTCAAATGGCTTTTTCCAAGTTCCTAGAGCTAAAACATATAGGGTTGGTGCTGACATCCAATTCTACCTGATTCCAGAGTCCAAGATCTTAATTGCTTTGTCAAGCTGTCTTCACCTGGCATAAGAGTTTCTCTAAGGCCAAAATGAAACAAAGGAATAGGTAGACTCCATAGACACAACAGTACAAGTAGAAAAAGGGAAATAACATTTCAAAAATAATCCATGATCTGTCAGTTTTCTGTTTTGACCCCTGGCTCACTGAACTTTTCCTTTTCTCTTTTTAAGCATAATCCGTGCAGTTTACCACCTCAGAAATGAGGGGAAGTGTCAGAGTGACAACATCAGTAACAAAGTCCTTATACCAGGAAAACCCCTCCCGGCAAGCCAGAGGTGGGGTAGGTGAGGATGGAAGTGTATAGAGTCACTGCCTCGTTCCCGTCTAATGACCTCAGGACGGCCACTCCTTGTATCACAGCCCAGCCTGTGGAAGGGAGAGGCAGCGGAGTCTCTAGTAAAAAAAAAATGCATGATAATTTGCAGGACTCCTAAGAAAACTAGGGCTGGTGTGCCAACATCCCAGTCATTGCCTGTGGGAAGGTGTTATACTCAAGGACCCCACACATCTCACACGGTGCCATATCCAACATGGCAGGCACACCCCTATGACAGGGTAGCCAGGACTGGCGGATCTCCAGAAGAGCTCCCACCAAATTCTGCATCCTGCAGTACAGCAGCTAGAAAGCAGGCCAGATGCCCTCAGCTTCCCAGCAATGCTTAGCAACAGGTGGGAAGGAAAGGCCCGGGTCACAGCAGAGATGCTGGAGGCCCAAGTCCAGGCGAGATCCACAGCTCCAGAGAATGCCAAGAATCACAGTTATTAGATCCACAACACTCTGAATCAGAGACACGTCACTGTACACCATCAAAGGATGCTCGAGAGGCAGATCAGGTAAGCCATGCAGATAACAGCGTAGGGCTCACACGGATGAGACCAGACCCCAAAAAATCCCACCATGGGGACCGCTTGCTTCTGAAGAAAACGTCACGGGGAGGAAGAAAGAAAGAAGAGACCCTTGACAAAAAGTGGAAACTGTTAAATAAATTAGCACTTACCTGAAAACCTGAATTAATCCAAAACTGACTCTTTTAAACGGGAAACCATTGAGTTATCTTTCAAAAGCCGGCTCGAGTTTGATCCCACACCTGCCTCTTCCAAATACTCCTTCAGTCAGATTGAATGTTTTCCCAAACTTTAAAATTACTTGCAGCAAAAAAGGAAATAAGTAGTCGTGTACCTCTGGGTGGTATTGCATTCATCTTGACCAATCGACACTGAAAAGAAAATAACCACTTGTAGGGCTTAATTTTCTGAACACAAGTAATTCACTTCAATTTTAGTAAACAGTGGGCTATTACTATTTACTATTTAAAATAATGATATGTTTTCCTCTTTAGCAAAATAAGCAAATAGTAAATTCAATAATCAAATTAATCAATAAAATTTGAAGAGCAGCTATTTTGACTCATCTAGATAAAATGACTAAGATCATTTTTTATTTCAACCATTTATTTTGAAGTACAGTATTCTAAAATGGGTCCTTGTCTAGTGATATAAAGTGAAATATCAGTCAACCAGAAATAAGGCCTCTAATTGCTCTAGACATTTTTTTTCACCTCTTCACTGCTTATTAACCGTTCCATCAGAGAAATGAAAAAAAGATTATATGAGGTGACATTATAAGATCAATCAAGTGAGTCACTTCTGTAGATTCTATTTTAAAAAGGTCTCAAGGGAATCAGAGGCCTATAGATAATCCGTGTGATGACTATTCTCCAATTAGCACTTAGGATTTATCAATTTATACACCCTACAATTCTGTAGTTAATGTCTTTGATTAGTATTACAAGTCTAATGGTCAAAGGGATCTTATATGTGCAACAGAGGTAAAATTAATTTAGATAATACATAGGGTAAAAGTACATGGGATATTAGTGGACACTTTAATTGCTTTTAACTAAAATAAACACGATGTCCAAGAAAACAACACTTATGTCAGCAGAAGCACTGATGGAGAAATTGTTATAAGGGGTTGGTTAAATACATGTTAAAAATCAACTAACCAAAATAAGTAAGATAGATTCAGAAAAAGATTCTCTGATACAACAGGAATTCATCTTAGCTGACACAGCAGCCCTAACCACTTTCTTGAAGTCTCCGCCTACTGGGTCAAAAAACCATGGTCAATAATCAATTTTTTAAGATGAAAGAAAAACTTAAAGCAAAACAAACTCTGAAGTTGATCTCTACTGCTCAGGTCCTGCATGTCAGGCTCTGATCGTTGCCACCCTCTTCATTTATCTTTCTCGGAATTACAGGGAACTACCCAAAATAAAAGCAAATTGCCGTCCGTCCGTCTTTGGCTTGACACTGCTCCATTGCGTCAGAGTTGGTAAGAGGCCTTATAATTCACACACCACAATTGCTAGGAAGGTACTATAAGAATATTTCTTCTTATGTAAAAGAGCAGATACTATTATTCGTCTTTGATATTTGAGAAAACATAGGTTTTTACAGTGTATAGAGATTTCCAATTCTAGCAGGCCTGGGGAACACATGCATTAAAGGGTCATTACCTAAATCCTGCAGAAAACATACTTTGCAGTACATTGTTGGTCTCACACTAAGTAAAATCTCCTCTATCACCCCCGACAATATACCTAAAACAGAAACTTTGAATACAAAGGCCCCAATTCTCACAAAGATCCAAGATTACTTCATGAACTCATGGCAGGTTTGAAAAGCTTAATTTTCAATTCCATAATGAAGCATCAATCTTGGAAGAACCAAAAGCGGTCCCATGGGTCTCTCAACCCAAGTTTGTAATAACACCTGTAACCCCAAAGGCAATTTCACTCTGAAAAAAAGCATCCACAATTCTGCCCTTCAGAATTTCCATAGATTAAGATCAAAGAAATATTAGCTAATGATCAGGATAATTAAGACATAAGGAAACAAGCTACTATGAATGGACGTCACTACAAACAGCTAAATCACAGTTACATCACAATGGATGTCATACATTAGAATTATCTGATACATAATAAGGAATAACTTGTCTGAACTACGAAAAATGATATTCCCCAAAAGAGCAAGTATCATAAAATTGATTTGCAAAAGGATAACAAATAATTTTTAATAGAAAAATATAGTTTTTAATTTTTTAAATTTTGTAATGGAGTTTTTTTTCAACAGCACATTAAAGAATCATGAGAGAATCTGTAGACTGGAAACTAGGTCTGAAGACAATAATCAACATGGAAAAGAGAGATGCAAAAAGTCAGACATTTGAATAAAAGGTAAAACATATGATAGCTAAAACAAAAATTCTAACATACCTCCAATCTAGGTTCCAGGAATATGAATTAGAGAATATGGTGGAGAAACAATACAAGCCAAGATAATGAGTAGGGATTTCAGCATTGATAAAGGAGTGACCTCCTGTTACAGTAAGTTCAATATAACTAACCAGGCTAAATAAAACATTAATCTAAACCTATGTACATCAGAGTAAGATGCTAAATCACCAAGGACGTAGAGAAGGTTTTAAAAGCAGATGACAAGAATAGATAATTTATGAAAGAATAGCTGACAGGACACATCTCAGAAGCAGCTATAAAAATAACCTAAGAGGGGGGAGGAGAGAAGATGGCGGAAGAGTAAGACGCGGAGATCACCTTCCTTCCCACAGATACAGTAGAAATACATCTACACGTGGAACTGCTCCTACAGAACACCCACTGAACGCTGGCAGAAAACGTCAGACCTCCCAAAAGGCAAGAAACTCCCACCGTACTTGGGTAGGGCAAAAGAAAAAAGAAATAACAGAGACAAAAGAATAGGGACGGCACCTGCACCAGTGGCAGGGAGCTGTGAAGGAGGAAAGATTTCCACGCACTAGGAGCCCCTTCGCGGGCGGAGACTGCGGGTGGCAGAGGGGGGAAGCTTCGGAGCCACGGAGGAGAGCGCAGCCACAGGGGTGCGGAGGGCAAAGCGGAGAGATTCCCGCACTTCCCGCACGGAGGCTCGGCGCTGACCAGCACTCACCAGCCCGAGAGGCTTGTCTGCTCAGCCGCCGGGGCGGGCGGGGCTGGGAGCGGAGGCTCGGGCTGCGGTCGGATCGCAGGGAGAGGACTGGGGTTGGCGGCGTGAACACAGCCTGAAGGGGTTGGCGCACCACAGCTGGCTGGGAGGGAGACCGGGAAAAAGTCTGCAGCTGCCGAAGAGGCAAGAGACTTTTTCTTGCCTCTTTGTTTCGCGGCGCGCAAGGAGAGGGGATTCAGAGCGCCGCCTAAACGAACTCCAGAAACTGGCGCGAGCCGCGGCGATCAGCGCGGACCCCAGAGACGGGCGTGAGACGCTGGGGCTGCTGCTGCCGCCTCCAAGAAGCCTGTGTGCGAGCACAGGTCACTCTCCACACCGCCCCTCCCGGGAGCCGGTGCGGCCCGACACGGCCAGGGTCCCGGGATCCAGGGACAACATCCCCCGGGAGAACGCACGGCGCGCCTCAGGCTGCTGCAACGTCACGCCAGCCTCTGCCGCCGCAGGCTCGCCCCGCCTCCTCCGTACCCCTCCCTCCCCGCGGCCTGGGTGAGCCAGAGCCCCCGAAGCAGCTGCTCCTTTAACCCCGTCCTGTCTGGGCGGGGAACAGACGCCCTCAGGCGACCTACACGCAGAGGCGGGTCCAAATCCAAAGCTGATCCCCAGGAGCTGTGCGAACAGAGAAGAGGAGGGGAAATCTGTCCCAGCAGCCTCAGAAGAAGCGGATTAAAACTCCACAAACAACTTGATGTGCCTGCATCTGTTGAATACCTGAATAGACAACGAATCATCCCAAATTCAGGAGGTGGACTTTGGGAGCAGGATATATTAATTTTTCCCCTTTTCCTTTTTTTTTTGTGAGTGTATATGTATATGCTTCTGGGGGAGATTTTGTCTGTATAGCTTTGCTTTACAATAGCTTTATTTTACTTCACTACATTATAGCTTCTTTCTTTCTTTCCTTTCTTTCTTTCTTTCTTTCCTTCCTTCCTTCCTTCCTTCCTTCCTCCTTCCTTCCTTCCTTTCTTTCTTTCTTTCTTTCTTTCTATTTTTTCTCCCTTTTACTCTGAGCCGTGTGGACGAAAGGCTCTTGGTGCTTCAGCCAGGCATCAGGGCCGTACCTCGGAGGTGGGAGAGCCAACTTCAGGACACTGGTCCACAAGAGACCTCCCAGCTCCACGTAATACCAAACGGCAAAAATCTCTCAGAGATCTCCATCTCAACATCAAGACCCAGCATCACTCAATGACCAGCAAGCTACAGTGCTGAACACCCTATGCCAAACAACTAGCAAGACAGGAACACAGCCTCATCCATTAGCAGAGAGGCTGCCTAAAATCATAATAAGGCCACAGACACCCCAAAATACACCACCAGACGTGGACGTGCCCACCAGAAAGACAAGATCCAGCCTCATCCACCAGAGCTCAGGCACTAGTTCCCTCCACCAGGAAGCCTACACAACCCACTGAACCAACCTTAGCCACTGGGGACAGATACCAAAAACAACGGGAACTACAAACCTGCAACCTGTGATAAGGAGACCCCAAACACAGTAAGATAAGCAAAATGAGACGACAGAAAAACACACAGCAGATGAAGGAGCAGGGTCAAAACACACTAGACTTAACAAATGAAGAGGAAATAGGTAGTCTACCTGAAAAAGAATTCAGAATAATGATAGTAAGGATGATCCAAAATCTTGGAAATAGAATAGACAAAATGCAAGAAGCATTTAACAAGGACGTAGAAGAACTAAAGAGGAATCAAGCAATGATGAAAAACACAATAAATGAAATTAAAAATACTCTAGATGGGATCAATAGCAGAATAACGGAGGCAGAAGAAAGGATAAGTGACCTGGAAGATAAAATGGTGGAAATAACTACTGCAGAGCAGGATAAAGAAAAAAGAATGAAAAGAACTGAGGACAGTCTCAGAGACCTCTGGGACAGCGTTAAACGCACCAACATTCGAATTATAGGGGTCCCAGAAGAAGAAGAGAAAAAGAAAGGGACTGAGAAAATATTTGAAGAGATTATAGTTGAAAACTTCCCTAATATGGGAAAGGAAATAGTTAATCAAGTCCTGGAAGCACAGAGAGTCCCATACAGGATAAACCCAAGGAGAAACACGCCAAGACACATATTAATCAAACTGTCAAAAATTAAATATAAGGAAAACATATTAAAGGCAGCAAGGGAAAAAAAACAAATAACACACAAGGGAATCCCCATAAGGTTAACATCTGATCTTTCAGCAGAAACTCTGCAAGCCAGAAGGGAGTGGCAGGATATACTTAAAGTGATGAAGGAGAAGAACCTACAACCAAGATTACTCTACCCAGCAAGGATCTCATTCAAATGTGATGGAGAAATTAAAACCTTTACAGACAAGCAAAAGCTGAGAGAGTTCAGCACTACCAAACCAGCTTTACAACAAATGCTAAAGGAACTTCTCTAGGCAAGAAACACAAGAGAAGGAAAACACCTACAATAACAAACCCAAAACATTTAAGAAAATGGGAATAGGAACATACATATCGATAATTACCTTGAATGTAAATGGATTAAATGCTCCCACCAAAAGACACAGGCTGGCTGAATGGATACAAAAACAAGACCCATATATATGCTGTCTACAAGAGACCCACTTCAGACCTAGAGACACATACAGACTGAAAGTGAGGGGATGGAAAAAGATATTCCATGCAAATGGAAATCAAAAGAAAGCTGGAGTAGCAATTCTCATATCAGACAAAATAGACTTTAAAATAAAGACTATTACAAGAGACAAAGAAGGACACTATATAATGATCAAGGGATCGATCCAAGAGGAAGGTATAACAATTGTAAATATTTATGCACCCAACATAGGAGCACCTCAATACATAAGGCAAGTACTAACAGCCATAAAAGGGGAAATCGACAGCAACACAATCATAGTAGGGGACTTTAACACCCCACTTTCACCAATGGACAGATCATCCAAAATGAAAATAAATAAGGAAACACAAGCTTTAAATGATACATTAAACAAGATGGACTTAATTGATATTTATAGGACATTCCACCCAAAAACAACAGAATACACATTTTTCTCAAGTGCTCATGGAACATTCTCCAGGATAGATCATATCTTGGGTCACAAATCAAACCTTGGTAAATTTAAGAAAATTGAAATCGTATCAAGTATCTTTTCCGACCACAACGCTATGAGACTAGATATCAATTACAGGAAAAGATCTGTAAAAAATACAAACACATGGAGGCTACACAATACATTACTTAATAATGAAGTGATTACTGAAGAAATCAAAGGGGAAATCAAAAAATACCTAGAAATAAATGACAATGGAGATACGACGACCCAAAACCTATGGGACGCAGCAAAAGCAGTGTTAAGAGGGAAGTTTATAGCAATACAAGCCTACCTCAAGAAACAGGAAACATCTCGAATAAACAACCTAACCTTGCACCTAAAGCAATTAGAGAAAGAAGAACAAAAAAACCCCGAAGCCAGCAGAAGGAAAGAAATTATAAAGATCAGGTCAGAAATAAATGAAAAAGAAATGAAGGAAACAATAGCAAAAATCAATGAAACTAAAAGCTGGTTCTTTGAGAAGATAAACAAAATTGATAAACCATTAGCCAGACTCATCAAGAGAAAAAGGGAGAAGACTCAGATCAATAGAATTAGAAATGAAAAAGGAGAAATAACCACTGACACTGCAGAAATACAAAAGATCATGAGAGATTACTACAAGCAACTCTATGCCAATAAAATGGACAACCTGGAAGAAATGGACAGATTCTTAGAAATGCACAAACTGCCGAGACTGAACCAGGAAGAAATAGAAAATATGAACAGACCAATCACAAGCACTGAAATTGAAACTGTGATTAAAAACCTTCCAACAAACAAAAGCCCAGGACCAGATGGCTTCACAGGTGAATTCTATCAAACATTTAGAGAAGAGCTAACACCTATCCTTCTCAAACTCTTCCAAAATATTGCAGAGGGAGGAACACTCCCAAACTCATTCTACGAGGCTACCATCACCCTGATACCAAAACCAGACAAAGATGTCACAAAGAAAGAAAACTACAGGCCAATATCACTGATGAACATAGATGCAAAAATCCTCAACAAAATACTAGCAAACAGAATCCAACAGCACATTAAAAGGATCATACACCATGATCAAGTGGGGTTTATCCCAGGAATGCAAGGATTCTTCAATATACGCAAATCAATCAATGTGATACACCATATTAACAAATTGAAGGAGAAAAACCATATGATCATCTCAATAGATGCAGAGAAAGCTTTCGACAAAATTCAACACCCATTTATGATAAAAGCCCTGCAGAAAGTAGGCATAGAGGGAACTTTCCTCAACATAATAAAGGCCATATGTGACAAACCCACAGCCAACATTGTCCTCAATGGTGAAAAACTGAAACCATTTCCACTAAGATCAGGAACAAGACAAGGTTGCCCACTCTCACCACTATTATTCAACATAGTTTTGGAAGTGTTAGCCACAGCAATCAGAGAAGACAAAGAAATAAAAGGAATCCAAATCGGAAAAGAAGAAGTAAAGCTGTCACTATTTGCAGATGACATGATACTATACATAGAGAATCCTAAAGAGGCTACCAGAAAACTCCTAGAGCTAATCAATGAATTTGGTAAAGTAGCAGGATACAAAATTAATGCACAGAAATCTCTTGCATTTCTATACACTAATGACGAAAAATCTGAAAGTGAAATTAAGAAAACACTCCCGTTTACCATTGCAACAAAAAGAATAAGATATCTAGGAATAAACCTACCTAAGGAGACAAAAGACCTGTATGCAGAAAATTATAAGACACTGATGAAAGAAATTAAAGATGATACAAATAGATGGAGAGATATACCATGTTCCTGGATTGGAAGAATCAACATTGTGAAAATGACTCTACTACCCAAAGCAATCTACAGATTCAATGCAATCCCTATCAAACTACCACTGGCATTTTTCACAGAACTAGAACAAAAAATTTCACAATTTGTATGGAAACACAAAAGACCCCGAATAGCCAAAGCAATCTTGAGAACGAAAAATGGAGCTGGGGGAATCAGGCTCCCTGACTTCAGACTATACTACAAAGCTTCAGTAATCAAGACAGTTTGGTACTGGCACAAAAACAGAAATATAGATCAATGGAACAGGATAGAAAGCCCAGAGATAAACCCACACACATATGGTCACCTTATCTTTGATAAAGGAGGCAAGCATATACAGTGGAGAAAAGACAGCCTCTTCAATAAGTGGTGCTGGGAAAATTGGACAGGTACATGTAAAAGTATGAAATTAGAACACTCCCTGACACCATGCACAAAAATAAACTCCAAATGGATTAAAGACCTAAGTGTAAGACCAGACACTATCAAACTCTTAGAGGAAAACATAGGCAGAACACTCTACGACATACATCACAGCAAGATTCTTTTTGACCCAGCTCCCAGAGAAATGGAAATAAGAACACAAATAAACAAATGGGACCTAATGAAACTTAAAAGCTTTTGCACAGCAAAGGAAACCATAAACAAGACCAAAAGACAACCCTTAGAATGGGAGAAAATATTTGCAAATGAAGCAACTGACAAAGGATTAATCTCCAAGATTTACAAGCAGCTCATGCAGCTCAATAACAAAAAAACGAACAACCCAATCCAAAAATGGGCAGAAGACCTAAATAGACATTTCTCCAAAGAAGATATACAGATGGCCTACAGACACATGAAAGAATGCTCAACATCATTAATCATTAGAGAAATGCAAATCAAAACTACAATGAGATATCATCTCACACCGGTCAGAATGGCCATCATCAAAAAATCTAGAAACAATAAATGCTGGAGAGGGTGTGGAGGAAAGGGAACACTCTTGCACTGTTGGTGGGAATGTAAATTGATACAGCCACTATGGAGAACAGTATGGAGGTTCCTTAAAAAACTACAAATAGAACTACCATACGACCCAGCAATCCCACTACTGGGCATATACCCTGAGAAAACCATAGTTCAAAAAGAGTCATGTACCAAAATGTTCATTGCAGCTCTATTTACAATAGCCAGGACCTGGAAGCAACCTAAATGTCCATCGACAGATGAATGGATAAAGAAGATGTGGCACATATATACAATGGAATATTACTCAGCCATAAAAAGAAATGAAATGGAGGTATTTGTAATGAGGTGGATGGAGTTAGAGTCTGTCATACAGAGTGAAGTAAGTCAGAAAGAGAAAAACAAATACAGTATGCTAACACATATATACGGAATCTAAGGAAAAAAAAAAAAAAGGCCATGAAGAACCTAGTGGCAAGACGGGAATAAAGACACAGACCTACTAGAGAATGGACTTGAGGATATGGGGAGGGGGTGGGGTGAGATGTGACAGGGTAAGAGAGTGTCATGGACATATATACACTACCAAATGTAAAATAGATAGCTAGTGGGAAGCAGCCGCATAGCACAGGGAGATCAGCTCGGTGCTTTGTGACCACCTAGAGGGGTGGGATGGGGAGGGTGGGAGGGAGGGAGATGCAAGAGGGAAGAGAAATGGGAACATATCGTATATGTATAACTGATTCACTTTGTTATAAAGCAGAAGCTAACACACTATTGTAAGGCAATTATACTTCAATAAAGATGTTTAAAAAAAAAAAAAAAATAACCTAAGAGGGTTCCCTTTTCTCCACACCCTCTCCAGCATTTATTGTTTGAAGATTTTTTGATGATGGCCATTCTGACTGGTGTGAGATGATACCACATTGTAGTTTTGATTTGCATTTCTCTAATGATTAATGATGTTGAGCATTCTTTCACTACACTGTTGGTGGGAATGTAAATTGATACAGCCACTATGGAGAACAGTATGGAGGTTCCTTAAAAAACTAAAAATAGAACTACCATACGACCCAGCAATCCCACTACTGGGCATATTCCCTGAGAAAACCATAATTCAAAAAGAGTCATGTACCACAATGTTCACTGCAGCTCTATTTACAATAGCCAGGACATGGAAGCAACCTAAGTGTCCATCGACAGATGAATGGATAAAGAAGATGTGGTACATATATACAATGTAATATTACTCAGGCATAAAAAGAAATGAAATTGAGTTATTTGTAGTGAGGTGGATGGACCTAGAGTCTGTCATACAGAGTGAAGTAAGTCAGAAAGAGAAAAACAAATACCGTATGCTAACACATATATATGGAATCTAAAAAAAAAAAAAAAAGGTCATGAATAACCTAGGGGCAAGACGGGAATAAAGACGCAGACCTACTAGAGAATGGACTTGAGGATACAGGGAGGGGGAAGGGTAAGCTGGGACAAAGTGAGAGAGTAGCATGGACATATATACACTATCAAATGTAAAACAGATAGCTAGTGGGAAGCAGCCGCATAGCACAGGGAGATCAGCTCGGTGCTTTGTGACCACCTAGAGGGGTGGGATAGGGAAGGTGGGAGGGAGGGAGACGCAAGAGGGAGGAGATATGGGGATATATGTATAACTGATTCACTTTGTTATAAAGCAGAAACTAACAGACAACTGTAAAGCAATTATACTCCAATAAAAATGTTAAAAAAATAAAAAATATAACCTAAGCGGGTAAAGAAAATAGGTGTCAGCTAAGAATTAAAGTGCCCTGCTGATCTGGCCTGACAAGAACCAGGGTAAAAACAAAAAATGGAAACCCTGATAGAGTTTACCACAAACATCTAACCCACGTTCCAAAAGGAGTCCAGACACGATGAGAAATTATCCCAGAAGGAAGTCCTAAGATTGAAACAAACAAACCAACAAAAAAAAAAGGTAATAAAGTGGTCAGCATGTAGATAAATCTGAACATCATCTGTATAAAATATTATGCTGATAATTTCTAGACTGAGAAATTAAATTTATCCTTAAAACACTAGACATTATTAGCTTATCAAGGAAGAAGGGGATTATCAAAAGTAAGTGTTCTAGTGTCCCTGTATGTATCAGGAGAGGGCTTAAATACTATTTTGCATTCACTAAATTTAGTGGGAAATTAAAATTTTCAAGAGTTACAATGAAACAGAAATAGTGTTTCAAAACAACAAAGGAACAAATTCTTAATGGAGAGAAAACTAACAAACAGAAAACTCATAATATAGGCAAACCAGGAAGGAAAAGAAATAGCAAAAATCTGAGACAAATAGGAATCAAAACGTTTAAGATGGTAAAAGTGGAATCAGATATATCCCAATAAACAGAAATAGATAAGAAGAAGACACATAAAGTATTTCCTAGTTTAAATAGTTTACATTTCAAAATTATAATATAAATTCAAAATTTTAACACTTGAGAAACAATAAAAGTACACATTAAAATTTGTAGAATGCAACAAACATATTTTCAAAAAAATGTGTGGCTATAAATTTTTTTCTTTTAAGGAAGAAAAAGGTTGATAGTTAATGATGTATGTATCTATTTAAGAATTAGAAGAAGAACAGAATAAATCCAAAGTAGAATTAAGATAATAATAAAGATCAAAAAATAATTTTATGAAATAGGAAACAATATAAATAGATCAACAAACCAAATGGAAGACTTATTAAATTAAAAAATAATTCTCATCAGATTGAACAAGAAAGGATGGTAAAAAGAAAAATAGTATAAAGAATTAAAATGGGAGACATAATTGTGTATAGGATTGAGATTTTAAAAAAATCTATAAAGAACTGTATGTAAATAAATGATGAAAAGGGAAGATTCCTAGAAAAACTCAGTTGATAAAAATTGACATGAGAAAAATTAGAAATCTTAAATGATGTATAACCATTAAACACAATCAACTATTTATTATGAATCACCCTGCAAATAAATAAACCCTAATGATTTAATAGGTGAGTTCTAACAAACCTCTAAGTAATGCATTATTCCAATAATATATACAATCTTCTAAAGAAAAAGAATTAAAAGATAAATAGTCTCAACTCATTTTTATGTGTTCAGATATAACCATGACACCAAAACTCTACTGAGGAACAAAGGGGCAAAAAGTCATTCTAAATTCAGCAATATGTACAAAAGACGATTAATGATGTAGAAGTTGGACAATGCTTTGAGTTGTTTTACAATATTTTCTATGTTATAAGATGTTAGATGATGCTTACATTTAAAAATATTACTTCATTTAATAGTCAAATATTAAAAGCCAAACAAACTGAGACCAGAGAGCATGTCCTAAACTACATTGCTGCACACTTAGCTTACTTAAATCTTCCCATTCTTAACAGAAAATACAACATGAATGTTAAGTAGGGCTATGATCTCTGGCTTTGATCAATACATCCATAAAAATGATATTTGTGAATACCACTTTAAATATTTCCTGAAATAATAAAATGTTAACAAACATGAACTGAAAATTTCTTTGTCTGACTCTTCAAACTGAATGTTAAAACAGGATTGGTATGGCTCAAAATAGTGATTTAGGACTACTCCTGTTTCCACAATCAGAGAATCAGGAGGAAGAGTCAGCAGGATACCGGCTTGAGGAAAGGTAAAAGGCATGGAAGATTAAAAAAAAAAAAAAAAAAGAAAAAAAAAAATTGTGTATAAATTCTTCTGTGAGATTGTTACCTAAGATAATTCTGCTTATAGAATAGGAAAGGGAATAAAGCTTGTTTATAAAAATTAGTATAGATTTAATAGGCTAAGATCTTTACATCACACTGTTTTGAATACAATAATATGTAAAAAGTTAATAAACAGAAACCTCAATTAAATAGAATTGCACGACCAGTAGGGGGAGCTCTCACACCCTGTGATGCAGCCCAGCCCAACAGGAAGAAAGACTTCTTTCCCATCAAGGACTCAGCCATGAAAAGCCATGGACTCTGTTAACTATGGCCCTTCCAAATCCCTTTTCCTCCCTATAAAAGTTGTCCTTCCCTCGCTGTGCAGGGACTTACACGTGGCTCCCCATGGTTGCAGACCCGTAATTGAAATTCTCTGCTGATTCCAAATAAACCCGCTTTTGTTGGAGAAATACATGGCAGTCTATTTGCTTTGGGTCAACAAACCATAAAAGTTTAATACAAAAACTACACAAAAACAAAGATCAAAACCAAAAATACCTAGAAGAAATCATGGGAAACTATGAAAGTGACTTGCCATTTTAGTAACTTGAACTACAATTTGTTTTTACCAGGCATAGTAAACATAATTTCCAGGGAGATATGCATTGTATCAGGGAAGGTGCACCTACTGAAATATGGATTTACTGTCATCTAACTTACACTTGAAATATAATGCGTTTATCTGCCTGTATGACATAAAAGTATTTGTATAGAACACTTTACAAATTTATATCTACATTCTTATATTTTGTGGGAAAAGTTGAAATACAGTATTCAAGTAGAAATCTAAGGGGTCCCAACATAAACCGTTCATCATTCACTAAAAAAAATCTTATTTCCAGGTAGTAAAAACCCTGTTTCTTATAAATGGATAGTGGTGAAGAATAAATAAATTACGAAAAAAGGAGAGAGGAAGGGAGAGAGAGAGAGAAAGAGAGAGATTTGTGACTATGTATCAGTGAGAGAGATGCAGATTCTAAAAGTAATTACCGTCTCTTTACTTTCATTCTCTATATTTTTCTGAAAACTAGGTTCTAAATAAGCACTGTATTTCCTTAGTGGTCTAAAGAAGAAGAGCATAGAAAAATCTGGAATACAGTTTTCTTTCAACAGCAAAAAGACCCCAAAATATAAGAGCAGATATTGGGAGAAAATATAGATAGCAGACAGCTCTCTATCTATTTTTACCTGACATTATGGAAAGTTTCAAACATAAATACATGTCACGTAGAGGTAATAGCATGTGAACTCACATATACCCATCACATAGCTTCCGTGATGATGAATTCATGGTAGTTTTCTTTCATCTGTATCCCCACCCACTCCCTCCACTATCAATGAATTATGTTGAAGCAAATTCCATACATCAAATACATTCCATATATCCTATAAATATATCAAGTAAATTTCAGATATTCTATATTTCAGCACAAACATATACAACGTAAGGGCTCTCCTTAAAAATCATATTCACATCATCATCACACCTAATACCTGACAAAAAATACTTAGTATCATCTGATATATCTACACACTGCTCATCTCTCTAATTTTCTCATAACAGTTGCCTTGTTCAAATCAGAATTCAAAGAAGATGCACACATTGAATTTTGTTGATATGTTTTTTGGGGTCTCTTTGAATATAAAGGTAACCTCTTTTTTTTTGTTTGTTTTTCCTGCAATTTGTTTTCAAAAGAAACCAGTTCCGTCTTCTATTATAGAATGATTCACAGCATTCTGCTGATGCATTCCTGTATTGTCATGTAACATATGTCTCTGGTCACTGTATTTCCTGTAATCTGGCTGTTAGGTCTTAGGTTTTTATCTATTTCTTGTTCAATTTCTTATTAGGTAGGAGAATTTATATGATAATAGATGTGTACATCTATCAGAAAAAACATTGTCTCTTTTCTCTTTTTTTCCTGTCATTTCTTTCCTTCCTTCCTTCCTTCCTTCCTTCCTTCCTCATTCCCTCTCTCTCTCCCCCTCTCTCTTCTTTTCTGTCTCTCTCTCTCTTTTCCTTTCTTTCCTGTGATGTTATTCAGTCAATGATTATATAAGCCCAGGTCTATTATTTCACTGAGGATTGTAAATAAGTGATTTTTCTAATACTTTCTAACAGTTATTCCTTCTTCAATTATTAGCTGGAATGCTTTTGTGAAGATAAAGTTTCTCTCATCAAGATTTCAGTAGAGACACAATGGTGAAGTATAAGAAAGACAGTCTGAAACTTGATTCTTTCCCATTATTTTCAACTTTCTAAATAATTATTATATTTTATTAACATTCTCTAAAGGTAAGAAGTTAATTTGTTTTTTAAATTATGAACCTGTTGGCAGTGATGGTGGTATTTTCTTTTGAACTCATGAATTTTAATAAATTTGACATGCTATAATTCATTGAAACTGTTACTCTATTTTTTGCTCAAATTATTTTATGTTTGGCCAAATGAGCGGTTCTTTGAGTTTGCTTTCAGCCGCTTTGGCCATGATCCCAGTAGTCTTATATAGATCGTCTCCTAGCTTTGTGGTGCAATAATGAGTTCTAAATTCACATTTTATATTTTCTACCACAGACCTGGAATCATCTGTTTCTTCATGTAGATCTGGTACTTTATGATGGTTTTACATTTTGGTGGTTTATGAATTTCACTTTAGTCCTAATGAGGGTTTTAGATGGTTAACTTCAAGAATTCATAGGGTCCGGACTACTTCATTGCCATCAAATGTTATAGAAACCTACATGTCCTCACCTGTAGGTTTGCGTCTGAAAGGGTTCCTTCTAATCTCAGCTGCTGTTCTCAGTCTTCCCCGCTGCCCTTTCTCCTTAGTAAATTTTGGCAACTTGGGAACCCTCAGGCTGTTCGGGTTCCTCTCCCCCCTTTTTGTGTCCTGAACACTTGTGGAGGGCATAGAGCATCACTGGTAATGGTAGTTTGTCCGATTTGGGGTTTCACGGTGACTCTTTGTCACTTGGTTTTGTTTCACGTATTTTTGCAGGTATTTCTAGGTTAGTTGCTTTCTCCGATTTTGTGGGTGGTTTTGGAAATATTCAAATACTACAGAGTTACTGACATCTTACTTTTATCATCTGAAGATACTTAGTTAAATAATGTGTCACTAATTTCCATCCTTCCAGATTTCTTTAATGTGCCAAATACTAGTCTTTATTTTTTCAAGATTCTTCCTGTAGGTGCAGAAGAAATATCAGTACAGTCAGCTTGGGCTGTGATAGGGGAGAAGAAAATGGTCCGTGAATTTTCTTGCCTGGTGGTTTACAGGGGTGTCTAGTAATTGCTGTGCTGCACCGAGTATACAAGATGCGTATAAGGGGGGATAGAATGCTAGTTACCATCAGTCATTTGGAAAATAGTTTTGAATGCCTATGAGGGCAAGACATGTTCAAGACACACGTATTACTGGGCTAAGTGGAATAAGGGAGAAAGTTTTGTAGAGGAAAGCACGATTACCCACTATTCCACAGAAAAAGGAAGATACAGATGAACACAGGACCCTGAAAAAAGGCACTTTAAAACAGAGTTGATTTTACAAATCAGAGCGATAGACAATATCTATGTTGTTGAAATTTCATGAGGTCTGCAAATAACAATAATAACAATCATAATTTAATATACACCAAGCATAGTACTATATGTTCTTATGTATATTATGTCACTTAATCTTTATAATTCTCTCAGGTAAGTATTATGCCTCCCATTTTATGGGTGAGTAGACTGAGGCTGAGAAAAGTTAAATAACTCACCCCAGGCATCACAATCTGAAGGTGGCAGAGTCTTTCCAAACATTGAGCTCTTAACTATACAACACTGTCTACTTAATCATAGAAAATCTACGTGCCAAAAACCAAATAAATAAATAAACCTCTGACTCATAACAGAGGGCAAAACTAGCCAATAAACAAAATGAAGCATATACTATAAATAACAGTAAGAAACATTTAAAACTTTATATTAAAACCACAATGTAATGTAGATAACGGATTCTAGGTTATGGTTTAAAACAAAGAAAGGCCCAGAAAGAAACCGGGCCCCTGATATGAAAAGGCATGCCAAATTCTCTTGGGAGAGGTACTGAGATACGATGACTTAAGAAAAAGATAGCATAAAATTAATTTCCCTTTGACCCAACTTTACCAGCTCTGACTATAGAAATGATTTTTACAAAATCTTTTCAATCCTCTAAAGCTGAGAGAGATTATTAATTATTTGACTACACCAAACTTACTCTATAAGTTTTCATTTATCTTCCTTGGGATATAAAATTTGTTTTTAAAAGAAAATTTCTGCAACCTTTATCTGCTCTTAAATTCATTTCTTTACACACAAGTGTTTCAGCCTAGCTCCAGTTAATGGCTTATTAGCATAACATTTCACTTCTTGTACTTAATTTAAAAGATATACCATCTATTCTTGTCGAAATCTTTATGAGTACTAGCTAAAAATAATTAGTTTTCTGTTCAAAAATGCTTTTGTAATATTCCATGAGGTCTTATCTATTATATTGCTTTTAGTGCTTACCTCTAATACCTGATAGCTTGTTGTAAAATCATTTACTGGTTCCCCATTTTGAAAGAAGAATGAGGGATTCTAATTCTAATTCTAACATTACAAATGAAAGCTTGATGTGGAGATAAATGAATTATCTCAAAGACAGGGACCATTTCTTGACAATCAGAGAAGTGAATTATGTGACCTACAAACGCTGTTTCTCTTTTCTGATTTTTTAACTAGCTTATTTGTATCTTTTGGAGGAGTCCATTTTATTTCTTTTTATGCTTTCTGTAACCTTTAAATTTAACCAGACCTTCACTTTTACCTCTAAAAGTTTATGTGACAGTAGTTTATTTTGAGCTCAACTCAGTGGGCATGAATTCTACAAGAGCAACACAGTGATGGGAGTGGATCCTATGCACGTGGGCTAACATCTTATCTGTTTGGTCCACGGGAATGGGGAAGGGGAAGGGAAAGAGAGGTTGGTTATTAAAACTCAGTGTGTACGTGGCATTGTGCTACGTGCTCAAATAATTCATTGGCCCTCACAAAAGCCCTCTAAATGACAATAATTATTATCTATTAACATTATTTTCTATATACTAGATAATCAAGGTGTCATACTTTAAATAAGAAGCAGAGTTTCTCCAGACTCACAGACATAGAGAACAGACTTGTGGTGGCCAAGGGGGAGGGGGCTGGGGGAGGGATGGATTGGGAGTTTGGGATTAGCGGATACAAACTATTATATACAGGATGGATAAACGACAAAGCCCTACTGTAGAGCACAGGGAACTATATGCAATATCCCATGATAATCCATAATGGAAAAGAATATGAAAATGAATGTATATATATATACATATACATATATGTATGTATATACATAGATATACACACATCACTCTGCTGTACAGCAAAAGTTGACACAACATTGTAAATCAACTATACTTCAATAAAATAAAGTTAAAACAAAGCAGGGTTTCTTTACAAGTCTTTCTGACTCAAAAATCTGTGGTCTAGACTTATCCATCTTTTATTGTGTCATTCCTTTGAGGATATGCTTTGAATGCACAGCCTGGAAAATCAAACACCCATTTCCACATGTCTCAAGGTGGTTCCCTCTGCAGGACACAGGAGATGGAAGCACCGCTAAGAGACGCGGAAGGTGCACGTCTCAGGGTCTCTGGAGCTGTAGCTCCTGTGACAAAGTGCTTCTCACCGGTGTGGTAGCCCCGGCAGAGGAAGAAAGACCCGTGCCTGACTCTGATGGTGCGTGGAGTCAGCTTCCCCCTCAATTTCCATATTTACACACTCACGTTAACTCAGGGAGGCATCTTCCCTCCATCATGGACAACATAACACGGAGGCTCAGACATACAACGCCATGGTGGTTTTGCACCACTGGGACTTGGATGAGTTGAGACGAGGACCTTTTTCAGCATCCTCTTGCCCGTGTGGTCCTCAGGGAGAAACGAGTGTGAGATTTGGGAGGTGCAACCAACGCCACAGCCACCACCCCCTGGAATCCAGTGTGGACCATCAGCGCCACTGCCGCTCACACTGGTCTCTGTGCTCTGTTGCATCACTTGTGGGCGTGGAGCTGGGCCCACAGCAGCCCGGCTCCTGGAGCAGGAAGTCCCCTCCAGCTTTGCCAAGTCCTTTTCAGCGCCCGTGACCGTGTAAGGTCTAATCTCACTACTGAATTGCTTATTCACCATCACCCCTGGTAGCTTGACTTCCTGATTGAATCCTAAATAATCTACTTGCTCGTTTCCATACAGGTGATACATGGCCAAGATCCAAACTTCAATCTAGCTGCTCTGTCCCCTTCACCAGTGTGAATACTGACAGTGGGGAGAGGAAGGAGAGTGAATTTTCATACACAGTAATAATCACGTGACTCTAGCGCTTCTCCTTTTGCTCTTTTATGTGCAGATGATTATAGGAAATGCATTATTACTGCTAAAGTCTGTATTGTACCACCCGACATTCAGTGTTCCAAATACCTCTCCATTAGATAGTACTTACTAACAAAGTAAAAAAAATGTCCTGGGCATGAGAGCTCTTTATTATCTTTCATGCATCATTGTAAAGTTTTTTCATATCACTCAAAATGTTCATCTTTCCTAAATGCACCTTTTGCAGCTATAATCTATCTATCTGCATCTAGGTGATTTTAGCCTCTCAAATGGTTGAGAAACGTCTTTACTGGGCAGTTAATCCCATTTATGTTCTGAGTGACCAATTTGTGTGTTCCATTACCTGCTATAATATCCCCACTGTACATAATGTGTATTTGACTTAACAGCTCTAATCTCACCAAAATGCTCTTTCTCAGTCAATCGTTTTCATGGTCTCAGATTTCCACAGGGAATCTGCCGGGAACTTTGTAGCAAATAATTATCTAAGAGTACTAAACCTGCTATAAAATTTCCTCAGCTTTTATTGATAGCATCTTCACATTATCAATATCTTTATATTTTACTTAAAATCCTTGGTTTAGAAAGTGTTAACAAGGGAAACCTGCCAGTTTCCAAGCCCCAATATCAAGCCAAGAATGTTGATCCTTCAATGACAGTATAATTCATAATTTCTCTTATAAACTGTTTCAAGAGCATTATTATCTCTAGAGACAAAAGATTTTTGCCATAGACAAAAGAAATCATTTCCTTTCAGTACTTAAAGATGATTAAGCTGAAATATATATGTCGCCTCCAATAGTTAACAAAGTGATTTGATTCAGATTCTACATGTGCACTACAAAGAATTTCTTACATTGAAAATCTCCAGTCCATGCTTTTGCCAAGACCAGACATTGACTAATTCCCAAGTGTCAGATTTAAAAGCAACCTTATTTACTTTATATTTTATATATTTATACAAATCAGATGAAGCCTACAAAGTTTTTTCTCTTAGTTGAACAAACTTACACATAAGGGTTGTTTTCTAGCCAATATATAAGATTACTCCTATAAGTCCCACCTTATCCACACACTGGAACTGGTAAATGAGATAGGATCATCAGAATAAAAATAATCTAAGGGGCAATTCACCTTAAAATAGTTTCTGAGTTCCAAGTTCCCTTGACCCGAATTATAAATGGTATGCAAATATCTGGGCAATGTACACTTTATATATAACTTTGAGGATACTATTTTAAATTCATGCTTTAAAATTCTGAAGTGCATAATGTATGGTAAGTTAAATGTTTATTCTCCACCCTCTGCATTTTTTTGCATAAAAACTATGTTAAGTCTTAGAGCGACTTCTCACGGTCTCTCCATGTCCCTTTTTTCTTTTCTCTATGGGGACAACATTTTTGAATGGCCACTCGGCATAAACAATTCATTGCACAGTCTCTTTTTCAGATTAGTACGTCCATGTGACTAAGTCCTGGCCAACAGGATCTCATGTGTTTTCCTCCTGGAATCTTTCATCGATATACTGGCATAAGCCCTTGTCCCTCTTCCTTCCCCTGCCCTTGTTCTGCTGTCTGGAATCTGGATGCTGGAACAATGGTCCATGAGAATGAAGACAATGCCTTAGAAAGGACCTAACGTTAAGCTAAAAGAAGCCTGGAATTGGGGGTTTCCTGGAACAGAGCCAATTAACCCACGCCAGGCAGGATGCCTATCTCCACACTGGTACATGAGAGAATACTAATTCTATATTGGATAATCCTTTTTATTTTAGGGTTTATCTAAGGCACATCATAACCTTATTCTAACTGGTGTAGTAACTATAAACTGAAGAATTATCAGTGATGCTTTTGCTATCAATATAGCTAAATTTGTGATTAGTATTTATTAGCTAGAGTATCAAATATATTGAATATAACCATTAACTGTCTGTCAAACCAAGTCTGTCAAACCAAGTATTTATTAGCTAGAGTATCCAGTATATTGAATATAACCATTAACTGTCTGTCAAACCAAGGGCCTTAATTGAAACAAAGGCAAATATCTAGCCTGTTAGCTATATACGAAAGAAATGTGAATTCTTTATATTATTGGAAGGAAGGAGACAGTTCTTCCTTCAGCTGGTTTAAACTGATTCAATTTAGGTTTTCTAAAACATATTTTTAGGGTAGATACATAGAAGGCTATCTGACACAAAGTACATATTCAATAGTGATAACAGCTAATGTATTAATGCAATATGAGGCAAGCATCATTTTTAGGATTCTTACTTGATTAATACATTTAATCTGTATAAAACATTTTGAATTTGAAAGTACCTTTTCCCCCTCTGACAAGCTCCCTAGCAGATTCTCAATTAGCTTTTTAATTTCCCCTCAAGGGCGTGATGGAATTTCTAGGCCCCCTTCCCACACGGGAACTAGGTCCACTCAGGAGAACTAAATATCAGCTCTCTCCCCTGACTCCTTCCACATTTATGAAACACATTGGTTTGACAGAAGCCCATGGAGCAGTTTCTTCTCTGAGTCTAAAACTTAAAAGAGGGAATAGCCCTTTTCTCTTCAAATTCCTTTCAAACTATCTCAAGGAATCGGGCTTGAAGAAGATAATTTGGGACACTTATGTCTCATCACTGGCTTTCTGAAATCTCTCTGGCCATCACTTTCATTTTCTTGGCCTCCAATGATGGGTCATTATTAATTTTTTTCCCTCTACTTCCTGCTGTGTAGGGATCTTCGTGAGCCCCTGTTCTCTCCAACCACAGACTCATGGCTTATCCTAAATCATTCTCAGCTGCAGCTATATCATCTCCTTAGGGGATATTAGGTAATATTAGAAGTCCTTTGAGTTGTTGTCACAGTAACTGACACAAAACACTGACGTTTTGGGTGCAGTGTCTAAGGATACAATTCATTGCTTATTGAACAAAACTGTCCCCACAGAAAGAGGACTACTTCTCCCAAAATGATAGAATCACACATGTTGAAACACTCAGATGAAATGATAAAGAAGGTGCAGGGATGGAAATGAGCTTAATAGAACTGAATGTACATTCATATATCATAAAGAGCTTGACAACCTCATCCTACTAATGAATTACTGCTTCTTTCCCACTTTAAACATCCCACTGGCCCTTTATAACCTGGCCCTAACATCTGCTCACACTCAATTAACAGAATATCCCACTTAGTCTTTATACCTGGCCATACAAAGCTTATTTTAATACTGCAAAGATGTCAAGCTCTCCCAAGAACTGCACTATTTTGACACTAATGATTTCCTCTGCTTGGGCTATTCATCCCCTTTAAAATCATATTAAGCGTGTAAAGATTTACATCGGTTTACATTTCTATTCATCTGAGAAAACTGTTTTTGACCTGCTCAGGTTGACTTTAATATTCCTTCCTATGAGCAGAGAGAATCGAATACATTATCAAGGGGTCTCTTTACATTGGTTGTAATGATTGGTTTACATTAGAAATTAACAAATAATTAACAAGTTCTGCAAAGGAAGACAGTTGGTTTAATCTATGTATCTTTAATGTCTAGCAAAGCATATAACTTATAGTTGATTTTTCAAGAAATATTTGTCTAAAAAGCAAATTAAAAGAGGGCAAGGGGCTTCCCCGGTGGCGCAGTGGTTGAGAGTCTGCCTGCCAATGCAGGGGACACGGGTTCGAGCCCTGGTCTGAGAAGATCCCACATGCTGCGGAGCAACTAGGCCCGTGAGCCACAATTACTGAGCCTGCGCGTCTGGAGCCTGTGCTCTGCAACAAGAGAGGCCGCGATAGTGAAAGGACCGCGCACCGCGATGAAGAGTGGCCCCCGCTTGCCACAACTAGAGAAAGCCCTCGCACAGAAACGAAGACCCAACACATCCAAAAATAAATAAATAAACAAACAAACAAACAAATAAATAAATAAATAAATAAATAAAAAAGAGGGCAAGGAGAACTTCTAATCCAATCAAGATGGTCTTTACTCCTCCTCTTTCCTTCCTGCTCCTCCCTGTTAAGTACAGCTATGAACCCTGAAAACCATGCAAGAGGCAGCAAAAGGAAAACCTGTAAAGGTAGAAAGAGGAACATGAACTGGTTTGGGAATGCCAGGACTAGAGGGATATCATAGCAGCTGGTTGTCAAATACCCCCCAGCTCAAGAGAAGAAGGTGACGTGGGCCCGGCATGTCCTAACCCCCAACCTCACAGTGGAACACAGCCCGGATAGGCTCATTCCTCTTCCAGACCAAGTGGGAATCCTCCCAAAAACTCAAGGTGAACTTCGCACCACTGTCAAGGGTGGCAGATAGAGAGTTCCATTAACAGAGGAACAAAAAAAAACAGAGGAAGCAAATAGAAAAAAATAATAAAATGGCAGACTTAACTACTATCCTATCAATACTGCCTTAAGTGTAAACATCTAAATATACCAATTAAAGAGGGAGGCCGGCAGAGCAGATTAAAAATAATATGACCCAACGATAAGCTGTTTGCAAGAAATTCACTTCATACCTAATGACATAGGTATGTTAAAGTAAAAGTTTGGAAAAAATAATATTGTGGAAAGATGAACTGAAATAAAGAAGTAGCTAAAATAATATCTGATGAAGTAGACTTTAGAGCAAAGAAGATTTCTACTGACAAAGTGGGAAATTACAAATGATGAAAAAATCAATCCACCAGCAACACATAACAATCCTAAGTGTGGACCCAATAAACAATAGAGCCTCAAAATACATAAAGAAACAAGTGACAGAGCTGAAAGGAAAAGAGACAAATCCACAATCACAATTTAGGACTTTAGTATCTTCCTTTCAGCAACTGATAGGGTTGCTAAACAAAAAACAGCAAAGACTCAAAACAACACAATCAACCAACAAGATCTAATTGACACATAGGGAGTTCCTCACCCCAAAAAGGCAGAATACACAGTGTCTTCTCAAGTTCCTATGGAATATTCACTAAGGAGGACCATATCCTGGGCCACGATACAAATGTCAAAGAATCAAAATCATAAGAATAAGAAATGTCAAAGAATCAAAATCATACAGAGTGTGTTCTTTGAGCAGTGTAATCAAACCAGAAATCAATAACAGAAACACAATACCAAATTTCCTAAACATATGAGTAGATAAAGTAAATAAATAAGTCATAGGTCTAAGAGAAAGTCTCAAAAAAGTATAAATCTAAATGAAAATTAAAAATACACTGTATCAAAATATATGGGATACAGCTAAAGCAGTACTGAGAGGAAAATGGAAGCACTAAGTGCATACAGTAGAACAAGGAAAGACCTTATATCTAGTTCCTATCTCAAGAATCTAGGAAAAGAAGAGTAAGACTAATCCAAAGAAAGCAGAGGAAAGAAATAATAATGAACAGAGCAGAAAAAAATGAAATTAAAAAAGAAACCCAACAGAGAAAAATCAATGAAATAAAAACCTTGATCTTTGGAAAAATCAATAAAATGGATGAACGCCTAGCAAGACTGACAAAAAATATAAAAGGGAAGACACAAATGGTCAATATCAAGAATGAAATAGGAGATATTCATTATAGGTCTTGCAGCCATTAAAAGGTTAAAAAAAGAAAATATGATGAACATCTTTACGCTCATAAATTCATAAATCTTTGGAAAATACACACTACCAAAACTCAGTCAAGATGAAAGAGATAACGCACGTAGCCTTATATTCATTACATAAATTGAAGTGCAATCAAAAAACTCCAAGCCCAGGTAGCTTCGCTGGAGAATTCTATGAAACACTTAAAGAAGAGTTAATGCCACTTTTACACAATCTCTTCAAAAAGATCAATTCACAATTCAGTTAACGAGGCCAGTTTTAACCTGATACCAAACCCAGACAATGGTTACAGAAAAAAGGAATACTAGGGAATATCTTTCATGAACTTAGACACAAAAATCCTCAACAAAATATTTATAGATCAAATTCAAAATTCATGAAAATAATTACACACCATGATAGTGCAATTTATTCTGGATATTTAAGGCTGGTCAGTATTCTAAATCAATCACTGACATCTACTATATCAACAAGCTAAAGAAAAAAAAATTTTGATCATATCCCTTTATGCATAAGAAACATTTGACACAATGTAACACTCATTTAAGGCAAAAAATAATAAATCTCAGCAAGTTAGAAGTACCTCAACTTGATAAAGAGCATCTACAAAAATTCTACAGCTGACATCTTAGTGGTGGAAAACTGACTAACGACTCCTTAAGATTTGTACTTAGCAATGCTATCCAACCTCACACATTTATTCAGCAGAGTACTAAGAGTTCTATTCACTATCATGGCATGAAAAAGAAATAAAAGACATGCAGTTTGCAAAGAAAGAAATAAAACTGTGCCTAGTTGCAGATGACATAATTGTTGACATAATATATCCTAAGAAATCAACAAAAAAAATTCCCAGAACTAAGAAACAAGGTTGCAGCAGGATTACAGGATACAAGATCAACACAAATAAGCCAGCTGCATTTCTATGTGCTAAAAATGAACGCACAGAAGCCAAATTAAAAACACAATACCCTGTAAAACTGTTCCTAAGCAAATAAAATACTTAGATATACACTTGACAGAACATACATAGGATCTTTATCTTGAAATTCATAAAGCATTGGTGAAACAAATGAAAGAAAACCTGCATAAGTGAAGAGAAATGCTATGTTCATGAATTGAAGAATTAACACAGTAAAAAATGTCTATTTTCCCCAAATTAATCTATAAATTTAATGTAATCTTTTAAATGTATAGCATGATTTTGTTGACATAAACAAGCACATTCTAAAGTGTTTATGGAAAAGCAGAAGATTTACAATAGCTAAAACAATCTTGAAAAAGGAAAAGAAAATGGGGAGTATCACTATTCATTATTAATAAGGTTTAGTATATAGATAGCTGCAGTAACCATGACAGCACGGTAGTGACAGAGGAATAGACAGAGATCAATGGAACAGAACAGAGAATCCAGAAATAGACTCACACAATATGCCCAAATTGTTTTTGATGAAAGGGTGAAAGCAATACAATGGAGGAAGTGTTGTCTTTACAACATGTGCTGAAGAAATTGAGCATCCATAGTCAAACAAATAAACAAATAAATACATACAATGATGGTAGACAGAAAAATAAACATCAACCTAAACTTCATATCATATACAAATCTTAATTCAAAATGAATCATACAGATGGCCAACAGGCACATGAAAAGATGTTCAACATTGCTAAGTATTAGAGAAATGCAAATCAAAACTACTTTGAGGTATCACCTTACATGAGTCAGAATGTCCATCATCAAATATATGCAAATAATAAATGCTGGAGGGGGTGTGCAGAAAAGGAAACCCTCCAACACTGTTGGTGGGAATGTAAATTGGTGCAGCCACTATGGAAAACAGTATGGAGGTTTCTTAAAAAACTAAAAATAGAACTACTGTGTGATCCAGCAATCCCACTCTTGGGTACATATCCAGAAAAGATGAAAACTCTAATTTGAAAAGATACATGCACTCCAATGTTCATAGCAGCATTATTTACAATAGCCAGTACGTGGAAACAACCCAAGTGCCCATCAACAGAAGACTGGCTTGAGAAGATGTGGTAAATATATAAACAATGGAATATTACTCAGCCATAAAAAAGAATGAAATAATGCCATTTGCAGCAACATGGATGGACCTAGAGATTATCATACTAAGTGAAGTCAGACAGAGAAAGACAAATATCATATGATAGCACTTATACATGGAATCTAAAAAAATAATACAAATTAACTTATTTACAAAACAGAAACAGACTCACAGACTTAGAAAACAAACTGTGTTTACCAAAGGGGAAAGCTGGGGGGAGGGAGGGACAAATTAGGAGTATGGAATTATCAGATACAAACTACTATGCATAAAATAGATAAGCAACAAGGATTTACTGTATAGCACAGGGAATTATATTCAATGTCTTATAATAACCTATAATGGAATATAATAAGGAAAAAATAACTGAATCACTGTGCTATACACCTGAAAGTAGCATAATATTGTAAATCAACTACACTTCAATGAAAAAAATGGATCATGTAAGATTACAAAACTTTTAGGAAAAACCTTTAGAAGAAAATCTTTGAGATCTGTCTCAAGGTAAAGACTTCTTAGACTTGATGGCAAAATAGTGACACATAAGAGGAAAAGTTGATAAACTGAACACCATAAAAACTAAAACCTTTTTCTGTGCAAAAGACTAATAAGGTGATGGAATGACAAAGTACAGACTAAGAGAAAAACATTTGAAAAGCACATATCTGACAGAGGACTAATATCTAGATCAGACAAGGGGATCCTGTCTTTTGGAACTCTTTCATCTTGACTATGGGGATGGATACGTGAACCTGCACAGGTAATAAAATTGTATTGAAGTTAGTGCACGCACACACATGCACACACAACACACATACACACACACACACACCAGAACAAGTAAAACTGGGGAAGTCTGAATAAGACTGGATCAGTGGATTGTATCAATGTTAATGTCAATGTCCTCCTTGTGACATTACACTACACTTTTAAAAAATATTACTGTGGGAAAAACAAGACAAAGTGTGTTATGGGATCTCTCTTATAACTACATATGAATCTATAATTATCCACAATTATCTCAATACAAATTTCAATTAGAAAATAGAAGAGGGTTTGTTGACTGTTGATTACCCTACCTCTCCTTTTCTCCCGCTGTTTACCTTATATCTGCTTAATTGTGCTTACGAAGATTTCACCATAGCAGCAACAGAATACTGTTTTAAACAGCAGAAATAGAAAAAGATCAGACTTGTGGTTATCAGACATGGTGAGGGAAAGGATGTTGGAGGAAGGTTGGTCAAAAGGTACAAATTTCTAGTTTTAATATAAATAAGTACTATGAATATAACATACAGCATGATACTATAGTCAACACTGCTGTATGATAAATGAAAGTTGTTAAGAGAGTAGATCCAAAGAGTTCTCATCACCAGAAAAAAATTTTTTTTTCTTTCTACTGTATCTGTATGAGATGATGGATGCTAATTGAACTTATTATAGTAATCACTTCACAATATATGTAAGTCAAACAATTATGATGTACACCCTAAACTTATTCAGTGATATAAATCAATTATACCTCAATAAAATTGGGAAAAATAGCAGAAACAAAATAAATATATAAGGCATATGAAGGTAAAAGAACGAAGTCAGTGGTAGACAATAACAATAGCTTAAGAAAAGGCTCAAAATCAGAAGGAAAATGCACCAAGAATAAATGGATGAAATTGAGATTAAAATCAAACATGACAAAACACAGCCACAGACAATCAAAGAAACAGAAACCAAACTATATATAGCTATATATAATTATATATATACATATTTTATACACTCCTGGGGATAGTTTCTTGAACAAGCCTTATTATTTTTTTGCAAGTATGTGTGTGTATCTTCCATTATCAAAGGAAATAAATGATAAGGATAGCAGGAATTCGTTTAATGGTTTGCATCCTTTTAGAAATTATACAGTACGAAAATCAATTAATCACCATGACATGAGGTCAAAACCTGTATAAGAAAAATTTGGAGACACTTTTCAAAAGTTTGGAAATGGTTAAATAGGATTTATCTTATTAGAGGCAAGTTAGAATCACTTTATGTGCAGTGGGACAAATGTTAGACAGCTTAATCCATCTATTTCTTCAAAGCAACCTCAGTTCCAGCAGCAATGGGTGCTCAGGTGATCTGGGCAAAGGAAGTATGACACTCATGTATGTGACATATTTTCAGAGTCTTGTTCTTTAGAGACAGGTTTGAAATTTACATTTTTATCTTGTCATATTTCCATGGAAACACAGTAAAAGTACACATCCTGCTGCTTTATCAAGTACATTTTTGACTCAGAAACCTGGACAGTTTATTGTGAGGCTTCTGATACCCCAATTTGAGAAGCAGAGTTTTGAGGAGGTAAATGGCTCTTTGTTCAGTAGATTTTTTTTTTAAGATTTAACAATTACAACTTTATTAAACATTTCTAATAATATTGCCCAAAATATGTAAAGTAAAAAAAAAAACTGATCAAACTATACCAAGGAATAGACCAAAGCTATAACCACAGTGGAAGATATTAAAACATGCCCTTCTGTTCAATAGCGTTTTGGTCTAAAATTTTAACATTTAAGAAATAGTATGGTTATGTTGTAGCAATAATTCCTTCCAAGCATGTGCAGGGCAGCCAGCGGCTTGGATAATGATTTAAAATTCTGTCCTCCTGTTAGCCAGACTATTCTGGTATGGAAAAAATGATGGATTAGCTAGATTACTTAGACATAATTATTCAGCTCATTTTCCTTATTATGACTCATTGACAACCAAGCAATTGTCAGATTTTAATTTGTTTCCACAAACATTATTATATAAAGTGAAAGAGTTAGTTAAAATTAACATGACCATTATACAAATTGTAAAATAAGAAAAGGGCATTCTGTACACATCACTCTCTATGATTTGCTCATGGTGACAATACCCATGAGAGTCTGATTCATTTTCTATAAACACACATTCTTTTCTCTTTCTTCTTACAACTGTGTATGTTCTGGACCTTCTAACCCTCTGTCTATCCTAACACCACACAGGGAATCCTCTTTCAAACTCAGTCTACTAAACTTGGAAACTTCACGGGCTTTGGAACTTTTCCCATTCATACTTCTATGAAGGCAATGGACATCTATTTGGTTTTAGAACCTCAGATTCTAAAATACGTTTTGAAGATGTGAAAGTTACCTAAGAATTTTTATTAGGACAGAATCTGAGAAAGGACATGCACTATGTAACATGAAGAAATGTAAGAGGAAAATGAGAAAAACACAGAAATGTTCAGGCCATTAAAATAAGGACTATTTGTCAGTACAAGAAAATACTATAGAGCTATTAAAAATATGGTCAATGTGTAAGTAATGATGTCTACAGAGGCTCAAGGTACACTGTGATGTGTAGGAATAAATTGTAAATCAGAATGTATCGTTGATTTTATTTGGCTTTATACGCACACTCATGAACACACATACTTGTATGTGTATATTTTCATAACATATGTTACTTACATCTTTTTTTTTTAAAGTATTTTTTTTAAATTTATTTATTTATTATTTATGGCTGTGTTGGGTCTTCATCTCTGTGCGAGGGCTTTCTCTAGTTGCGGCAAGCGGGGGCCACTCTTCATCACGGTGCGCGGGCCTCTCACTATCGCGGCCTCTCTTGTTGCAGAGCACGGGCTCCAGACGCGCAGGCTCAGTAACTGTGGCTCACGGGCCTAGTTGCTCCGCGGCATGTGGGATCCTCCCAGACCAGGGCTCGAACCTGTGTCCCCTGCATTGGCAGGCAGACTCTCAACCACTGCGCCACCAGGGAAGCCCTACTTACATCTTTAAACAAAACAAAAACTGAAAACAGAAGGCCTAAAAAAGATAAGGAAGATAGGGTTTTGTATTCACTTCTTAAAAATTCTCTCTATCCATAATTGTAAAGCTACGCTTGATTAATTTGTTCAGCACTTATTTACTGCACAGAAAGCTGTGGACTAGGAATTTGATAGAAAACAGAAATAGACATTAACTCAACTGCTGATATGGATGGAATGTTTTACGTATAAACAGGTCTTAAAATGATCTGTGCTTTAAACAGATGGGCTGTGAGTGCAGTTGGGAGAATAGCTCTGAGTGGTGCAAGAGTGGATGTGGATAAACCATTTGGGAGACCATCACAGACCATCATGACGCTTTAAGTTAAGATCACGGCTACTGGTACTCAGATAGTGGCAGTAGAATTAGGACACATTCAGGAACCAAGGTGGCATTAATAATATGGGTGTTGGCCAGTCACAATGGCCATGATTAAAAAGTCTACAAATAACAAATGCTGAAGAGGGTGTGGAGAAAAGGGAACCCTCCTATACTGTTGGTGGGAATGTAAATTGGTGCAGCCACTATGGAAAAGAGTATGGAGGTTCCTCAGAAAGCTAAAAATAGAGTTACTATATGATCCAGTAATCCCACTCCCGGGCATATATCCAGACAAAACTAATTCAAAAAGATACATGGACCTCAATGTTCATAGCAGTATTAATTACAATAGCCAAGACATGGAAGCAACCTAAATGTCCATCAACAGATGAATGGATAAAGAAGAGGTAATATATATATATATATATATAAATAAAATATACATATATACACGTATGTATACATATATCACACACACACACACATACATATATATATACACACACATATATACAATGGAATATTAGCCATAAAAAGGAATAAAATAATGCCACTTGCAGCTACATGGATGGACCTAGAGATTATCATACTAAACGAAGTAAGTCAGACAAAGACAAATACCATATGCTATCACTCATATGTAGGAACTAAAATACGACACAAATGATCCTATCTACAGAACAAAAACAGACTCACGGACATAGAGAACAGGCTGGTGGTTGCCAAGGGGGAGGGGGTGAGGGAGGGATGGATTGGGAGTTTGGGGTTAGCAGATGCAAACTATTATATATAGGATGGATAAACAAGGTCCTACTGTAGAGCACAGGGAACTGTATTCATTATCCTGTGATAAACCATAATGGAAAAGAATATGAAAAAGAATGTATGTGTATATATATACGTATAACTGAATCACTCTGCTGTACAGCAGAAATTAACACAACATTGTAAATCAACTGTACTTTAATAATAATAATAAGGGTGTTGGACGGCTAGTAGGATGTGATGGAACAGCACCTCCCTAGCCTGCCTTTTAGTTTTCTGACTTCCCCCAGTGGATGAACGGTAGAAATGCTCACTGATTTGGGAAACACTGGGAGAAAACCCAGTCTGAAGAGTGGCAGGTGTTTTAAGAAACAGAATATCAAGTAAGCAGTTAATAATTGAATCTGAAGTTTTCAGGAGGAAGTTAGGTCTGTCATCACCATATAGATAATCATTAATGCACAAATAAGGATGAAGTTGCCGGAGGATAAAATATTAATTGGAAAAAGAAGTGGACTACAAGAGCTGATTATTGGAAAATTCAAGCGTCTATTAGCTAAACATGGGTGGATAAACCTATAAAAGTTATTGAGGGACAGCCAGAGATACGGGAGGAAAACCAGATAGTTAATGCCCTGCTTTTAACTCTGTTGTTAAACTATCCTGCAGATGTTTTTATGCTGTGTAAAAAAATACACCCCAGAATGTAGTGGCCTAAAATGACATTTATTTTTACTTCTCATGGATCTGTGGGTTGACTGAGGTTGGCTGGGAGCTTCTTCCTTGGCATCTCTCATGGTCTGAGTCAAATGTCAGCTGGGGCTGAGATGTCCAAAGACTTGATTGTCCAAAGTGGCTCGCTCACCGGGCCAACACTGGAAGCTGGCTGTTGGCCTGGAACGCAGTAGGCGCTGCCCACGCTGCCATGAAAATGGGCTTCCAAAGAGTCAGCTTTCCACAAAAATAAGCAAAAACTGCCAGTCGCCTTCAAGCCTCGGCCTAAAAGTGGCACAGTTTTATTTTTGTTTAACATTTTATTTTATATTGGAGTACAGTTGATTAACAATGTCGTGATAGTTTCAGGTGTACAGCAAAGTGATTCAGTTACACATATACGTGTATCTTTTTCAAATTCTTTTCCATTTAGGTTGTTACATAATATTGAACAGAGTTCCCTGTGCCAGACAGTAGTAGGTCCTTGTCGGTTTTCCATTTTAAATATAGCAGTGTGTACATGTCAATCCCAAACTCGCAATCTATCCCTCCCCCCACCCTTCCCCCCAAAAGTGGCACAGCTTTAATTCCACCATATTCTATAGGTCAAAATAGACATAGGCCAGTCCAGATTTAAGAGGGTAAAAAATTAAACTGTTGGTGGAGCAGTGACAGCCGTCTTTAATGTAACACAATTCAAATAACTGAACAGAGTGCTTCAAAGGTAAGGAGACGTTAACACCGCTAAATGGAAATCCAAAGTCAAGTTTAAGGAACTGATAATGTCCATTGGAGCTTCTTAGAATCACCTCAGTTTACTTTTCACGTATTTATTTTTTTTGCTGAATCATCTGGCCAATGTTCCTTGCCTCGTTCAAAACAAACAAAACATAGAAGTGAAAAGAAGAAAAAATAGTACATTAGTCAATCTTATTTGATTATAGCTGGTTCAACGGGAAACTTTTCCAGAATGGGTAAATGTAGTGATAATGTCATGAAATTCAAATTAAACCTTATTTACTTTTAATATGGAGCAGAAAGGATTCTCTCTCTTTAAATAAACAGTTACAAAACTAAATTAAAATTCTCTTGAGACAAAGACCTTTAGAAGCCCATTCTAGTACCTAGATCAAATAATATAAACGCATATCGTAATTGTGTTTTGTTAAAAATAAGAAAATCGAGAAGCCAACATGGCGATATATAATGGAAGAAATTTAAAACGAGACCTTTTTATGTTGATCAAATACTGCATTCATATAAGTTATATTTTAGAAGTATGTTGAGATTACCAAAAAGATTATGCATCTTTACATTTATTCACAAGGAATTTTTTTTCAAAGAAAAGTGGGCCTTTCTATTTAAACCATGAATTGTTTTAATAACTAAAATAAAAATAATTTATAAATGAAATAAAACTAAAGCATGAAGATAAGTGAGCTTTATATAATAGAGCCAATTTCACTGTGTAGAATATAAGAAATACCAACATATTAAAGGAGGAAAATATTCTGGTACACTTTGGCACAAACTGTGGCAAAATTAAAAAACATTTTGAATTGTTTAAAAAATATCCAAGGAAAGACAAGTAGAATTGGATTTTGAAGCCTGGAAACTTTTAAATAAATTAGTAGTTGGAGCAAAAAGGCAGGGAGAGGAACAGGGAAAGATGAGGAAAAGAATTAAAAGATACTTTCCACCTTTTCTAAGATAAAAACTCTGAAAAATCATAGGTATGAATTGCTATACAAGGATTTCAGACCATAACAACAAATAATTCACCTCTGAACTTTTGAAACATGATGAAGAAAATCAATAAGCAAGAATTTCTTAAGATCTGGCTATGGAAAATAAATCTTTGATTCTGTTTGGAATGACTACGTTCTTACTCATGGCCTAATACATTTATCTTTGTCTTATGTATATGTGTATCCCATTCATCAACTGCAGATGTAAATGTGAAACACAGAGCCAGATGGATGCTGTGTGGTGAGTGGATTTAATTTCACTTCCCACACAGCAGCAACTGACAGTTTTTTAAGCCTGCATATGTATGTCTCTGTCTCTCTTACAGTGACTCCACATTGATGATGCACTGTCCTATGTAGTCATCTAGACTATGACAAGTATTTTGGGGTAACAGCTATCAGACAAGTAAAAACTATGAACAAGAGTAAAAATGATTCAATAGCCATACAGGATTAAACGCTTTTATTTTGATATCTTTTATCTACAAACGAGTAATACAAAGTATAAAAAGATACTGACGATAATATAAAATGTGATTTATGGTAATTACACAAATGGTATCTCCTGACTTATTTTAGAACATGCTTATGTGGAGCAGAATTAGGGAGTCCAGAAATAAACCCATGGATATATGATCAATTAACCTGTGGCAAAGGAGCCAAGAATATACAACGGGAAAAGGAGAGTCTCTTCAATAAATGGTGCTGGGGAAACTGGATGTCTACCTGCAAAAGAATGAAACTGGACCCCTATCTTACACTAGGCACAAAGATCAACTCCAGATGGATTAAAGACTTGAACATATACCTGAAACCATAAAACTTGTTGAATAAAACATAGTAGGTAAGCTTTTTGACATTAGTATTGGTGATGATTTTTCGCATTCGACACCAAAAGAAAGACAACAAAAGCAGAAATAAGCAAGTGGGACTATATCAAACTAAAAAGCTTCTGCACAGCAAAGGAAACAACCAGACAAGTAAAAAGGCAACTTATGGAATGGGAAAAAATGTTTACAAATTATATATCTGATAAGGGGTTAATATTTAAATAAATGAAGAATTCATAAGACTCACTAGAAAAGAAAATCTGATTAAAAAATGGGCAGAGGATCTGAATAGACATTTTTCCAATGATGTAAAAATGGCCAACAACTATATGAAAGGGTGCTCAAAATCACTAATTATCAGGGAAACGCAAATTAAAACCACAATGTTAGAATGGCTATCAAAAAGACAAGAAATAACAAGTGTTGGTGAGGTTGTGGAAAAAAGGAAACCCTTGTGCACTGTTGGTGGGAATGTAAATTTGTGCATCCACCATGAAAAACAGTATGGAGGTTCTTTGAAAAATGAAAAAATAAATCTACCATAGGATCCAGCAATTCTACGTTTGGGTATTTATTATAGGGAAACCAAATCCTATCTAGTAAAGATATGTGTACTGCCAACTTCATTGCAGCATTGCTTACAATAGCCAAGATATGGAAACAACCTAAGTGTCCATCGACAGATGAATGGATTAAAAAAATGTGATATATAAAAAATGGAATATTATTCAGCCATAAAAAGGAGGAAATACTGCCATATGTGACAACATAGATGGACCTTGAGGGCATTATGCTAAGTGAAATAAATCAAATATTGTATGAGAAATACAAATACTGTATGATCTCACTTATATGTAGAATCTTAAAAACAGAAAACTAGGAAAAAAAAACCCAACAAAAATGAACATAGGTAGAGAGAACAGATTGGTGGTTGCCAGAAACAGGGGGTAAGGAATGGGTGAAGAGGGTCAAAAGGTACAGATTTAAGTTATACAATGAATAAGTCCTGGGAATTTAATCTACAGAAGGTGAAAAAGTTAAATAAATAGACAGAAAAATAAATAAATGCCTATGTATTTTGGGATGTTTGCTATCAGATAAAGCATGATGGTTACATTAATTCAGTCCTGGTGACCCATCAATAAGTGGCCAGTGAAAACTGTTTTGCCTTGGTGATCAATGATGAATATCTCACAAACCATTTTTTTTTAAATTGAGGTATATACTACATAGAACATAGTTCAACAATCTTAAGTGTGTAGTTTGAAGAATATTCACTTATACACTTATGATACTCAAATCAAGATATACAGTATTTCATAACCTCAGAAGATTCCCTCAGGCCCTGTCTCAAATACCTCCCCAGAAGAATTATTATGACTTTGATATCACTGTAGCTTGCCTATTCTTAAGCATCATAAAGTCATATCAAGTATGTTTTCCTTTGAGTTTGGATTTGCTCTTGTTGTTTTTTAACATAAAATCTGTGAGATATATCCATATTGTATCAGTAGTTCATTCTTTACTAGTGGGTTATTTTTCATTGAATGAAAGTATTGCTAATTATTTTTCATTCTCTTGTTGATGGATTTTTAGGCTGTGTCAAGTTTTGAATAGACAATTCACCAAAAAGATATATGACTGACAAATAAGTGTATAAAAATATGTCCAATATCTTGTCAGAGGAATGTAAATAAAATCCCCAATGACACCACTACACACCTATTACAATGGCTAAAATTGAATGAGCACACCAAATATTTGCAAGGTCATGGAGCAAACAGAACTTGGATACACTGCTGGTGGGAACTGAACATGGTTCAAAAAATTTAGAAAACCGTTTGGAAGTTTGTTAAAGTTAAATATACATCCAGGCATTTCATTCTTAGGCTGATAAATGAAAGCAGATATCCATTCAAAGACTTTAACATAAATGTTTATAAAAACTTTATTTGTAATAGTCAATACTTGGAAACAACCCAAATGCCAATCAGCAGGTGAATGGTTAAACAAACCGTGGTGTATTCATACAATGGAATAGTATGCAGCAATGAAAAGTGATGCCTAAGTCTAACAATATCAGTAAATCACAAAATAATTATGCTAACAGAAATAAACAGGAACCAAAAGCAAGCTATTCGTACGCTATGACTCCATTTTCATAAAATTCTAGGAAATTCAAAGTAATGTATAGTATTATAAGGCCTAACAGTGGTTATTGGGGTCCCAGGAGCAGGGAAGAGAGGAAGAGAGGGATGACAAAAGAGCATGAGGGAACTTGGGGGATGCATATGTTCATTACCTTGATTTGGTGATGGTTTCATATGTGTGTGTGTCAAAAGATCAAATCATATACTCTATGTGTGTAGTCTATTATATGTTAATTAAACACAATGTCAAAAATTTATTAAATTAAAAAAATCATATTTCGCTTACATCAGTAATGTGGGAAACAGTGACGACACACCCTCTCCAACATTTGGTATTGTCAGGCTTTTAAAATTTTTAGATATCCTCATTTTAGCTTTATTTCAACTTCTTTGCAAAGTAATATTATCATGTGTTCCTATACTTATTGTCATATGCTGGTTCTTTCTGCACAGCGTGTATATTACTGGTAGCTGAAGATCACTAGGAAGACATTTGTTCTCAAACGTATTTGGGTATTTTTACTCGCTGCAGTTAAGCAGTAGCAGGCTCCTAAGAGGCTTCTCAATGAAACAGGGTCAGCAGAGGTTCCTCATAGGATTCAGACCTGAGTTCCTTTTGTGCTCAAGAAGAGAGTTTGCTCTGGCCTAGGTGTGATCATAAAGCGGGGACAATTTAGTGGTTTGGTCCGCTGGACGAAATCCAGGAGGTGGAGGAATGGAATCCAGCAAAACCTCTAATTGGTGATAAATTATCAGCAGGCACTCATGGTAGCAGGGAGAGGACAGTCCTCACTTTGCGCTGTGCATTGTTGTATTATGTCTTTCTGTGCTTGGACATGGTTATGAAGGGACCTGTCCTTGTCTCACTTCAGTGCTGTCACAGTGACCTGATCTGATAGTGGTGTTATGTGAAATTGTTTATGTTTAGCAGGATAAGCCTGTATCCTGCCTAGCAGTGCTGAGACAACCATCAGCTGACAGCAGCTGAACTGTCAGGGCTGATTTTTTTCTTATTTTTTATTCTGTCCATTTTCAATCAGACTCTTTGCCTATCACAGTCTTCCTATATCCTGAGCAAAAGATATGAGTCCTTGATATCTCTCTCTCATCTCTCCTTCTAATGTCTCTCTATATTTAGAGAGACTTCTCCCTTTTCCTGCCTGTTTTACCTCTTCACTTCAAGTATCTTTTGGTGGACAGATATTCTTAATTTCAATGGAATCTAATTTATCGCTTATTTTTCTTTTACTTATAATTCTTTTGGTATCCTTCAAACATTTTTTTCTACTCCAAGTTCATTAAGATCCTATTCTATATTTTATATTGTAAGTTTTATTGTTTTATTTTCTCTTTCAGAGCTATAATCCACATGTAATTAATTTTGGCTATATGTGAGATAGGATAAAAAGTCTTTTTCTTTTTGTTTATTACAACATTTAATGGGCATATACCTCATTTAATGGCAATGATATAGGTGATGATGAAAAAGGCATCAATCATAATTAATTTTGGTTGTTCCAAAGTGCCGATAACTGAAATACTTGTACATTTGAACAAAGCTTCTTTGTGTGAAAAGCCAAACACCACAGTATTTCCCAAAACCAGTTTTTATGAGTTTAAATAAATATGGACTAGGTTTACATGAGTAATTGCTATTTTTTGCTCTTGGTATCTTTGGAAATAAATTAGAATACCACCTTATAAAAAGGTTGGAAAATGTATTTGCCTTGTTAGGAATGCATTTTGTAGCATAATTCTCCACTTTCTCAAAAGTGAAGGAAAATGTAACTTTCAGAAAAGTACCAAAAGTTCATGAATTTTCTTTTTCTGTTTTGGAACAGAAATCAAGGACCCATTTTTTTTCCCACCATATATATATATATATATATATATATATATATATATATATAATGCATATATATATATGATGCATATTGTAAATGGGAGGGATAATAGCAGAAAGAGACATCTGAGAAAATTACCACAATCATTTCAAATAATAAAACAATTATGGAAACTTTAGTCATGCTACAATCAGATATACACTAGATGGCTTTCAGAATCACTTATCTATGGAATGAGTGTAATTGGCTATTATCATTTCAAAATGTTACATTATACACAAAAAGATGAATTAATTACTGCTATATTGAATAACTTGCAATAATTTATATCAATCCACACCAGCAAAAAACAAAAATCCCTTTATGATATCATTTGCAAACACATTTTTAAATAAGGATAGAATTTGAGACAGTAATTTGTATGCAAAAATTTTACTTGGTAATTAAAACTTTACTGTTACATTTCATAAAATCTCTGATGTTACCTTGACAACAGGAAACATCCTGTATACTGACAGTAAAATAATAAAGGGGAATCAAGAAACAGCTTGCAAATTGAATGCCTAAAAATAAAATCAAATAAAATAGCAAGTCCAGGCTTGGACCCTGTGATTTTCTTATATAGTATAAGGATTTGTGTTTTATCATTTGGCTTTACAGCAGACAGAAATGTTTAAGTAACCTATGGCTTTCATTGCAAAGCGAATTCCTCCTGTCTGAAAACAGATAATTTAGAAAGGATTTATTATGAATCAATGGAGCAACATCCCCTCCAGTTCATTCCACTTGTTATTACACTTTCCTTAAAAATGCCACAGAAGGGATTTAAATTTATTACTGCTCATTAAACCTATAAAAGCCTGTGTTAATTGGATGTCAACCTATTTTACTCACATGCCGACTGCCATTAAGGGCCTTATGATTTACAGGCAACTAAAGAATATGAAGAATATTTGCTATATTTACTAGTTTATTGGGAAATAAAATATGGGTCCTACTCCTATCAAACCTCAGGCATTCAGCATGTCATAAAAGGAGCAATCACTTTTTAAAAGACAGCGTGAAGATATATTTCTTTATTTAATTGAAAGTTAGGAGTTTAAACCATCAATATCTGCCAGAAAGGGAATGGGCCGTCCTTAGAAATGTATTAGTAAAGCATGTTAGATAAAATTATATGCCAGCACTCAGTATTCGTTGGATTAAAGAGAACAGCAATCATAAATCATCACACGCGCACACACACACACACATGCAACATTTAAACATGAAAGTGAAGCATGTTTGTCTTTGAGAGCTCAAAAAGCTATTGTCCCCATAACAACTCATTAACACTTTGCTTTGTCATTCTATACTTTTACAAATGTAATTATTTGTGGGAAGCAAAGCAAGTACCATATAACTGTTGTGACAACCACAGGAAAAGGAGATTAGAAAACTACTCCATAATGTCAACTCCTACTCTTGAAAATAATTGAAAAATTTAATTCACTGGAATTTATTTTGAGTGACAGAAGTGGTTTATACACTTTCCAGATTCTAGTACAGACTAAAAATTCAGTAACATCAGGTGTCTGGCTACTGCTGTCAACCTGTGAAGCAGATGGAAATTAAACAATAAGGAGAAAAAGGGGCCACCATTAACTGGAGAGTGAATATCCACTAGAAGTCATTAAAGTGTACATTTCTCTTTAAATTTTTTATTGATATATAAGTGCAGAAAATAAGACAAATCACAAGTGTAAGCCTTAATGAATTTCACAAATTGAACACAGTCTTGTAACCAACACTGGCTTTAAGAAACAGAACATTAGGAAAACCCCAGAGTCCATTGGGCATTTCCTTCAAGTCACTTCAACCCTCCCCCGCCAAATGTAATCCCTAGTCTGACTTCCAACACATTTTAGTTTCTAATGTTAATAACATTTATAAAAATAAAATCTTACCAGATAATATTTTCCATATTGAATCATTTACTTATAGTCTGTTCATTCTCATTTCTTTATATTATTCTAATACGTGAATATACAACAGTTTATTTTTATGTATCTATCTTATAGTTGATGGGCATTCTGGTAACTCAGTTTGGAGCTATTGAGAATAATCCTCCCAGAACAGTTTTGCCCATGTCTTTTGGTGAAGATGTGTATATATTTCTTTTGAATATATATGTTGGGATGGGATTCCTAGGTCACACCTTGGGCATATGCTCAGTCTAAGTACACAGAGCTTTCCCAGTGGTTACATAAAAGCTCAGCAATGCTAGAAATGGATGAGAGGACTAGTTGTTCTCTGTCTTTGCCAACGTTTGGTCCTTTTTTCCTTCTATTCTAATAGTTGCCTACTGGGATCGATTTGTATTTCCTTGAAGACTAACCAAGTAACTTTTCAGATATTTATTGGCATTTGGATATTCTCCCTGGAAAATACAATTATCAATTTTTCTATTTGCTAGTCTGCCCTTTTCTGATTGACTTTCAGACATTATTTTTATACTCTGGATACAAATATTGTTGTGCATATGGACTGATAGTATTTTATTCCACTCTGAGACTTGCCTTTTTATTCTCTTAATATCTTTTGAGGATACAAATAATTTTTCCTTAATAGATTCTAATTTAACTTTTGTCTTTATTTAGGGTTAATAGTTTCAGGAAACTTTTAAGAAATTATTACTTTTCCAAAATAAAAATGTTCTCTTATGTTTTCTTTAATTTTCAAAAATATTAATTTAATATTTATAATCCATCCAGTATTACCTTTGTATGTGGCATGAGGATTTACAAAGGGTTAGGATTAAATATTCATTTTTCTCATTTTGCCAATAGATAAAAGCACCCTTTGCACTGACTTGTTTGTCATAAAATCAGATAACTATATGTGTGTAGGTCTGTTTCTGGACACTATTTGTTAATTTGGTTTTATTGCCTAACCTTGTACATACACCCCACTATCCAGTTTACCATGACATCATTCTTGTAACTGTTCATTTTGTTGGCACCTGCTTCTATGAACATACTTGCATACATATAGACCAAGAATGATATATCTGTATAGAATATTTTGGGTCAAAGTTAGCAGTGTTCATATAATTGTGATGACTATTATAATCATTCTCAGATTTGTGATGTCAAACAGCAACAAGTGTATGAAATCCATAGTGACTATCATCCACTAGCAGAAGACTGAGAATAAAAGGGAATTGAAAGCTAATTCACAACAGTATATTAAATAATATTGTGTTTGCATCTGGGACAAATAAACAAAATAAATAGAAACAAAGTGACAGAGAGAGAATAGGTGTGTTTGAAGTGAGAAGCATGTTTAAAGCACAATTAAACTTTCAAACTCTAGGAAGATTGTGGAGTTTTGCAGCTGTAAAGGCTTTATGACATGTATTCTCATACGATCATTCTAAAGTAATACATGCAGAGTCTATTTCATTAAAGATAATTTGCTACTTAAGAATAATAAAAATGAGGAGCTGTTGGTCAAAAGTTATAAACTTTCAGTTATAAGATGAATGAGTTTTGGGGATCTAATGGTGATTATAGTTAATAATACTGTGTTAAATGCTCAAAAGTTAAGAGAGTAGATCTTAAGTGTTCTCACCACACAAAAAGAAATGGTAATTATGCGATGAAGATGTTAGCTCACACTAAGGTGGTAATCATTTTGCAATGTATAAGTGTATCAGATCCACATGTTGTAAACCTGAATCTTACACAATATTATATGTCAATTATATCTCAATAAAGTTGGAAAAAAGAATAATAAAAAAGAATAACATACATCTTTATTGGCAATTGAGTTTCCACTGTGTTGAAACACAGACAGCATTACAGATCTCTGCAGGCCAAGTCTAAGGATAAAGAGTGGTTCAGTCCTTAAAATAAAACCAGGTATGAGAAGAAAAAAAAAAAAGAACAATAATGACAAATAATAACACATGTGCTCTGAGGAACCATTTAGGGTACCTGATGTCTTTGAAAGAATATGGTTATAAAATAATCAGTAGAACTTAATCACGGCTTACTGAGGCTAATGTGAGAATTAGAGAAAAAATTAGAAGTTAAATGGACAGATCATTCTCTTTTTCTTTTAACCAAAAGCTATTGGTTATCTAGCCATAATGCTTCACTTCAAAGTATCATTTTCATCTGTAGTACATACAAATGCATAGATTGCTAAATAGAATGCTACAGGAAGATGTAATACAGTGACAAAACTGCCAAAAGTAGGGCAAAGCATTGAAATTAATATCTGGTCATATGCTGCGGTTCATCTCATTTCTCACCCAACCTCATGAAACAATATTGCAGTTTTCACTTCACTTCTATCCATTCCCATTGTTTCTTTTTTTTTTTTTCTTAACATTTTTATTGGAGTATAATTGCTTTACAATGGTGTGTTAGTTTCTGCTTTATAACAAAGTGAATGAGTTATACATATACATATATCCCCATATCTCTTCCCTCTTGCGTCTCCCTCCCTCCCACACTCCCTATCCCACCCTTCCAGCTGGTCACAAAGCACCGAGCTGATCTCCCTGTTCTATGCGAGTGCTTCCCACTAGCTATCTATTTTACATTTGGTAGTGTATATATGTCCATATATACACTACCACTCTCTCACTTTGTCCCATCTTCCCCTTCCCCCTCCCCGTGTCCTCAGGTCCATTCTCTAGTAGGTCTGTGTCTTTATTCCCATCTTGCCCCTAGGTTCTTCCAAAACTTTTTTTTTTTTTTTTAGATTCCATATACATGTGTTAGCATATGGTATTTGTTTTTCTCTTTCTGACTTACTTCACTCTGTATGACAGACTCTAGGTCCATCCACCTCACTACAAATAACTCAATTTCGTTTCTTTTTTTTGATGATGGCCATTCTGACCGGTGTGAGATGATATCGCATTGTAGTTTTGATTTGCATTTCTCTAATGATTAATGATGTTGAGCATTCTTTCCTGTGTTTGTTGGCAATCTGTATATCTTCTTTGGAGAAATGTCTATTTAGGTCTTCTGCCCATTTTTGGATTGGGTTGTTTGTTTTTTTTGATATTGAGCTGTATGAGCTGCTTGTAAATTTTGGAGATTAATCCTTTGTCAGTTGCTTCATTTGCAAATATTTTCTCCCATTCTGAGGTTGTCTTTTCATCTTGCTTATGGTTTCCTTTGCTGTGCAAAAGCTTTTAAGTTTCATTAGGTCCCATTTGTTTATTTTTGTTTTTATTTCCATTTCTCTAGGAGGTGGGTCAAAAAGGATCTTGCTGTGATTTATGTCATAGAGTGTTCTGCCTATGTTTTCCTCTAAGAGTTTGATAGTGTCTGGCCTTACATTTAGGTCTTTAATCCATTTTGAGTTTATTTTTGTGTATGGCCTTAGGGAGTGTTCTAATTTCATTCTTTTACATGTAGCTGTCCAGTTTTCCCAGCACCACTTATTGAAAAGGCTGTCTTTTCTCCATTGTATATCAAAATTGTTTCTTGATCTCATCGCTTTCTCAGTTCTTTCACATACCTCTAAGTCTTGCCTTTGCTAAGTCATTCAACAGCCTTCTAACTTCACGCCACCATAAAGGCACAAAGAAAACAGCAGGAGACCTATAGTTTACTACATAACAGCTGCCCTTTGAGTTATGCAGTTACCTAATCTGTTCTCACCTGTTTTCTTTTTGTGACAGTCTATTAGATGGAACCTCTCCTCAAACCCACCCTCCCTCCTATGCAACTCCTACTTTTTCTTCAGATAACAACTCAAACTTCTTTTTTCTTAGAGGAATCTTTTTGTAGTCCCTCTGCCTGAGGAACGTGTCTGTGTATGTGTGTGTCTAGTATGAGACAGAGATATCTCATACTACCATATAAGTATACATGAATGTAGTAGGTATGCAATATGATACACAGCCACACCTTGGAGATATTGTGGTTTTGTTTCCAGACCACCACAATAAATATCACAATAAAATGAGTCACATGTATTTTTTGGTTTCCCAGCACATATAAAAGTTATGCTTATACTGTGCTGTACCCATTAAGTGTACAATAACATTATGCCTAAGAAAACAGTGTCCATACCTTAATTTTAAAATACTTTATTGCCAAAAAAATGTTAACCATTATCAAAGCCTCCAGCAAGTCATAATCATTTTGCTGGTGGAGGGTCTTGCCTCAATGTTGAGGGCTGCTGGCTGATCAGGGTAGTGGTTGCTTAAGGGTGGGGTGACTGTGGAAATTTCTTAAGATAAGACAACAATGAAGTCTGCTGCATTGATTGACTCTTCCTTTCACAAACAATTTGTCTGTAACATGCGATGCTCTTTGATAGCATTTTACCTACAAACTTCTTTCAAAATTGGAGTCAATCCTCTCAAACACTGCCACTGTTTTATCAATTAAGTTTAAGTAATATCCTAAATCCTTTGTTGTCATTTCGATAATCTTCACAGCATCTCTACCAGGAATAGATTTAATCTCAAGAAACCACTTTCTTTGCTCATCCATAAGAGGCAACTCCTTATCCATTAAAGTTTTGTCATGAGATTGCAGCAATTCAGTCCCATCTTCAGACTCCACTTCTAATTCTAGTTGTCTTTCTGCTTCTACCACATCTCCCCATACTTCCTCCACTGAAGTCTTGAGCCCGTCCAAGTCATCCATGAGGGTTGGCATCAACTTCTTCCAAACTCCTGTTCATGTTGATATTTTGACCTCTTCCCATGAATCATGAATGTTCTTAATGGTATCTAGAATGGTGAATCCTTTCTAGAAGGTTTTCAATGGCTTTTGCCCAGTTCCATCAGAGGAATTACTATCTATGGCAGCTATGGCCTTAAAAATATATTTCTTAAATACTGTAAGTCCCCTGCATACGAATATTCAAGTTGGGAACTTTCAAAGATGCAAAAGTGCGTTCGCATGTCCAATCACATAAGTTAGTTCACGTGTCTGGCGAACATTGTCACGTGCGTGCATCCTCTACAAGTGGTTGTGCTTTTGTATACTTTACTGTGCAGGACTGTATAGAGTACAGTAGTACAGTATCTTTATTTCAATCCCAGGATGTCCGGAAGCAAGTGTAAAGGCAGCGGTGATGTAACTGGTACTGCTAAGAAGTGCCAGATGTTGTACTGTACTACTGTATTTTTCAAGGTACTGTACCGTAATATTAAAAACGTTTTATTTTTTGTGTTTGTTTTTATGTATTATTTGTGTGAAAAGTATTATAAGCCTATTACAGTACAGTACTATATAGCCGATTGTGTTAGTTGGGTACCTAGGCTAACTTTGTTGGACTTACGAACAAATTGGACTTACGAACGCACTCTCGGAACAGAACTCTTTCTATGTAGGGGACTTACTGTAATAGGACTTGAAAGTCAAAATTACTCCTTGATCCGTGGACTGCAGAATGGATGCTGTGTTAACAGGCATGAAAACAACATTAATCTCATTGTCCATCTCCATCAGATGATGGGTGACCAGATGCATTGTCAATGAGCAGTAATATTATGAGAGGAATCTTTTTTTTTTTTTTCTGAGCAGTAAGTCTCAATAGTGGGCTGAAAGTATTCAGTAAACCATGTTGTAAACAAATGTGCTGTCATGCAGGCTTTGTTGTTCCATTTATAGAGGACAGGCAAAGTAGATTTAGATAATTCTCAAGGGCCCTACGATTTTCAGAATGGTAAAGGAACACTGGCCTCAACTTAAAGTCACCAGCTGCATTAACCCCTAACAAGAGAGTCAGCCAGTCCTTTGAGCTTTGAAGCCAGGCATTGACTTCTCTTCTCTAGCTATGAAAGTCCTAGATGGCATCTTCTTCCAACAGAAGGCTGTTTGTCTACACTGAAAATCTGTTGTTCAGTTAATTATCTTCATTAATTATCTTAGCTAGATCTTCCGGATAACTTGTTGCAGTTTCTACAACAGCATTTGCTGCTGCACCTTGCACTTTTATGTTATGGAGACAGATGGCTTCTTTCCAAACCTCATGAACCATCCTCTGCTAGCTTCAGACTTTTCTCCTGCAGCTTCCTCCCTTCTGTCAGCCTTCATAGAATTGAAGAGAGTTAGGTCCTTTCTCTGGATTAGGCTTTGGTTTAAGGGAATGTCGTGGCTGGTTTGATTTTCTATCCAGACCACTAAAACTTTCTCCATATCAGCAACAAGGCTGTTTTGATTTCTTATCAATCATATGTTCACTGGAGCAGCACTTTTAATTTCCTTCAAGGGCTTCTCCTTTGCATTCACAGCTTGGCTAACTGTTTGGTACAGGAAGCCTAGCTTTCAGCCTATCTTGGCTTTCAACATTCCTTTCTCACTAAGCTTAATCATTTCTAGCTTTTTATTTAAAGTTAGAGACGTGGGACTCTTTTAATCATTTGAACACTTAGAGACCATTGTAGGGTTATTAATTGGCCTAATTATAATATTGTTGAATCTCAGGGAATAGGGAGGACCAAGGAGAGCGAGAAAGATAGGGGAACAGCCAGTAAGTGGAGCAGTCAGAATACATACATTTATTAAGTTTGCTTTTATGGGTGTAGCTCATGGTGCCCACCCCCCCAAACAATTACATTAGTAACATCAAGGATCACTAATCACAGATACCATAACTAAAATAATAATAATGAAAAAGTTTGAGATATTGCAAGAATTACCAAAATGTGACAAAGGGACATGACGTGAGCAAATGTATTGGAAAAATGGCACCAGTAGACTTGCTCGTCACAGAGTTGCCACAAATCTTTAATTTGTAAAAAACGCAGTATCTGTAAAGCACAATAAAATGAGGTATGCCTGTATGTGTATGTATATCATATACTACACACAACACACAGATTTACACGTATATGTGTACATATATTTATTACAAATAAGCATTTTGATGTTGTAGTTAGTAGACAATATTTAGTGCATATGTTAGGAAATCAAATCAATGGCAATTGTCTAACCTAGATGCTTGGTTTATAATGAAGAATCTGTAAAGATCATTCATAGTGGAAGTTAGAACCAATGTCACAATTCACCAAATATATTGAGCACTTAAAATTAAATAATATTTATTAAGGGTACATTCCAGAAAGACAGTATCTTACTGAATTGATGATAGTTTTATAAAAGTTGCAGTGGGTTACAAATCAGCAGACCTGACTTTTAGGCCCAGGTTTACCCATCATCTCTGTGTGAATTTAGGCAAGTCTTAAAAGTTCTCTGAGTCATAGCAAACCAAGACAATAAGTGCTGTTTACCTGTTTTACAGGGTACTTGTGACTGTCAAATTAGAAAATGTAACTAAAATGATGTACAGAATTTCACTTTATATGAAACATGAATTATTTTATCTCTATTAATAACACACTTGAATTTTATGTTAATATCTAAAAATTGGAAAATATCTTCAAGCAGTTTAGATGCAGTGAACACTACCATCATTTGGCTTAAAAACTAGAAAAGCCATATTTGTCCTATTTAGCTATACTCTAAAAATATATGTTTAATATTCAACATTTCTAACACCCGTTATATTATACTACATCTGACATATTTACACAAGTGAAGTAGATATAGTCAGTATTTTCTCTGCCACATTATATATATTAAATTTTATATAATTTATATAGTTCATATAATTTATATGGTTATGTAATAAGTAATTTGATTTATTATTTTATAGTCCTATACATATTTTCTTGCTTGAGCAGTTTAAGATACTCCTTTCCACTTAGCTGGAAGACATAAAATATTTGACATTAGATAACAAAATGAGAGTTCCTGCATTGAGCATAAAAGGCCAGGTTCTCAAGAGTAGTGGTACCTGAAGGCATTATTAAACAAATGCAAATTATCCAGATGTCTTCAACTAAACTCATAAAAATATCAGAGTTAAGTAAATAGACATTTGTAGAAAAATAAATATCCCACGTGTTCTGGATATGTTGATTAATACTTTACATCAATTTCCAACCTCTTCTACTTCCACTCCTATAAAACTAAAAATGGGAAACTCAAAATTTCATGCTCTAGATGCCTTTACAGCAAGAGTTCTAGAATGCAGGTTAGGCTCAATAGAAGAACTCTTAGGAGTTTTGGAACCAGATTCTTCCGGCTGTACTTTTGTCTATCAAGCGATGTTACGAAGCACTTGCCACTGCTAGAACCGCTATGTCTTTGCTTTCCATCCTCAGTCACTGCCCACAGGAGCTGCGGCTATAGACACGGTGGGGCGGCAGCATCGCTGACCCGCTACATCTAACCTGTTACATCTGAAAGCGTATCAAAATAGTAATAACTGTCAGTATTTTCCTGCATCTGTTTACATTTCAAAAAAGGGAAATATTTTCTAAACATTCTCACTGTTCACAATGCATGAAAAATAAATCATTGTATAGAGAATTTTTTAACACTTGTGATTTTAAGAAATACATTTATTTTCATTATTTCACTTGTTTCATAGAAAGACAAAAGGCATATTCAACAATTGCAGCATGTGAGGGTAGGGGAAGCTAGTGAAGCAGTCTTGTTCAGGCTTCAGAGGCGGCACTAGGCCGCCTCTGAAGCTAGAATTCTAGAATACTAGACAACTAGAATTTTAAATATTCTATAAATGACCACATATTATAATGATTTTTAAGTTTTATCAGATTTGTTAATCTATTAAATGAAATCGAAAGCATTTAAGGCTGACATTGAATATAGCTTGCTGTAATGCTAATTATAAATATCAAAATATAATTATTTTATTGGCTCGGATGTGTCAAACATAATTATTTTATTGGCTTGGAAGTAATTGATGCTATAGTATTAGCAGAAAAATTTTATAATATTATTTTTATTAAAAAGCAATTATGAAAATTACTTTGGGATTCATATTCATCACAACAAATTTCTTCTGAAACATTAACAATTAGACCTAACTATATAAAACCTTGCTTTGTAAATTAAGTAAGGGTTAAAATATCTGTATGCTTTTTGTCTCACAGCTTTATCCCGGCTTCCTGAAATGTACTTGAGATCGTGTGAGATTAATTCTATAATAGGTATTCATAAATTACAGAACATTTAAAATTCAAAACTATTGTTATTACAGGCTTTATTTCCTTACAGTTTGATGATTGTAAGTATCATAATGTTGTGTCAGCATTTTGCAGACATTTTTTCTCCTTTCCAATGAGGTACATGCCAATTTTTATGCTCTCTGAATAACCAGATAGGAAAATATACAAAGACACGGTCGCTACTTGGCTGAATGGTAATACAGCCGTAAGCTTCCTTTAGAACAAAAGGACAATGGAAATGACCCAAGGGTACATCACATGGTCAAGACATTCAGTGCCTAAAAACTTGTAAGTCAGACTCTGTGAGTGACTTCTGGAAATATTATTATTGTTGATGGGCGTGCTCCTGACCTTAGAGCTTGTGTGAATGAAGAGAAAAAAGAGGTTTTATGAGTTTACGGCTAAAAGTGAAAAGGCTACGTTAGCTTAAAATATACATAGAGAGAGAGGTGCACCCATTAGTATTTACCCTCAAGATAGCATGGGATAAACAATGACAGTACACAGGTTTCAGAAAGCTAATTCATCAGGAAAAATCCCAGATGGTCAACTGTCAAGAATTTCACTTAATGGGCAGCTTTCCCACCAAGGGCTGTTGACAGCCACTGTCCCTCATCTACCGCTTCAATTAAAAATAAAATCTTGGGGAGGGAAAATACTGCAATTTCTTATTAAAGTTAAAATAGTTGTTGAGCATATTTTTATGCTTATGATGCATTTTGGGAACTTTGAAAGATAACAATATTTCTATTTTATGGTTCCCTACTCAAAATTTCAGCCCCCAAAAGTAAGATGTTTTAGCTCCTTAATTTCCTTAAGAGCTTTGAATTGCTTGTGCAGTCAAAAAACACAGGTTTTAAGTGATGGACTTCTTGGCAACCTTTTTATTTCATCTCCAGTGATGGATACAGAGACGCTGATTGAAAATTTTGAGTCTGAAATAGACGTATGGGAAAGAAATCCATGTTACTTACAAATCATAGTGTTCTCTCCCATTTTATGACTGGAGATTAGATACCTGTTCCTGTCATTCCTGTAGGCTCCTAGTTTTTGGCTTTTGTTCTGAGAAATCACTGCTTTCACTATATCATGAGAGTGTGGACTCTAAGAAAACCTCAAGAACTGTTCTTGCCAGGGATGAAACAGACAACACTCTCCAAGTTATTAAACTTGAAATTAAAATGCACATATATGAAGAAATATCATTTGTTATATATTTAAGTCAATTAAATACAGTCCTGAAAATTTCACCTGAGCTTGCATGTTGCACAGACCTGGAAGAAGAATTAATGGTCATGTTTCCCCCAGAGATCAGAGTAGCTGGACCACACGCTGACCTGAGGCTTTGCAGTCAAATTCAAGCTGTGATTAAGCCATAACCTGCCTGGAAATAGTGGCTTTTCTTTGGGGACATCAAGTGGTTCTGGCAGAGCTATTAAGTAAATCTCTCTTTCCTATTATCTAGAGAGACAATGTAGAGTCTAACAGGAAACGCAGAGGAATGTGGCTGGAAAAAGATACATCACCACCTCACTGTGGATGTCTGCTCATTCACACCTTTTACTCTCAGGTGGACCCAATGCTAACAAGCGGTCGCATTACCCCATCTCTTTGCTCCATTCTCTATTTTGTATGTTGATTCCACATAGATTTCATCTACTCAAACCCTCTTCCTCTGTACTGGTAACAGATGACCTCACTTCCTAAGTTTCTGAGAAAATTGAAGCAATCAGGGGAGATAATTCACAAGCTTTTACTACCCCGTCTATTTACCTCCCCACACCCATGTACTTTTACCTTCTCTTAGACTTTTTACGGAGGGACTGCCTATGTTCCCAGGAAAGGCAGATATGGTCACTCCTGAAACAGCTTCCGTGTCTTCCTACTTACCCACAGAACTTCTTTCTGCAATTCCCCTTGACCTTCCTTCACTTTCAATTTTTCTAATGTTAGAAGAAATAAAACAATATTTTTCTCCTAAAACAAAAAACATCAGGGAAAGTTCTCTTGACCTCACTTTCCCCTCCAGTTCTGACACCTGGTTCTTCACTGAACATTCCTCACACGTGTCCATCTTTATACTCGCAGCTCCTTCCCGGGAAGGCTCTTTCCCCAGATATCCACCTGGTTCCCTATCCAGCTCACGTCCTTAGTGAGGACTTCTCCAAATGCTCTATTTCAAATTGCAATCCTAACATATCCTGTGACTCTTTATATTTTATTATTATTGAAATTTTTAAATTTTTCTCTCCATGGGATTTCTCACCATTTAAAATGACATAGGTAGGTAGGTAGGTAGGTAGATAGATAGATGCTTATTTAATTAATTGCCTATCTCTGTCCTCCAGAATGTTATTTCCATGAGGGCATGGATTTTTGTCTGTTTAATTTTTTTCCTGCTATATCAACTGTCCTTAAAACAGCACTTGGGACATAGTTGGACTGTAATAAAACTTGGTTAAATAATTAAATGAGGAAATGGATGTGGGAATAAAACCGTTCTCAAATATTGGTGCCAGATATTAAGGTTTCAACTTTTAGAAAGAGACAGATAAACTGCATCTTGAGTCTTCCAAAGTCAAACTCGTTTTAAAATATGAGCACTCCACAGGTATGTCTCATTCTACAATATTAATCAAATCTGAGTAGAATACAAGTAGTAGAAACATCTACAATAAAAGGTTAAAAACATCAACTTTGTAATTAGGAAAAAATGGATTCAGAGCCAGGCACTGAATAGTTTTGTTTTTGCTTTTTGTTGGGGAAATTGTTTAGTCTATCTAAACTTCCATTTCCTTTTCTCAGAACTGAGGATTAAAATAGAAATCTCCTTTGAAATGAGGATAAAATGAGATGATGTATGTAAAGCCCTTAATATATACTAAGCTCCCAATAAAAATACAGTATTAAACAATTCTGAATTTAGGCTTACTTTAAACAGTTACATTAATTTATTACTTTTTTTGTGAATTTCCTTATTTAAAACATTTAGGTGAATACTAGTTGCAGTGTTCTGGGGGGTGGTCAGAATACCATTCTGTGGATTTTATAATGTGAATCACACTTTTGCACATTTTTATGAGTGTATATATAATTTTATATACTAGATATTTAGACCCATATCAGTTATTTTTTTACAACTTTATTCTTATTTATTGCTTTATGTACGTAGACTATTAACGTACTTGTTCAGATATAAATATATAGAAATCCCAATGTCTTTTTCAATTTCACTTTATAAACTGGTTATAAAAAACATGCACATTATAATATACAAGGGAAAGTCTGCTTTCTTCGACCTCTAAAATAATGTTCTATAAACCACAACTGTAATATGTGATGGTAAAAATGAATTCATATTCCATTCTGTTCATACGTTTATACGGTCTGCAACTCTTTTCTTTCTTTTTTTTTTTTTAATGCTTTAAGCTAGTATGAATAAGTGAACAGCTTCCTGTGGGAAAAAATATTCTCCTAATTAAAAATTTTATTTTCAAATAAAAATCTTTTACATTTTAAATTAATAAACTTATGTTACAGAAACATCTTTCAGATTTAAATATAAGTATCCAGTACTTGTAACCTGCAAAGTCAAGGGAGTTACTCTGAGTCATTTTTCTTACTATACATCTTTTTGGTATGGGAAATCACCCCTTTTCATTACAAAAGTCCCTGGTGCATACTATATTCTAACTCTTATAAAGTTGTATCAGCATATGTGAGCTCCAAAATAATAAGTTCATGAAATTCTGCACCATGAAAAGCAAGTTTGCAGAAAAGTACCATTAGAGATGCCAGCTCCACTTAACCCATTTCATAGGCTTCTGTCACTGGACATCCTTGAAGGTTTCATAGTACATAGTACTCCACGTGGTGTGTCATTATTTGAGGTGCACAGACTTTGACAGCAGTATTTTTCTGAGAGGTCCCAGGAGCGTGGGTACAAGGCCTCTGCAGCTCACTTGTGTCCGTCCTCCACCTCCTGCTGCTGGACGTTATCTCTAGTGCTTCGTTACTTTATCTCCTCACCACCAGCCGCTCCTCTTTATCACCTTCATATTTCTGTCCTTGGCAAAATGAGATGATGGGAAAAATACCCGCATGTGATGCTTCATGCCTCTTGTCTCAGAGGCAGATAAAAGTGGGAAGACATAATAAAATGATACCCTTTTAGTGGTACCGACAGACGCTTATCTAGTGCTTTTGCCAGCCAGGACCATGCATAGTGGGATGTTAGTTTCTTATTGATCATTATAGTCAATGTTGACTGACATATAATGAATTTTCTAGTTCTCTCTTGAGATTTATCATGACAATGGGAAAGAAAAGATATTGGTGAGAAAAGGATAAAAGAAGAGGATAAAACACAGAAAAACATGAAATGTTAGAACTCTAGCGGTAGTGTGATATTATGCCTACTCCTACATGGTTCTGTGGAAATAGTCATTTTAAATGAGTTCAATCTCTCATAAAACTATCTTGAATTGTAAGAAGAGGATTTCTGCCATAGTGTACTTCTCAGCGCAAAATATTATCACTGATAGTTATTATATACAAAGTGTATGCACTTCTTTTTCTCTGGAAATTCGGATAACAGCCTCCCTCCTTTATATGAGGAGCTGCTTTTTTCTTGCCCTAACCAAGTGATCCTGTTTCGGTCTGCCAACCAGCCCCCGACTTCAGAAGTGGGCATCTAACCAAACTTGGAGTAATTCTAACACTCCACTCACATCATAGTGATTGGTCCAGAGATGATGAGCTGAGACATTAAAGTCTTTCCTGGACATTTTCCTGGTTAGATCTATAGACAAGACTCTTTTCTGGCTTAGAAGTTGTAAAGAGGCAAGCCTGCCTTTAGGAGAGCTAGGCTTCATGAATGAAGGCAACATTCAGGAAGAGGCAGGGATGAAAAAAGAAGGAAGAGATATTTACAATGTCTAGGCACATGGGTTTCAACCATCCCTAAAGTTAAATTCCCCCATGATTTCTCATAATATAGTCAGGTGAACAATGGATTCGTTTGTTTTTTTTTTAAACATAAGATTAGGATTAATTTGGATTTTGTAGTGGGAAACCAAGAGTTCTGACTAATACAAAGTTTTATTATCTTCCTTTCTCTTGATACAGTAGTTTCAAAATAAAAGAATGTTATAAATTGATCATGTATAACTGGGGTTGGTTTAGCTCTGTAGGATTTAATATGCTCATGTGAAAAGTAAAATTCTAATCTGATGAAATTTTTTATAGAACATTATATGGAATAAAGTTAATTTGCATAAAATAACCTTTTGAAACTTAAATGGAAATTTTAATACTTCTCAATTCAACTTTACAACAACAAAAAAGAGTGTTTTGGTAATTTGAACTGAAGAAGCAAATTATCAAACAAATATACAGTTTCTAATTCCCTGGAATTGTAAATTATTTCATGTAAACCATAACTAAAATATCTCTAAGCATGATTAATAAGATTCATGTTAATATATAACTGAATACAAGTCAATTTCTAAATGCAAACATAATAATTGAATTAATTTCTAAAGTTTTGCTGAAAGTGATATTTTAGGACAAGTTTATTTTAACAACGTGATTACTTATACAGGTCTAGACTAAAAAATAAATTCTAGCTCTCATTGTCTAAGGCTTGAAATATCAAAAAGCACTTATTTTTATCTTAGTAGTAATTGCTGGTAACTGGGGTCCTGGCACCCACGTGTTTCCCTGAGGCTTTCACCCACTTGGGGTACATGCTGGGGGCAAAGGCAGGATTCAGGGAGGGCAGGGGCTGAAAGAGAAGCAGCAGAGCTTCTAGCTGGGGCGGGGGCGGGGGAGTTGAATTAAAACTGGAGACGTGAGAGGCCTCAATGCACAGCAAGATTTCCTTGGAGGACTCTTGCTGATGTCTGGGAAGGGGCTCTGGCGCCTACAGTGATGGACGCTGGCTCTCAAGTGGAAACGAAGTTTGCCACCACGCAGCAGAGGCAGTGCGTGGAGACTCTGCGGAGTACATCCTGAGATGATTATGTCTGGAGGAAATAACATATAACTACATGACATTTTGGACTGTGCGATGTCTCTGGAACCTTATGAGTTACCACAGGAAGGAAGATCTTCAGATGGAACAGGAAGCTATTCTAAGAACGGACGAGGTTGAATTCGCAATCAACATATTTTAAATTAAAATATGTCACCTGACTTTAGACTCCAAACGTATCTGTAATGTAAATAATTAACTTATGTTAACAAGATTAAGTTTAATTTTTTGTCTGAGTCAACCAAAAAAGCAACTCGAGCTACTGAATGAAAGGTCACCAGGTAGAGATGATTGTCATCTCTTAGACCAAACAGCCAATCTCACAATGAATTTTTTCAAAATGATTAGTGAGTATGCAAAAGTTACATGCAGTTTTGTGCTGAAAGCAGCAGATATCAGAGAAAAAAAGGAGCAATCGAAAACGTTTCCTGGACTGCAGTCTCTCTGGAGTCCCCCTGTTTGAAGGTCCCTTAGATTCAGTGATGAATAAATACTTATAATAAATCTCATTCTCTTGAATGGTTTTATCTTCCCTGCACCAAATTTTTCCTAAGAAAAATATTCACAATTTCTATAGGAATTTATATCTTCTTTTAATTGCCAACCTCTATTTTTATCTTATAAATTTAAATGGATCTTACTTCTTAAAGCAACTCTATTAACCATTTCCTTCTAGGATATACAACTTTTTTCCCACATACATAAAGTATTAGAGCAAGGTTTCTGTGAGAGTAATAACTATTTCAAAATTTTTATTCAGAAATTATACTAAATATTTTGTTCCCATTGATTTTGGGGAAAATGTGCAAAAGAGCTACTGTACACTACACTTAGTTCCTCCACTGTATCTTATATTTTGAAAAATTTAACAAGATTCATGACACCTAAAATTGTGTGTCATCTTGAAGAGATTTCAATTAATAAAGTCGACATTATATACTCCTGCCAAGTTTTCTTGTTCATAATCTTAGATATGGTCATATGGCTCAATGTTCCATATAAATCAAATCTGTATATTTCATTGGTCTATATTTTCCATTTTTATCTCTTCTTACTTTCAAAAATAATTTTAGAGAAGTTTTAGATTTCCAAAAAATTGCAAAGATAAAGTGCAGTTTCCCCATTTTATATTTATACGACACATCAACTATAATGAATATTGATATTGTTATATCAATCAATATTGATGATCACTAACTAAAGTCCATAATTTATTCAGATTTCCTCAGTTTTTACTTAAAATCTTTTTTCTGTTCCAGGATCCCACATTACATTCAGACTTCATTTCTCCTTAGACTTCTCTTGGCTGTGACAGTTTCTGAGACTTTCCTTGTGTTAGATGACCTTGACAGTTTTGCTGAGTACTGGTCAGGTATTTTATAGAATTCCCCTCAAGCAGGATATGTCTAACTTTCTTCTTACAATTAGACTGGGGTTTTGTTTTGGGGAGAAGACCACAGAGGTAAAGTGCCATAATTGTCACATGATACCAAGAGTATGTACGATCAACTTGCCTTATCTTATCACTAAGATGTTAACCTTGATCACCTGATTGAGGTAGGGTTGGTCAGATCTATTCACTAGTAAATCCCTCCCCCGTGCCCTTCTCCACACTGTACTCTTTGGAAGGAACTTGCTACGTGCAACCAACACTTAAGGGGTGGAGAGTTTACCTATGTTCCACCTCCTGGAAAACAGACTATCTGCATACATTATTGGGAAATTTTCTGCATGGAAAATTTGTCTCTTCTTCCTTATATATTTATTCAATCATTTACTTATATCAGTATGAGTTCACGGATATTTATTTTAGATTATAATCCAGTGATACATTATCTGTAATTTTGCTTAAATATTTCCAGCTTTGAACATCAGGTGATCTTTCGATTGGCTTCTGTGTCCCTGACAAACTCCCATCATTTTTTTTTTAGCATTTTCTTTCTTTCTTGCACTAAAAGATATTCCAGGCTCATCTTGTATATTTCCTGCCCAGTCCTAGAATCATCCATCTCTCTAAAAGACCTGTTTTCTTTTACTAGATAATAATATTAGACGCCAAGATCTGAGTGGTAAGTGTAGCCTTCACCACTGGAGTGATGTTGCTTTTATACCCTCTCAGCTGACAGAGAAAGGACATTTATGCAAGTATACTAACTCGTGAAAATACAGATATCTATAATTATAGCTGTATGCAATCATCTGTATCTGTACTAAGTTCATACGAGTTCATACCGACATCTCCCACTCCAGTCTGTTTGCACCAGGGGCATGTCAGAGCTCCTCTTTTTTTTTTTTTTTTTATAGCTCCTCTTTTTGCTTATCTGTAACTTCCTCTCCAACACTGGGAGACCTGGATCCCGCCACCCACTGAACATGGATGACATTGTTAGACTGTGTTGTCACATTCTGCATTCCAAACTGTCATCCTTGAGCTCCTAAATGATTTTTTAAATTGCATATATTAAGATTCACTCTTTGTGCTATAAAATGCTATGGGTTTGGACAAATGCATGTCCGGCATCCACTATTTCACGCCCCCCCCCCCACAAAAAAAAATCCATGTGCCTTACCTATTAAAGCTGTAGTTCCCTCTCCCCAAAACTTTGACAGCTGCTGATTTTTTTTTTAACAGATTTACCTTTTCCAGAATATCATACAATTGGAATCATACAGTGTGTAGCATTTTCAGACCAGTTTCTTTTACTTCCAATATGTATTTAAGGTTGATCCATGTCCTTTTGTGGCTTAACAGCAAGTTTCTTTTTATGGACAAATAGTATTTCGTTGAATGGATGTGTAGTAGTTTGTTTTTCCTTTCACCTATTAAAGATATCTGGGTTCCTTCCAGTTTTTGCAATTATGAATAAAGCTGCTATAAACATTCACATGCAGGTTTTTGTGTGGATATGTTTTCAAATCAGTTGGGTAAATACTTAGAGGCATAGTTACTGAATTGTATAGTAAGACTATGTTTAGATTTGTAAGAAACTGCCAAACTATCTTCCAAAGTGGCTGTACCATTTTGCATTTCCACCAGCAATAAATGAGAGCTTCTTCTTGCTGTTTTACAATTCCTATTCTCTCACTAATGAGATTCAGTTTCTTAATTAAATCAGACATTTTATAATAGAGCAAAAGCACATTAATGTGAAAATCAGTGAAAAGTTTGAAACGAATACCTATTATTTAAAGTCAAGTTATAGAACACCCAGAGAAGTATTGATATAGAATAACAAAATATTCCACAAGGTTATTATAGAATAACCTTGTGGAATAACCTTTAAAGAAAAAAAATAAAGCTAAAGCCAGGGTAATATCAGCATATTACCCCTTTGAATACAAATAGATATTGGTAAAATGCTTACAAACTTATTGCTATTTAAGAAGTATGATAACAACCTCATATTTCCATTTATATTTTGAATTTGAACAGTAAATATTTTTTATCAGGCTTTAGTATACCCTGACAAAATTTCTATGTATTATAAGTAGGCCTATTAAAAATAAAAATAGAATAGCTACTTCATGTCTCCCATTTTCAGGTAAATGTTCTTTTATGAATTTGCACGCTTGTGGAGTTTTCCCTAAAATACAACTACTCACATAAATAATGTACTTTCTCCTGAATCTGAAATATCAGCTTTCTGTCTTTCATGTGAAGTCTTTTCTAAAGGTAAAGGTTTAATGATGAAATTTATGATAAACAAAGTCCCAGGCAAGCAAAATCTTTTGAACTCCAGCTTTACAGTCTCAGTTAAATTTTCTACTACAACCATCATAAGGGATCATTTAAAGATTTTTATTAAAAAAACAAAACAAAACAAAAAAAACCTTACCTGTTCTGCAAAATTGTAACTAGTTCTACTTTTTCTGAGTTACTTTTTGAAACGTTATTATGGCTTAATAATTCTCTAGACACTGCTGACAGGTGTGTAACTGACACTATGTTATAATGGTCTATAATATTCATTCTTTGTATCCACAAATGGATCTTTGTTCCTGTCTTTGATCGGTCTTTGGTGCTGACTTAGGGGAAACCAGGAGCCTAGTCACAGATGGGTCCTTTCTGTGATAGCCTTTCAAGAGCAGAGTGAAATGTAACTTTATTAAAAATGTTGAAATCGGACACACTGAAATCATTGTCCGGGAGTGAGGATTAGCCATATTATATGAAAAGAGAAAATTATAAAATATTCCCACATAAACGTGTAAAATTTTTAAAAATTATTATATTGTTAGTTAATATCAAGGTTCAAGTCCCTAAATAAGTAAAATATCGTCTTTAACTTTCAAAAACATGGACTGTGATGAGGTATGTCATGTGCCTGTGTGCAATGAAAACATGACACATAACACAGTGAGACACAATCATGATGATGGTAAATATATTTTTATAACTCAGGCTCCCCTCAGCTCTTGGTACCCATTACAGTAATTTACTGCTCAAAGGTGATTGCCCACCTGTCTTATGATAGCTGCTATTTGTTTTCTGCCCCTGTTGTTTTGCTTTCCCAGAAAGGCTTATAAAGGGAATCATTCTTATATTGCCTTCTGAATCTTGCTCACCTAAATTAGCATAAAGTATTCCACAATTATCTATGTTAACTGTAGCACTACTTTATTCCTTTGTGTTGACAAATAGCAGACCATTGCATAAACGTACGAGTTGGTTTATCCATCTACCCAGCGAAGGACATTGGGACTTTGAGTTTTGGGTGAACGTGAATAAAATTGCTCTAAGCATTTGTGAAAAGGTTTTCTGTGAATACGAATTTAAATTTTATTGGGATCAATACATCAGAGTGAGATTTTTGGATCATACGGCAATTGTATGCTTACTTTTATTTATTTTTTTAAAGATAATATTGTTTTATTGCCCTGTGTAAAGTTAACCAATCATATATAACATGGACTTTTGTTTAGCTTTTAAATGAGGTTTAATACATATACAGAAAAGAGAACTTATCATGGACAGTGAATTTTGAAAAAAGTTCAAATTTTATAAATGAGCTATGATACCATTGTATATCTGATGGACATCTGGGTACTTTCTACTTTGGGGCTATAAGGCACAGAGCTTTTCTGAATATTCTTGTGCACTTGTATGAGTATCTCCACAGTTTGCCACTGGTCACAAGCCGGGGAGTGACGTTTCTGCGCTATAGGATCCACGTGTGTTCTTTGATGGCAGATACTTCCGAGAGCTTCTCAAAGTGGTTTTACTCTTATGTTCTCCCAGCAGAACAGTTGTGAGTTTCAGTTGCTTCAAGTCTTTACCAATTTGGTATTTTCTTTTTCACTTTTAGAATTTTGCTCCTTGTGTCCTGGTATCTCATTCTGCCCTCAACTGCATTTCTCTGAGTGTGTTTCCTTTTATAAGATGCTACAGATTCTTTGCTCAAATGGCTGTTCCATTTTAAATCCACACCAGCAATGGATGACTGTTCCCACTGTCTGCAGCCTCACCAGAACTTGGTGTCTGTCATTTTCTTTACATCCCATTGTGATGGTGTGTAATGGTATCTTACCTTGGTTTTTATTTGCATTTCCCTAGTTACCAGTGAGGTTGAATACCTTTTCATATGCTTCTCTGGTGAGGTGTCAAAAACCTTATGCCTATTTTTAGTGTGATATTTTACTAAAATTGAGGTTTGTAATTTCTATATTGATTCTTGATAAAAATTCTTTATCAGCTATATACTTTGCAAATATATTCTCCCAGTCTATCTTATTTTTTTACTTTCAACGTTTTTTATCATGAAAAACTTGTGATAAAGTTTTATCCTCTTTTTTCTTTTGTAGATCACATTTTTCCTATCAAGTGTAAGAAATTTTGCCCAACCTGAGGTTCCAAGAAGTTTTCTCTTATTTTTTTCTTCTGGAAGTTTTGTAGTTTTAGGTTTTCATTTAGGGTTATAACCCATTTTGAGGTAATTTTTCTATTTGATGCAAGAGATGGAGCATTTTTCATTTCTTTTTGCATATGGATTCAAATTTTTCCAGATTCATTAACAAGTTAAGAAAAACTCCTTTCCTTAAGATTACACTATAGAGAGAGAAGTCAATAAACATTAAATACAATAAATAACTGTTTTATGTGGTATATATGATTATAAGTCCTATGGCCAAAAGAAAACTACATACAGAGTAGCATAAAAATATAGAGTAGCAAAAAGGATTTCAGATTTGGATGAATTAATTAGATAGGTTTATAAATGATGGAATAGATATCTGACCTAGTTCATGAGAGATTTTTCACCTTCTATATTCCCTCTAAGTATCATAAAATGTAAGAGTAATACTATATTACTTCTGACAAAAAACTTTGACAGTACTAAGAAAAATAATTAAATAATGAAATGTGACTTATTACCTCATTATTAACATTGGGTGGAACCCAAGTAACAATTGTAGTTATGGATTTATAATCATAATGATAACTTATTGAAAGTTCCTTTATGATTCATTAATATGCTATAATATTCACAATCCAAATTCCTAAGGGCATATTTAGATTCTGAAATTCCTTAAAAATTGATTTCTTCTTTTTAAATTCCAAATACATTGAAGTTTTAATAAGTAAAATAGTGATAATAATGTAGACATATAAAAACCCACATACTAAACATTGCATCTTCTCTGGTTTTGGTATCAGAGTGATGGTGGCCTCATAGAATGAGTTTGGGAGTGTTCCTTCCCATGCAATTTTTTGAAATAGTTTCAGAAGGATAGTTGTTAACTCTTCTCTAAATGTTTGACAGAATTCGTCTGTGAAGCCATCTGGACTTTTGTTTGTTGGGAGTTTTTTAATGACACTTTCAATTTCAGTTTTTGTGATTGGCCTGTTCATATTTTCTGTTTCTTCCTGGTTCAGTATTGGGAGATTGCACCTTTCCAAGAATTTGTCCATTTCTTCTAGGTTGTCCATTTTATTGGCATAGAGTTGCTTGTAACAGTCTCTTATGATCCTTAGTATTTCTGTGGTGTCAGTTGTAACTTCTCCTTTTTCATTTCTAATTTTATTGAATTGAGCCCTCTCCCTTATTTTCTTGATGAGTCTGGCTAAAGGTTTATCAATTTTGTTTATCTTTTCAAAGAACCAGCTTTTAGTTTCATTGATCTTTTCTACTGTTTACTTAGTCTCTACTTCATTTATTTCTGCTCTGATCTTTGATTTCTTTCCTTCTGCTAATTTTGGGTTTTGTTTGTTCTTCTTTCTCTAGTTGCTTTAGGTGTAAGGTTAAGTTGTTTATTTGTGATTTTTCTTATTTCCTGATGTGAGATTATAAACTTACTTGCTATAAACTTCTCTCTTAGAATTGCTTTTGCTGCATCCCATAGGTTTTGGATTGATATGTTTTCATTTTCATTTGTCTCTAGGTATTTTTTTATTTCCTCTTTCTTCAGTGATCCATTGGTTGTTTAGTAGCATATTGTTTAGCCTCCATGTATTTTCACTTTTTATAGTTTTTTTCCTTGTAGTTGACTTCCAATCTCACAGCATTGTTGTAGGAAAAGATGCTTGATTTGATTTCAATTTTCTTAAATTTACCTAGGCTTGCTTTATAGCCCAGCATGTGATATATCCTGGAGAATGTTCCATGTGCACTTGAAAAGAATGTGTATTCTGCTGCTTTCAGATGGAATGCTCTGTAAATATCAATTAAGTCCATCTGCTCTAATGTGTCACTTAAGGTGTGTATTTCCTTACTGATTTTCTGTCTGCATGATCTGTCCATTGATGTAAGTGGGGTGTTAAAGTCCCTCACTATTATTGTGTTACAGTCAATTATTCCTTTTATGGCTCTTTGCATTTGCCTTATATGTTGGGGTGCTCCTATGTTGGGTGTATATATATTTACAATTGCTATATCTTCTGCTTGGATTGATCCCTTGATCATTATGTACTGTCCTTCTTTGTCTCTTGCAACAGTCTTTCATTTAAAGTCTATTTTGTCTGATGTGAGAATTGCTACTCCAGCTTTCTTTTGATTTCCATTTGCATGGAATATCTTTTTCCATCCCCACACTTTCCGTCTGTATGTGTCCCTAGGTCTGAAGTGGGTCTCTTGTACACAGCATATATATGGGTCTTGTTTTTGTATCCATTCAGCTAGTCTATGTCTTTTGGTTGGAGCATTTAATCCATTTACATTTAAGGTAATTACTGATATGTATGTTCTTATTGCCATTTTGTTAGTTGTTTTGGATTTGTTTTTGTAGGTCTTTTTTCTTCCTTCCATTTTGTTCTCTGTTCTTGTGATTTGATGATTATCTTTAGCATTGTGTTTGGATTCCCTTTTCTTTTTTGTGTGTATATCTATTGTACATTTTTGGTTTGTGGTTACCATCAGGTTTTGATATAGTATATATATACTATATATATACAAGATTGTTTTAAGTTGTTGGTCTCTTAATTTCAAATACATTTCAAATATCCTGCATTTGTGCTCTCCTCTTCTCATGATTGTTGGTTTTGATGTCATATTTGTGCGTGGATAATTTCCTACTTTAACTGTATATTTGCCTTTACTGATGATACCACAAAAAAGAAAATTACAGGTCAATATCACTGATGAACTTAGACACAAAAACCCTCAAAAAAATTCTAGCAAACTGAATCCAACAATATAATAAAGGGATCATATAACATGATCAAGTGGGATTTATCCCAGGGATGCAAGGATATTTCAATATCCACAATCAAAAAGTGTGATATATCACATAAACAAATTGAAGAATAAAAACCATATGATCATTTCAAAAATTGCATAAAAACCTTTGACAAAATTCAACACCCATTTATCATAAAAACTCCCCAGAAAGGGCATAGAAGGAACATACCTCAATATAATAAAGGACCTATATGAAAAACCCACAGCTAACATCATACTCAAAAGTGAACAACTGAAAGCATTTCCTCTAATCAGGAAGAAGATAAGGATGTCCACTTTCACCACTTTTGTTCAACATAGTTTTGGAAGTCCTAGCCATGGCACTAAGAGAAGAAAAACAAATAAAAGGGACCCAAACTGTAAAAGAAGAAGTAAAACTGTCACTGTTTGTAGATGACATGATACCATACATAGAAAATCCTAAAGATGCTACCAGAAAACTACTAGAGCTCATCAATGAATTTGGTAAAGTTGCGGGATACAAAATTAATGCATGGAAATCTGTCATATTTCTATACACTAACAACGAAAGATCAGAAAGGGAAGTTAAGGAAACAATCCCATTTATCATCACATCAAAAAGAATAAAATACCTAGGAATAACCTATATAAGGAAGCAAAAGACGTGTACTCCAAAAACTGTAATATGCTGATGAAAGAAATCAAAGATGACACAAACAGATGGAAAGATATACCATGTTCTTGGATTGAAAGAATCAATATTGTCAAAAGGCTATACTACCAATCTAAAGATTCAATGCAATCCCTGTCAAATTACCAATGGCATTTTTTTTTTGCAGATGTAGAACAAAAAAAATCTTAAAATTTGTATGGAAACAAAAAAGAATCCAAATAGCCAAAGCAAACTTGGGAAAGAAAAATGGAGCTGGAGGAATCAGGCTCCCTGACTTCAGACTATACTACAAAGCTACAGTAATCAAAACAGTACAGTACTGGCACAAAGTCAGAATTATAGATCAATGGAACAGGATAGAAAGCCCAGAAATAAACCCACACACCTATGGTCAATTAATCTAATAAAAACGAAAAGTAAAAAATGGGATCTAATTAAACTTAAAATCTTTTGCACAGCAAAGGTAACCATAGACCAAACAAAAAGATAACTCACAGAATGGGAGAAGATATTTGCATAGGATGCAACTGACAGGAGCTTACTTTCCAAAATATACAAACAGCACATGCAGCTCAATATAAAAACAAAAAACAAAACAACCAACCAAATTAAAAAATGGGCAGAAGATCTAAATAGAAATTTTTCCAAAGAAGACATACAGATGGCCAAAAATCACATGAAAAAAACACTCAACATTGCTAATAATCAGAGAAATGCAAATCAAAACTACAATGAGGTATCACCTCACATTGGTCAGAATGGACAACATCAAAAAGTCTACAAATAATATATGCTGGAGAGTGCATGGAGAAAAGGGAACCCTCCTATAGTGTTGGTGGGAATGCAAATTGGTACAACCACTGTGGAGAACAGTATGGAGGTTCCTTAAAAAACTAAAAATAGAGCTACCATATGATCTAGCAATCCCACTCCTTGGCATATATCTGGAGAAAACAGTAATCTGAAAAGATACATGCACCCCAATGTTCAGTGCAGCAATATTTACAATAGCCAAGACAGGGAAGAAACCTAAATGTCCACTGACAGATGGATGGATAAAGAAGACATGGTATTTATACAATGGAATATTACTCAGCCATATAAAAAAGAATGAAATAATGCCATTTGCAGCAACATGGATGGACCTAGAGATTATCATACTAAGTGATGTAAGTCAGACAGAGAAAGGCCAATATCATATGATATTACTTATATGTGGCATCTAAAAAATGATACAAATGAACTTATTTCCAAAACGAAAAGAGACTCAACAGGCACAGAAAACAAACTTATGGTTGCTAGAGGGGAAAGGGGGAGGGATAAATGAGGAGTTTGGGATTAACATATACACACTATATACACACTATATATAAAATAGATAACCAACGAGGACCTACTGTATGGCACAGGGAAATATACTCAATACTCTGTTATAACCTATATGGGAAAAGAATCTGAAAAAGAATAGATGTATGTATAACTAAATCACTTTGCTGTACACCTAAAACTAACACATTTTAAATCAACTATACTCCAATATAAAATAAAAATTAAAAAAATAATTTCAGCTTCTTTAATGAATAGTCTCCAAGGAAAAAAGTTATTCAAAAAGACAGTCAAATTATGTTTAATATTAGAATGAAAACGAAAAGTCTGGCATGTATCTATTTTCATTTATCTATGTGAATTAATAAGAAAAGATAAAGAGTATTGTGTATATTGTTTATATGCCATCTAGGGCAAGTAACTTTTTAATTACTTGCTTATATTTTCTGGAAAAAAAAGTTAAAATATATTTGGAAAATTAAAGGCAATTACAGTAGAGGGAGTTAATATTTCACAATAAAAATATCTTGGTCTCACCAATGAAGAAAGAAAATTTTCTTGTTTCTAATTTGGACAGTAATGCATTTTGTTGTTTCTTTGAATCAATAATAATTTTGTTTATAAAGTCATTCCAAAATTAGACTAAAAATAGGATGATAATAAGAAAAAGAGCATCATGCTCTGTTGAGAGCAAATACCTATCTCATTTTAAATTACAGATCATTGAATCAAGTTACACATTAATCAATGTCTTACTTTTAATTATACTGTGTAACAGGTGAAAACATTTCTATTGCTTTTCCTCAGAAAATATAATAAACATTAAAAAGATTAGGATTGTAATGTTTACTGAAAATGTGATTAACAGATTTTGAATATTCAATGTCCAAACTGACAAGTCCACAGATACCAATTGAAGCCATGGTGAAGGTGCCTACTGCTAATGTTGAAACTATGTGAAAACTTTAGTCTTCTTAATTCTGTGAGATATGATAGATTGACCCTCTTTCCCTTTTCTTTGACTACCAAAATAATTTTTAAGTCTATATTGTCACTACCCAAAGTTGATGAGATATCTGCTGAGAAACAAGTAAAATATAATTATCAAGTAAATCATCAGAAGCAAATTAATGTAAATGTTACAATTGACAATTAATGTGAATATTGCAAATTTATACTAAATAAATCAATGCATTTGAAAATGTACTTTATTAGCCCAGACATTTGATATTTTCTTTTCATAATGAATTATTTTAATTATTTCATAAGAGTACTCTTCAAAATAGAAGTTTTAAAAAAAAATTTAGGTGCATTTTACTATAGCTCTCTTCCAAAAGACTGGTAAGTATAAAGATATAAAATAGAAAATGAAAGGAATGAAAGCATTTGTCAAAATAATTTAACAGTGATATATCCATTGAGTAAAATGCATTCATTAAATTCTAATTATCAACCTCACTAAAATATTTTGTCTAGTTTTCCACTTCAGTTTACCTATGTATGTACAGATAGCATGTATAAAAATTTCAATTCAGAAAAAAATGAAATGGATTCTGTATCTAAGGAAACTTCTGGAACAGAGGTCAGAAGTCTGGTTAAAAAGACTATGACTTGGATCACTTGGGTAAAAAAAAAAAAGCATGGACTTAGATTTATTTTTCATATGTTAATCGTGGAATACATGATTATTCTTAATGGAAAATGCTCTTGTCAAAAATTCATTTAAGAAAATATGTAAGAAACAGATTTCTGCCTTACCATGAATACTGATGAATGATGAAAGTCTGGTATATTTACTAAAACTTTCTTGCATGAAAACACAAATTATCTACATGCAGTGCTTTCAGTGTGCATTATTTAGTGTCTCAATTTTAATCAATCAAAAACTATTATTAAATACTGTGTGTGGTGTGTGGTGTGTGGCTGTGGAACATGGAAGGTAAGTGCAACATATGTCTTTAGGAGAATTAATCATTTTAGGGGAGGAGATCAAGATGGTGGAGTAAGAGGATGTGGAACTCACCTCCTCCACAAACACATCAAAAATACATCTACATGTGGAACAATTAATTCTCACTGAAAACTAACTGGAGACTGGCAGAAAGACTCTTGTCCAACCAAGGCTATAAAAAAGATACACATGGAATTGGGTGGAAAGGGAAGAGAAGCAATCAGGTCAGGACCTGTCCACTGGGAGGAGACTCAGAAAAGGAGGAGGATTATAGGAGCAGAGACCCTCCCTGGGGAGTGAGTGGTACCAGCCATGTACTGGGCCTCCCAGTCCTGGGGTCCAACATAGGGAAGACCAGCCCCCTTGGCTGGTTGCAGGGCCAGTGTGACCAGCAGGAGGGCTGTGGGAAGCCTGGAATCCTATTGTGAGGAGTGTGTGCACACACTTGCTTACTCCCAAAACAGGGCAGAAGGTGGATCGAAACTACGTGGGTCTCCGGGTGGTTTCCCACAACAGCCCTATAGCACACACCCCAGCCTGAGCTGAACGATCACTCTGGCCCTGCTTGTTTCATGGCACGGCTCCATGCTGGAGAGAGGATGGCAGCAGATGAGGAAAGAGCTCAGCTTTGAGGCACAAAGGTGGTTCAGACTCAGAGCAGCATCTGAGAAGGGTGGGGGCAGCCATTACTGGTGTTTACACAGGCAGTGCATCCCAAGTGGTCTGGGCCACTGACTGGCTGCGGCCCACATAACCCATAACCCTGCATGCCCAAACCCATGTCAAGCACCCGCATCAGCCCCTCTTGCTCCAGCAATGCTCCCCTGTGGGGCAAGGGTTCCTGGGATTCTGGGATATGGGGACAGTTAAGGGGACAGATCCAGCTTAGACTTGACCCTCAGGGTTTCTGTGCCAGAGACTAGGAAACTGGCCCCACCCCTGATAGAGTGGTGACAACCACCGAGCTGAAGAGTAGCCCTGTCTCACCCCTGGCTCTAGTTCTAGCCTCTCCATCTCCAGCTCCACTTCCTACCAAGGAGACAGCTGCCAGCACACTCTAAGCAAAGCCATGACTTGTGTTCATGTCAGATCCAGGTCTCCCAGCAAAGCCACTGGGCACGTGAAGACTGTATAGGCATGGTCCCCCACAAGGACACCCCTTCAAGACTTGGGTAGGTAACTGTTTCACCTAATTTCATAGAGACAGAGTGTTAGGCAAAATGAGAAGACAGAGGAATTTTTCAATTGAAAGAGCAAGAGAAAACCCCTGAAAAAACAACTAATAAAACAGAAATAAATATTGTACCAGATAAAGAGTTCAAAGCATTAGTAATAAGAATGCTGATTTAGGGAAAAGAATAGATGAACACGGTGAGAATTTTAACAAGGAACTAGAAAATATAAAAGACAATCAGTCAGAACTGAAGACTACAATAACTGAAATGAAAAACGTGCTAGAAGGAAATAACAACAAATTGGTGATAGAGAAGAATGCATAAGTGATCTGGAAGATAGAATAATGGAAATCACCCAATCAAAACAGCAAAAAGAAAAACAAATTAAAAAATGAGAACAGATTAAGGGATCTCTGGGACAAACTCAAGCATACCAACATTCACATTATAGCCAGAAGTCTAAAAGAGAGAGAAGGGGGTCGAAAGTGTGTTTAATGAAATTATGGCTGAAACTTCCCAAATCTAAAGAAGGAAACAGATATCCAGGTACAGGAAGCACAGAAGGTCCCAAACAAGATGATCTCAACTGGACCCAAATCAAGACATATCATAATTAAAATGGCAAAAATTACAGATAAAGAGAGAATTCTAAAGGCAGCAAGAGAAAAACAAAGAGTCATGTACAAGGGAACCCCCATAATGCTATCAGGTGATTTTTCTGTAAAAACTTTGCAGCATGAAGGGTGTGGAATGATATATTTAAGGTGCTGAAAGGGAAAAACCTGCAACCCAGCAAGCTTATGATTTAGAACTGAAGGAGAGATAATGAACTTTTAAGGAAAGGAAAAACTGAAAGAGTTCATTAATACTAAACTGACCCTAAAAGAAGTGTTAAAGGTCTTCTTTAAATGGAAAAGAAAAGGCTATAACAAGAAGTAAGAGTCTATGGGAAAGGAGAAATACCACTAGTAAAGGAAAACATATAGTAAAGTCTGAGGATCAATCACTTAAATAAGCAAGTACAAAAATTAAAAGACAAAAAAAAATGTAAGACCAACTATAACTACAATACTCAGTAAAGGGATAAATATGAAGATTTAAAATATGACATCATGAACACAAAATGTCAGGGAGTTAAAAGTGTAGCTCTTTCAGAATGTGTTTGAACTTAAATGGCTACCTGTTTAAAACAAGTTGACATAGTTATACATCAACATATATATGAACCCCCTGGTAAACAAATCAAAAACCTACAATATACACAAAAAGTAGAGAAAAAGGAATACAAGCATACCACTAAAGAAAATCATCAAACCATAAGGGGAGAAATTAAAGAAGAAAAGACAAAGAACTGCAAAAACATCCAGAAAACAAATAACAAAAATGGCAATAAGTACATACCTATCAATAATTACTTTAAATGTAAATAGACTAAATGCTCCAATCAAAAGACAGAGTTGCTAAAGAAATAAAAAAACAAGACCGCACTTCAACAAGAGTCTCACTTCAACAAAAGCTGGACCTACAAAAGACTCCAAATTGCCAAAGCAATCTTGAGGGAAAGAAAAGAAACAAAGCTGTATGTACACTCCTGCCAGATTTCAGACTATATTATAAAGCTACAATAATCAAAATAGCAGGGTCCTGGCACAAAAACAGACACATAGATCAATGGAACAGCATAGACAGCCCAGAAATAAACCCACACACTACAGTCAATTAATCTACAACAAAGGAGCTCAGAATATACAATGGAGAAAAGACAATCTCTTCAGTAAGTAGTGCTGGGAAAACTGGACAGCTACATGTAAAAGAATAAGATTAGAATATTTTCTCACTCAATATATAAAAATAAACTCAAAGTGGATTATAGATCTAAATGTAAGACCTGAAACCATAAAACTCCTAGAAGAGAACATAGGCAGAACACTCTTTGACATAAATCATAGCAATATTTTTTTGGATCTGTCTCCTAAGACAAAGGAAATAAAAACAAAAAAATTTTAAATGGGACAGAATTAAACCTAAAAGATTTTGCACAGCAAAGGAAGCTATTGACAAAAGGAAAAGACCACCTACTGAATGGGAGAAAATATTTGTAAATGATATCACTAATAAGGGGTTGATATCCAAAACACATAAACAGCTCATACAACTCAATATCAAAAAACAAACAACCCATTTAAAAGATCTAATAGACATTTTTCCAAACGAGATATTCAGATGGTCAACAGGCACATGAAAAAAAGCTCAGCATCACTAATCATCACAGAAATGCAGATCAAAACCACAATGAGATATCACTTCACACCTGTCAGAATGGCCATCATCAAAAAGACCACAAATCACAAATGTTGGTGAGGATGTGGAGAAAAGGGAACCCTCCTACACTGTTGGTGGGAATGTAAGTTGGTGCAGCCACTATGGAGAACAGTATGGAGGTTCCTCCAAAAACTAAAACTAGAACTACCATATGATCTAGCAATTCCACTCCTGGGTATATATCCAAAGAAAACAAAAACACTAATACAAAAAGATACATGCATCCTAATGTTCATAGCAATGTTATTTACAATAGCCAAGATATGGAAGCAACCCTAAGTGTCCAACAACAGATGAATGGATAAGGAAGATATTACACACACATACACACACACACACACACACACACACACACACACGTATATTCACAGGATTACTCAGCCATAAGAAATGAAAGTCTGCCATTTGCAACAACGTAGTTGGACCTAGAGGTTATTATGCTTAGTGAAATAAGTCAGAGAAAGACAAATACTGTATGTTATCACTTAAATGTGGAATCTAAATAATAAAACAAACAAATACATATAACAAAACAGAAACAGCCTCACAGATATAGAGAACAAACTAGTAGTTACCACTGGGGAGAAGCCGGGGGGAGGGGCAAGATATGCATATGGGATTAAGAGATATAAACTACTATGTATAAAATAAATAAGATACAAGGATATATTGTCCAGCACAGGAAAATATAGCCATTATTTTGTAATAACTTTAAATGGAGTATAATCTATAAAAATACTGAATCACTGTTGTACACCTGAAGCTAATATAATATTGTAAAACAATACTACAATTAAAAAATCATTTATTATTTTATTAGAGAAACAACATGAGAAAATGTGAAGCCATTGGAATAAAAAGTGAACAGTACATGACAGAATTTAAGTATGTATGTTACAGAATAAATGTCACATAAATTTAAAATAAATGATTTAAAGTCTATTTTGTTATAAAATGTATTCTTACAGTGAATAGAAAATAATCCAAGAGTCTACGATTTTGTGAATGTTTTCATTTTATTATTCAGCTAGCATGGATTTTGGCATTGCCATGCATGAAAGAAATTGACCTGGTAAGGACGGAAGAGCTGAGTTGAAATGGAAGCTTCAAAATATTCTCCTTGAATTCCAAAGAACTCTGAAGAAAACGACTGAGGGTACATGACAGCAACAACAGTAACAATACAAGAACAAATTCACAGACCCTTTTCAAATCAGTGAATCTTTCGAGATTATTTTAATGTCAAGTTTATAAATGTAAATTTTAAACAAGGTATAAATGCACATGTTAGAGAGAAGATGCATGGAAAATAACACTTTTACTTTAAGTGTAGATAATACTAGGAAAGCTATATCCTGATAGTTAATTCACACTTACCTCAAATGTGTAAATTATTTAAATTCTCAATTTAAGGATTAGTTACCCTTGCATGCATAGCAGTGTAAACTGATACTTTTTTAAAGAAAATAAGCCAGAGTGCAAAACCAATGCCAGTTGTCAGGTTACTAAAGTATAGTGGAAATTTTTATTTAAAAATTCTTTCTAGATTTTTTTATCTTAAAAGTGTTATATCAATCAAAATATTCCACAACTGCCTGAGGAATACATCACATCCAGCAGAAGAATTCAGCACTCAGAAAATTAAATTGGAGCCAATGAGGGAGGCGATGATTTATATGCCATTTATAAATAAATTAGGCTCTTTATAAATCACGAGTACTTTAATCTAAATAGTTCCCATATATCAACAACAAAAACTAAGTAAATCAATTTTTCATTTTGTGCCACAGCTTTGGAGCATACACAAAATTAAATTAGAAAATTTGCTATTGATAAAAAAATAATACGACTGTCATATATTTTAAATCTCTTATATCTACACATTCTCCCATCATTTCAACAGTTTTCTGTTTTATAGGACTCCTTTCATCATGTTTGTTACCGTGCCTGGGACATGAGTGCCTGAGGCATTGCAAAGTAATTAGAAGTGGCCCAAGAATACACTCAGACACAGCTCTCTATATAGATACAATATTAGTTTTCAAAAATACTGACTTCATAAAATGCAGAGGGCATTGAAAGGTACACTGAAGTCACTGTAGTTTTTTGGTTGATATGTATTTTCTTCAATAGATACAGAATGTATAATTAATTGCCATTAATTCCATCTTCAAAAATTTTAACAATAACTTATAAAGAGGTTTTTATACTCAAAATGGCTGAAGGCCAATATTTTAGAATTTTAAAAATCCATTAAAGGCTATAAATTTTTTTACAGGAATGTAAAATTAAAATAGCAATGGTTTCAATTAATTCAAATTTGGCACTGGTTCTCAAAATATGGCATCTTGGCAGATAAAGAAAAATTAGAAAATACTTAAACTATTTCAAAATAAATCCTTTAAGAGTTAGACCAGTCCCTATTTATCTATTTTGATTGAGAAACTTATTAATGAAGAAAATTTCAGTGCTTTCTTCTGAGTTACACAGTATATAAGCTTTGTGATAGAAAGTTTTTTTGATTCCTTGTATAATAATCTGCTTATGAAACTGACTGTTAATTTGCCTTGCTTTTCATAAATCACAAAAATACTCTTCCCCATTCCTACTAAGCATGAATATCATTTCTTCTATCAAGTGTTGCTTCTTGGTTTGGTAATGTGAAGTCTAGGAACCTGGGAGAATTCACACTACTCCCTAAACCTTAGCTCAGGTTTGGTGGGTGGTCATTTACTGGCCTCTAGACCCTGATTCACTACATCAGATTCATTGCATACATTATTCTGCTGTCCTCCCCATACCAATTCCAGTGACAAGAGAACGCAGCATATGCATTACCTCTTACAGTCCGTCCTGCTCAGCAGAGACCCACTCTGAGGTATAGATGTTGGGATTGGAAGGAAGATCTAGATGTTCGTGGTGCCTTATCTGTTCTTGCCAGAACTTTAGTGAAGATGGCTTTAGGGCGTGCCTGCTTGATATGTGTGTTTTGGAGATCCGGGAAAGAACATGTTTGAAATGGATTTGGAGATTAATGGAAGTTGGATTTTGTTCTCTTTATTTTTGTGTGAGTTGGTATGACAAATAATTCATGCTGAACGTTTGCACAGCACTGAGCAATGTAAAAGATTTTCCTTTAACTAGGTTTTACTGTGGGATGGGAAAACTGAAGTCCCATGTTTTCCTGACACTGTTTTGGCACAAGAAGGGCTGTGGTGTCACTGGGCCGTTGCTTTAAAATACTTCCTGCTCCCCATCTACAGCCCTCCTCAAAGTCTCAACCGCCTCCATCAAAAAGCTGATGTTTCCTTTTTATGAAAAGAAATTTAAAAAATCACATAGTATCCAATAGGTCAAATACAGCAATAGATTAAAATATAAAGAAAGGCAGGATATATTCAGGCTGTAGTCATAAAGAGCAGATTGATAATACACGAAAAGATAAAGAAGCGGTACGACATTTAACACCTAGACATTTAGAACTTACCATCAAAATGGACAAAAAGAGAAGCAGAATTTAATGATATTAAGGAAGAGTTACTTTCTTTAGAGCGCATTTGACGCAACCGTCTTTAGGTTCACACTGTTTCTCAGTTTGCTTTAATCTATGCAGCACTGTGATGAACATGAAACCCCACATCCCTATTTAATCATATTTAACAGTTCCAAGTGAACGACGTATTGTACACAAATTTTAAAAGCATACAATACTGATACTTTTTTCAAAATGATATCTGCCCCTACCTTATACTGTCTTATTTCCTTGACACAAAAAAGAACCAAACTCAAATATATCAAAATAAAAGTAAAGGGAGGGGAATGAGATAATCCCAAAGGAAGAACTATTATTATTTATTCATTTTTAATAAAATGCAGTGTGCACGTATGAATTATAGCAACCCTTTGCTCTCATTAGAGTCCTCCGGGATTTTATCTCTATCGGGAGGTGACCCCTTTGACAATCTGACACAAAAACTCAGAAAAGTGGAAATAATTATTGCAGATGGAAGGTTAACCCTGAGGACTTGGGAAGATTATTAGAAATGAGGAAATCTGGTAAAAGCAATTATAAAAAAAGAAGAAATGAAAGATACGGTATAAACTCAAAGTAGCTAAAAAGAGCCTAATGATAGCAACTAACATTTAGAGTGTAGGTAGTTTGGGATTCTCCTGGTATATGAATTTTATTATTCAATCTTTAAAACAATGCATCAAGTGAGGAATCACTCTCATTCACACTTTACTGATTGGGAAATAGTACCGAATGTAGCAGGTAAACTTCCCAAAGTATCATAGGTAGGAACTGGTAGCTTCAGAGCTCACACCAGCTTCCTCAAGCTCGGTGCAGCTCTCTGGAAGTTATAGGTTATATAGCAATTGATCAACAAGACAGAACCTCACTGAATGAACTGTGGCTTGTCTCTTACATGACATTTTATAACCACTTGATTCTTCCATAAGGTTGACGATAAGTGTTGGTGGTATACTGACACAATCACAGACTCAACATCCTGTCCTCCCCCTCCTGCTATGTACACCCTGAATTAATGAAAACTTGCATTTTTCCTTGGCATGGTTAGGCAATGGTATGCTGGCAGATGTTTAATAACCACCTCTTTCATATTTTTTAAAAAGTCCTTATTTAGGGTATTTGCTGATTTCCATGGTGCAAAAACTCCCACAGTGGCTGACTTCAAGCCACCAAAATTACATAATTAAACGCAGATTTGGGTGCTGGTGTGAGTCAGCGTTCGCACACTGCAACATGAGGTTTACCTGTTATCCTTCTGCTAATTGCCATTTGGAAGGAGCTTCACTTGTCAGTAATGATATTGGTACTGGTGAAAGGCAAGCAGGGCTTCAGGCAACAAGTCATTAATATTAACCCAGAATATCTCATCCAAAAAACTGATATGCTGATCACATCTAGAAAGCATTCTAATAAAAGTGCTAAGATAAAAATGATAACCCCAATATTTCTAATGATTTTATCATCCTAAAATATTTGAAGGAGAGTTGTCTGGTTTTGAAATTAATGTAAATGCATAATTAAGTGCAGATTTTAGTCCTAGATATTGTACTTTGGATTATTCCAATTATGTTTGCAAACTGCAAGATAAAATATCCATCAAAACATTGCTGGGTCCCGTTGGAAAGTGATCTTCCTAAATCTGTTATTCCTTCTACAAAATCTCCTGGTCTAGTGGTACTCTCCATTGTGCACTGTAACAAATATATAAAAATATTCCACAGTGATTAGTAAACTGCAAATCACAAAAATGAAAATGATAAATATTTTCAAATTGAGATATATTCATACCAGTCCATCAACATCACACCAAATGTCTAAAATCTTTCATATCATGTTATTCATTCGATATAAAGCAAAGTCAAACTGCTTCACAAAAAAATTTTTGGTTCTGGTAGGAAAGCAATGGAGTTTATTAACTACAAAGTAAGGGCTATAAAAATGTTTTAAGACTCTCGGGAAAACTGAGGCAGCAAAAATATCACTGAAAAGCTTTATAAGTAATACTCTGTTTCCATCCATTTTAATTAAAATCATAAATCTTACATTTTCCTGTTTCCTAGGTGCCTAAAAATATGCTTGCTAAGCCATGCTGTATTTATAGGTTCTTTACAATTTAACTACAGCTATTGTGATAATGTAATCAAAACCTTTTTAGGACTGCCTAAATTTTAATTAGACTAAATTTGTTTTTGCAAATGATGTTACTTAGATACACAAGAGTATATATTAAGGCTTATTACAATTATATATGAGGACACAAGCTGATTTTGTAATTCTGATGCTATTCAGCAATGCAAAGTAAAAAATAATTACTACTGGAAAACTTTCCATTGATTATGTCTAGATATACAAGCTTCGTTTATTGTTTTAAGATATAGAGACTGTTTCCAAAACCAAATTTAAACCTGGATGAGAATGCTTATAATGCTATGTGCTTTGTTCGCTATATATACTACATCAGTAATGTTTCTTTGAAACAAAAACTTACAAAAAATTGGGAGTTTTACTAACTTACTGCTTAGAATACTTTAATCTTCCCAAATGTCTACTAACTCACTCCACTTAATTACTTGTTACACACTCATACTTCAACTCATACTTTCACACAGATTTTGGGCAACAAAAAGCAAATATATAAACTTTTTTTTAAAAGAAGAATTTTGTTTCATTCTTTTTTATGGTAGAGTAGTATTTCATAATCTATATATACGACACCTTTTTTTATCCATTCGTCTCTTAATGGACACTTGGGTTGCTTCCATGTCTTGGCTATTGTAAATGATGCTGAAATGAACACTGGGGTACATGTATCTTTTCGGATTAGTGTTTTTGTTTTTTTCACATATATGCCCAGGAGCAAAATTGCTGGATCATACAATAGTTCCATTTTTAGTTTTTGTGAAACCTCCATACTGTTTCCCACAGTGGCTGCACCAATTTACATTCCCACCAACAGTGTAGGAGGGTTCCCTTCTGTTCACATCCTCGCCAACAGTTGTTATTTGTGTTCTTTCTGATGATAGCCATTATGACAGGTATGAGGTGGTACCTTGTCGTGGTTTTGATTTGCATTTCCCCGTGATTAACGAAGTTGAGTATCTTCTCATGTGCCTGTTGGCCATCGGCATTTCACCTTTGGAAAAATGTCTATTCAGTTCTGTCCATTTTTTAATCAGGCCATAAAAAAAATGAAATTTTGCCATTTGAAGCAACATGGATAGACTTGGAGGGCATTATGCTAAGTGAAATAACTCAAACAGAAAAAGACAAATACTGTATGATATCATTTAAATGTGGAATCTAAAAAATACAACAAACTAGTGAATATAATGAAAAACAAGCAGACTGACTGACATAGAGAACAAACTAGTGGTTACCAGAGGGGAGAGGGAAGGAGGGAGGGGCAATATAGGGGTAGGAGATTAAGAGGTATAAACCATTAGGTATAAAATAAGCTACAAGGAGGAACTTCAAGATGGCAGAAGAGTAAGATGCAGAGATCACATTCCTCCCCACAAATACATCAGAAATACATCTACATGTGGAACAACTCCTACAGAACACCTACTGAATGCCAGTAGAAGACCTCAGACCTCCCAAAAGTTTTTCTCCCTTTTATTCTGAGCCGTGTGGATGAAAGGCTCTTGGTGCTCCAGCCAGGCGTCAGGGCTGTGCCACTGAGGTGGGATAGCCAAGTTCAGGACACTGGTCCACAAGAGACCTCCCAGCTCCATGTAATATCAAATGGCGAAAATCTCCCAGAGATCTCCATCTCAATGCCAAGACCCAGCTCTACTCAACGACCAGCAAGCTACAGTGCTGGACACCCTATGCCAAACAACTAGCAAGACAGGAACACAACCCCACCCATTAGCAGAGAGGCTGCATAAAATCATAATGTCACAGACACCCCAAAATACACCACTAGACGTGGACGTGCCCACCAGAAAGACAAGATCCAGCCTCATCCTCCAGAACACAGGCACCAGTCCCCTCCACCAGGAAGCCTACACAACCCACTGAACCAACCTTAGCCACTGGGGACAGACACCAAAAACAACGGAAACTACGAACATGTAGGCTTTGAAAAGGAGACCCCAAACACAGTAAGTTAAGCAAAATGAGAAGATAGAGAAACACAAAGCAGATGAAGGAGCAAGGCAAAAACCCACTAGACCTAACAAATGAAGAGGAAATAGGTAATCTACCTGAAAAAGAATTCAGAATAATGATAGTAAAGATGATCCAAAATCTTGGAAATAGAATGGAGAAAATACAAGAAACGTTTAACAAGGACCTAGAAGAACTAAAGAGCAAACAAACAGTGATGAACAACACAATAAATGAAATTAAAAATTCTCTAGAAGGGATCAATAGCAGAATAACTGAGGCAGAAGAACAGATAAGTGACCTGGAAGATAAAATAGTGGAAATAACTACTGCAGAGCAGAATAAAGAAAACAGAAGGAAAAGAATTGAGGACAGTCTCAGAGACCTCTGGGACAACATTAAACTCACCAACATTCGAATTATAGGGGTCCCATAAGAAGAAGAGAAAAAGAAAGGAACTGAGAAAATAGTTGAACAGATTTTAGTTGAAAATTTCTCTAATATGGGAAAGGAAATAGTTAATCAAGTCCAGGAAACACAGAGAGTCCCATACAGGATAAATCCAAGGAGAAACATGCCAAGACAAATATTAATCAAACTATCAAAAATTAAACACAAAGAACAAATATTAAAAGCAGCAAGGGAAAAACAACAAATAACACATAAGGTAATCCCCATAAGGTTAACATCTGATCTTTCAGCAGAAACTGTGCCAGCCAGAAGGGAGTGGCAGGACATATTTAAAGTGATGAAGGACAAAAACCTACAACCAAGATTCCTGTACCAAGCAAGGATCTCATTCAGATTTGACAGAGAAATTAAAATCTTTGCAGACAAGCAAAAGCTAAGAGAATTCAGCACCACCAAACCAGCTTTATAACAAATGCTAAAGGAACTTCTCTAGACAGGAAACACAAGAGAAGGAAAAGACCTACAATAATAAACCCAAAACAATTAAGAAAGTGGTAATAGGAACATGCATATCGATAATTACCTTAAATGTAAAAGGATTAAATGCTCCAACCAAAAGACATAGACTGGCTGAATGGATACAAAAACAAGACCCGTATGTATGTTGTCTACAAGAGACCCACTTCAGACCTAGGGACACATACAGACTGAAAGTGAGGGGATGGAAAAAGATATTCCATGCAAATGGAAAGCAAAAGAAAGCTGGAGTAGCATTTCTCATATCAGACAAAATAGACTTTGAAACAAAGACTATTAAAAGAGACAAAGAAGGACACTACATAATGATCAAGGGATCAATCCAAGAAGAAGATATAACAATTGTAAATATTTATGCATCCAACATAGGAGCACCTCAATACATAAGGCAAATACTAACAGCCATAAAAGGGGAAATTGACAGTAACACAATCATAGTAGGGGACGTTAACACCCCACTTTCACCAATGGACAGATCATCCCAAATGAAAATAAATAAGGAAACACAAGCTTTAAATGATACATTAAACAAGATGGACTTAATTGATATTTATAGGGCATTCCATCCAAAAACAACAGAATACACATTCTTCTCAAGTGCTCATGGAACATTCGCCAGGATAGATTATATCTTGGGTCACAAATCAAGCCTTGGTAAATTTAAGAACATTGAAATCGTATCAAGTATCTTTTCTGACCACAACGTTTTGACACTAGATATCAACTACAGGAAAAAATCTGTAAGAAATACAAACACATGGAGGCTAAACAACACACTACTTAATAACCAAGAGATCACTGAAGAAATCAAAGAGGGAATCAAAAAATACCTAGAAACAAATGACAATGAAAACACAATGACCCAAAACCTATGGGATGCAGCAAAAGCAGTTCTAAGAGGGAAGTTTATAGCAATACAATCCTACCTTAAGAAACAAGAAAGATCTCAAAGAAACAACCTAACCTTACACCTAAAGCAATTAGAGAAAGAAGAACAAAAAACCCCCAAAGTTAGCAGAAGGAAAGAAATCATAAAGATCAGATCAGAAATAAATGAAAAAGAAATAAAGGAAACGATAGCAAAGATCAATAAAACTAAAAGCTGGTTCTTTGAGAAGATAAACAAAATTGATAAAGCACTGCCAGACTTATCAAGAAAAAAAGGGAGAAGACTCAAATCAATAGAATTAGAAATGAAAAAGGAGAAGTAACTGACACTGCAGAAATACAAAGGATCATGAGAGATTACTACAAGCAACTATATGCCAATAAAATGGACAACCTGGAAGAAATGGACAAATTCTTAGAAATGCACAACCTTCTGAGACTGAACCAGGAAGAAGCAGAAAATATGAACAGACCAATCACAAGCACTGAAATTGAAACTGTGATTAAAAATCTTCCAACAAACAAAAGCCCAGGACCAGAAGGCTTCACAGGCAAATTCTATCAAACATTTAGACAAGAGCTAACACATATCCTTCTCAAACTCTTCCAAAATATAGCAGAGGGAGGAACACTCCCAAACTCATTCTACGAAGCCACCATCACGCTGATACCAAAACCAGACAAAGATTTCACAAAGAAAGAAAACTACAGGCCAATATCACTGATGAACATAGATGCAAAAATCCTCAACAAAATGCTAGCAAACAGAATCCAACAGCACATTAAAAGGATCATACACTATGATCAAGTGGGGTTTATCCCAGGAATGCAAGGATTCTTCAATATATGCAAATCAATCAATGTGATACACCATATTAACAAACTGAAGGAGAAAAACCATATGATCATCTCAATAGATGCAGAGAAAGCTTTCAACAAAATTCAACACTCATTTATGATAAACACCCTCAAGAAAGTAGGCATAGAGGGAACTTTCCTCAACATAATAAAGGCCATATATGACAAACCCACAGCCAACATCGTCCTCTATGGTGAAAAACTGAAACCATTTCCACTAAGATCAGGAACAAGACAAGGTTGCCCACTCTCACCACTATTATTCAACACAGTTTTGGAAGTTTCAGCCACAGCAATCAGAGAAGAAAAAGAAATTAAAGGAATCCAAATTGAAAAAGAAGAAGTAAAGCTGTCACTGTTTGCAGATGACATGATACTATACATAGAGAATCCTAAAGATGCTACCAGAAAACTACTAGAGCTAATCAATGAATTTGGTAAAGTAGCATTAATTTGGTAAATTAACGCACAGAAATCTCTTGCATTCCTATACACTAATGATGAAAAATCTGAACGAGAAATTATGGAAACACTCCCATTTACCATTGCAACAAAAAGAATAAAATATCTAGGAATAAACCCAACTAAGGAGACAAAAGACCTGTATGCAGAAAATTATAAGACACTGATGAAAGAAATTAAAGAGGATACAAATAGATGGAGAGATATACCACGTTCTTGGATTGGAAGAATCAACATTGTGAAAATGACTCTACTACCCAAAGCAATCTACAGATTCAATGCAATCCCTATCAAACTACCACTGGCATCTTTCACAGAACTAGAACAAAAAATTTCACAATTTGTATGGAAACACAAAAGACCCCGAATAGCCAAAGCAATCTTGAGAACGAAAAATGGAGCTGGGGGAATCAGGCTCCCTGACTTCAGACTATACTACAAAGCTACAGTAATCAAGACATTATGGTACTGGTACAAAAACAGAAATATAGGTCAATGGCACAGGATAGAAAGCCCAGAGGTAAACCCACGCACATATGGTCACCTTATCTTTGATAAAGGAGACAAGAATATACAGTGGAGAAAAGACAGCCTCTTCAATAAGTGGTGCTGGGAAAACTGGACAGCTACATGTAAAAGAATGAAATTAGAACACTCCCTAACACCATACACAAAAATAAACTCAAAATGGATTGAAGACCTAAATGTAAGGCCAGACACTATAAAATTCTTAGAGGAAAACATAGGCAGGACACTCTATGACATAAATCACAGCAAGATCCTTTTTGATACAGCTCCTAGAGAAATGGAAATAAAAACAAAAATAAACAAATGGAACCGAATGAAACTTAAAAGCTTTTGCATAGCAAAGGAAACCATAAACAAGATAAAAAGACAACCCTCAGAATGGGAGAAAATATTTGCAAATGAAGCAACTGACAAAGGATTAATCTCCAAAACGTACAAGCAACTCATGCAGCTCAATATCAAAAAACAAACAACCCCATCCAAAAATGGGCAGAAGCCTTAAATAGACATTTCTCCAAAGAAGATATACAGATTGCCAACAAACACATGAAAGAATGCTCAACATCATTATTCATTAGAGAAATGCAAATCAAAACTACAATGAGATATCATCTCACACCAGTCAGAATGGCCATCATCAAAAAATCTACAAACAATAAATGCTGGAGAGGGTGTGGAGAAAAGGGAACACTCTTGCACTGTTGGTGGGAATGTGAATTGATACAGCCACTATGGAGAACAGTATGGAGGTTCCTTAAAAAACTAAAAATAGAACTACCATACAACCCAGCAATCTCACTACTGGGCATATACCCTGAGAAAACCATAATTCAAGAAGAGTCATATACTAAAATGTTCATTACAGCTCTATTTACAATAGCCAGAACATGGAAGCGACCTAAGTGTCCATCAACAGATGAATGGATAAAGAAGATGTGGCACATATATACAATGGAATATTACTCAGCCATTAAAAGAAATGATATTGAGTTATTTGTAATGAGGTGGATGGACCTAGAGACTGTCATACAGAGTGAAGTAAGTCAGAAAGAGAGAAACAAATACCGTATGCTAACACATATATATGGAATCCAAAGAAAGTAGAAAAAAAATGGATCTGAAGAAACTAGGGGCAGGACAGGAATAAAGATGCAGACTTAGAGAATGGACTTGAGGACATGGGGAGGGGGAAGGGTAAGCTGGGACGAAGTGAGAGAGTGGCATGGACATATATGTAAATATGTAGCTAGTGCGAAGCAGCTGCATAGCACAGGGAGATCAGCTCGATGCTTTGTATCACCTAGAGGGGTGAGATAGGGAGGGTGGGAGGGAGATGCAAGAGCGAGGAGATATGGGGATATATGTGTATGTATAGCTGATTCACTTTGTTATAAAGCAGAAACAAACACACCATTGTGAAGCAGTTATACTACAATAAAGATGTTAAATAAAATAAAATAAGCTACAAGGATATACTGTACAACACAGGGAGTATAGCCAATATTTTATAATAACTATAAATGGAGTATAACCTTTAAAAATTGTGAAGCACTATATTGACACCTATAACATGTAATATTGTACATCAACTATACTTTAATAAAAAATAAAAAAAAGAAGAATGTTATGATATGCCTATTCAAAGTTTTCAGGAGTTATTAAATTTTTTTTCAAGCTCCAAGTCTGATGGCCAAAGGAAGGTATCTTTGCTCACTACTCTATTTCCAATTTCAGTGAGAAAGTATATTGAGAAGTATTACTGCTTTATTCAAAGAAAAAAGAAAGGGACAGAACTACAACTCAGTAACTATACAGCTCAACTCACCACTGGTGTGTAGATTGAATAATAAAAGGCCATAAGCTTCCAGAGGAAACAGCTTGTATATGGTGTTAGAATAAATCCTCATAAGGCCTGAAGGGCAACCCAGCTGCCTCCCTTCCAAGAGAACATGACTCACACACACACACACACACACACACACACACACACACACACACACACCACATGTGCACTTGCCCTATTCCATAATCACACAGGAGTTCATACCTGACCTAGCCTGACCTCAGCTCAAAAAATTGCAAAAACAAAATAAGAAGAGAGAGAGAAGCATAAACTAAAGTTAGATGAATAAGACATAATAAATGTAGATAATCAGTAAAATGCATGACTATTTCAGAGAAAAAATGTAAAATTCCAAACACTTTGACTTCTCTATGAACACACAAAAAAATGTAAAAGTGAGGTACAATGGTTGAGAGAAGAGATTATGATACAGCAAACAGAGATTAAAATGAAGTTGGTCTTACTCAGGGTAGATGAGATAAAAACAAGACATGCGGAGAAGAACATCATCTTAGAAAAAAGAAGTGTTAATAACCATGACTAAAAAGAGGCATTGTAGCCAAACTTTAAAATCCCCAGGAAACAAAATAGAAAAAAAAATTCATGTGTAAAAATGATTTGGTAGAAGAGGATCGTTAGGAAGGCAGAAAAATGGAGTCCAATATACATAGATGCTGGTCTTCTTAAAGAAGAGATTTAAACAAATGAAACACCAGGCAAATAAATTACGCTAACATAAATGCAGGCATGCTTTCCTGAAATAAAGGAAAAATTAAACCTCTGGATAAAAACTGTATAATATTTGCTAGGAAAAAGTGACTTAAAAAATGATCAACTTCAAAGCTTATACTGATGATATTACTGAACTTTATGACTAAAAGATGTTCTCTTTTAGTCGTAAATAGGGATGTTCTCTCTCTATTTGCCAAACATAAGAAGGCAAATAATCTTTGAGTTTGGATCTAAACGTCTTTACAGCAACATAAAACAACAAAATGTACAGAACAATGTCTACAGAGATGTGTGAACAATACAATGACTGTCCAAGGTGTCTTCAGCATGAAGCTAACAGACCAACGTTCTTAAACACATGAGAAGTCAGGGGATATAGAGCCCGTGCGACTTTCTGAATAAAATGATCTGATAATGAAATGCAGACTGTGAGATGAAGGAAATTATACATCCTAGAAACGCAAAAATTAAACTACTGATGGGCATTAAATTCCTTTAAATATAGAACTGAGACTCACTGACAGGGGGGATTTATAGTAACAATACAACAGTTAAAGTTTGACATGGTAGGGCTTCCCTGGTGGTGCAGTGGTTAAGAATCCGCCTGCCAATGCAGGGGATACGGGTTGGAGCCCTGGTCCAAGAAGATTCCCACATGCTGCGGAGCAACTAAGCCCATGTGCCACAACTACTGAGCCTGCACTCTAGAAGCCCATGAGCCACAACTACTGAAGCCCGGGCTCCTAGAGCCCGTGCTCTGCAACAAGAGAAGCCACCGCAATGAGAAGCCTGTGCACCGCAATGAAGAGTAGCCCCTGCTCACCACAACTAGAGAAAAGCCCCCGCGCAGCAATGAAGACCCAATGCAGCCAAAATAAATAAATTAATTTTAAAAAAAAAGTTTGACATGGTAAAATGTATTATCTAGCTTAAAAAAGACCAGAGAGATGGAGGTGGGAGCATGTATAATTGTGTCTTTGCTTATTTCATCATCTAATGAAGGAATGAGCCTGAATACACCTAAAATGGAAACATGTAGTGAATAAGAAACGTAACCTACAACCACTTAATATTTTCAACTCTACCAGGTGAGCATATGTGCTTGTGCACTCCTGTGTATGCACGCACACACACACACATACGCACACACACTTGCATGCAGGTACTGGTTTTTAGTAGTTACATCTTTGTGGTAGAAAAACATTTATATGAAATTTAGCAATTCCTTCATCCTGGATTCTTTTTTAAGTTAAAATAAACTTAATCATTTCCTCATTGTGGTTAAGATTTGCATCTCTCTAATGATTAGTGATGCTGAACTTCTTTTCATGTACATATTGGTCACTTATATATCTTCTTTGGATAAATGTCTATTCAAGTCCTTTGCCTACTTTTGAAATTGGGTTGTTCAGGTTTTCTTGCCTGTTGAGGTTTTTTTTTTTTTTCCTAAGATCTATTTGCCCAAGATCTGTTCTATAAGATCTATTTGCCTTGAAAGGTTTAAAATCTTGTTTTGTTGTTAATTATATGCCAATACACAAAGCAAAATGGGGTAAGAAATTTAAAGGCAGAAATTCACAAAATCCTCTAAGCAAAAAAACACACTTCATGATTTTATAGATATTTTTCTCTAACAATAAATGTCTGAATTATCTAATCTTTAGAAATAAGATTTTGGGAAAAATAAATTAAGTATGAGAATAACATAAAATAAAAATCACTCTTACTAGGATAATTTAAAGTAATAGAAATATACAAATTTTGGCATAAATAAAAATATGTTTTGTGGCTGTGCAAGAAAACAATGGAATTGAAATTCTTACTAACAGTTTTGTCTGTTCTTAAAGCTCTAAATTTTTAAGTTGCAAGAGTGCTAATTTATTTTGGAAAATTTCTGAAATCAGAGATATGTTATGAAGTTATCTCTTTTGTATTGCTTTTAAGAAACTAATAATTTAGCCTCTTGTCTTCAAATAATCTTAAATTTACATTTCAACATCTGATTTTGAATGAGTACATAAAGATGTAGGTAATATATAAGCTATGTTGAGCAATGCAAATTTACTCATATTATTACAAAGGGACTTTAACCAAAAAAATTAATTTTACATTGGTTGCAGTTAAGTGGTATAAATGCTTTGTATTACTTTAAAGACATAAATTATTCTTTTGAAATGGTAGTTCATAATATAAGGTATATATATATGTATATGTGTATATATACACACACATATATATGCATTTATATGTTTATATATACAGAAATATATTTTTGTTATGTAACATACAAGATACATAAATGTCTGTATGTGTGCATATGGGGTCTCTTACTAGGTAACTCAATCTTCTTTAAATCATTTTCATCAGCAACTGACAGTTTACCTTCAATCATTCTCTTTTGAAATTTGTAATTATTTTTACATTTTTTATGTATTGGAGACTTGGGATATTTGGAGGGAACAAAACTAAAGGAGGAGGAGTCTGGGTTAGTGATCTGAACTCAACAGCTAGGCATAGGTCACTCAAGATACATGCTGAGTTTGTAAACAGTGGCTATGGATGGCATGAACCCTGCCACCCAAACCCAAAGTTACTTATAACTTGACCTTGACTTGGGAATAACATCTTTCTTCGTGGATGAAAAGAGCTCTATCATTTGGGGATTAGCAATGGAAGAAACTCCTGATTTATCAGCAACTATACAGAAAACTTCATTGCTTTAATATCCATCTGCGCTTGCTGACTTGTAGACAGCCCTAGTGTGGTGTTTAAATCTGCAGGCTCTGCTCTTGGTGAAACCAGACTGTTTGGGTGGGAACCCAAGCCCCACCACTCACTAGTTGTGCCATCTTAAGCAAGACATCTGAACTCTCTGTGCCTCAGTTTCCTCACTTGTAATGAGGCTAGAAAGAGTACTTGAAGGCTAACTACAGTGATATTCATACAGTCTCAGGATGGCATCTGGCACATAGCAAATGCTATAATGTACCTTAAATTAATGAAATAGTCAACATGAAAATTATAGAAAATAATATCTTTTTAAGCCAAAACCATAAAGTTTTAACAGTAATATTTCTCACGTCTCACACAACAGCACAAAAATAACTAGATAAACTCTTGCTTCGTGGTGACACCCTATCAAAGTAATGGGATTGCTGGGTCGTATGGTAGTTCTATTTTTAGTTTTTTAAGAAGTAATCTTCTTGTCATTGTTGTTGTTTGTTCTCACTTTTTAAAATTGTTGACATGTAATGGAAAGTTCAAATAGAAAGAGACTAAAATTGAAATGATCTTTCAGACTAAAAACTCCTAATATATTGAGATAAGCTGATGATTACCAAAAATATATATTCAGTAGCTCAAATTTGTATTTGTATTTTGCAAAGAAATCACAAATCTATGTTATAATGTGGTAGGCCCCTATGTAAAAATGCCCACGTCCTAATCCCCAGAATCTGTGAAAATGTTACCATATGTGGTAAAAGGGACTTTGCAGGTGTAATCCAGTTAAAGATGTTGAAATGAGGAGATCATTCTAGATCACCTGATGTGTCCGATGTAATCACAAGGATAAACACCATCTATGGCAATATAATATTTTTGAACAGCTCTTTATAATTATTTTAGATATACTGTCATGGAAAAGACTATAAGTTAATAACAATTATAAGAAATGACAAAAATGAGAAATTTAAATTTTTAAAGTTTTTTTTCCATTGACTATTGGGATAATGTTCACTTCACATAGACAAAGCAGCTGCAATAAGCCATCAATATTATTTGATTACTATACTCTTTTTAAGAAAATTATTTTCATATACAAATTATATCAGTAGTTCTAGGGCTTATATATTGAATGAATTTATAATGTTACCTACTTTTATTCATGGACTTAATCTCAAATTAAAAATAAAGCAAATGAAATTGTTTTTCAGGATTGTCTATAACGTTACAAATTTGAATATAGTCAATTTCTCATGTATTACACAATATCACACAAATAACTAAACTCTTAAACATATTAACACTAATTTCATAAGATTACCAATCACACAGGTGTTATTAAAATTCAATATCACATTTTTAAAGCTGGTTTGTTCATATCAGCATTCACAATCCATTTATTGAATTTGCTTCCTAGATTTCTCTTGTAATCTAGATCCCCTCTTTTATTTTCTTCTTGCTATTTGTTATGGAAGAAACCAAAACATTTTCCCTGTAGAATGATTTACCATCTGGATTTTGATGATTGGATCCCATTGTTTGCATAATATGTTCTATCCTCCAATAAAATGACATTTAGATGGAGAGGCTCTGTCAGATTTAGGTTTGACATTTTGTCAAGGATTTATCATACATGGTGCTATATACTTTCACTTGCATCACATCAGAAGACACATAATTCAGTTCAGTTGTAGCTCTTTTCTTGCTGGTAATTTTGATCGTGGGTTCAAGTGTTTCAGTTTACTTATTGGGTTGGCCAAAAAGTTTGGTCTGTAACAGCTTACGGAAAAACCTGAAAAAACTTTTCGGCCAACCCAATATTATAAAATTCCTCTCCTAAAAACACTTAATGGTTTTAGAAACCATTGATGATATATTCTATTATCTTATTCAGTGTTCTGCAAATGCTATATTCCAGTGGTATCATTTATTAACAAAATTCTCCTATAAAGAAGACATTCTCTCATCAACTTTTTGTTGCCCAAGGTACAGTTCACATAGGAAAGTCAGCATAAATGCATTCTTATTTTCCTTTATTGCATTGCCCGTCTTTGGTGAATGGGAGCCTCTTCAAGTTGACAGCTATACCCTTTTAAGATAAAATCAATAATTTTTCAAAGATTCATTGATTTTTGAATAATAATATCACTCAGTTTCACTTGTATATGCCTTGCTCCACATCTGAAATCAGTCACCTATTTAAGAAATAATGGTTCCCTTTAATGAGAAATGGTCATTAGAAACCACAGTGTAGACATTTGGGGTCATCAGTGCTACTGAGTTATCATTTATTCTGGATCTTTGTAGTGGGGAGTAGAAGTAAGAAATGCACACATATGTATGCATACGTTTATAATGAATATCATATATAATTTTACATGTTTGTTTTGTTATTTTAAATGAAAATACATCATGAATTCATACTTATATGTCTAATTCAAATTTAAAATTACCATATTTTATCTATTTCAGTTTTAACATAATTTGTTTTTCATGTTTTTCTCTTGTAAAACTCTTATTTGCTAATGATAGTAATATAATTACTTTTTCTTAAATTCATATATATATATATGAATATGCATACATATACACATATATATGATTCAGAGGTGTACATTTATATATAGATTAATACACCTAATATATTCAGAGTAACATCACTATTATTACTAAAATATGGTTATAGAAAATGTGTAATCTTATCTTACAGTTCATTTTGTTCTTGGCTTATATTCTACTAGGGATCTGCAAATTACTCAGCTTTAAAATATCTGGGAACATTTACTCTGTGTGACTAAGCCATCAACTCCATACACACCTGGGGAAGTGCACTTGGTTCCGTTTGCTTTGGTTTTTAGGAATCACTTTTTTAATGTTGATTTCATTTTTGTTTTGTAATTGTAAAAACATTTATTCAGTTTCAGTGTCAGATAAAAATGTATATTCAAAGACACTGAGTTACCATCCCTTTTTCTTCTGTATATATAACACATGTTTAGCATTCATTTTATCCACTGCATTTCTTTTTCTATGAATGCTATACTCCTGTTACTTTTCATTTTTCCATATGACTGCTAGTCTTTGTATTCTTTGTTAATAAAGTTTATACATATTAGGAATAATACTTTTCTATGATATAAATTGCAATTATACCCAGCTTTTTCCATTTATCTCTTTTATACTACTTACGGAGTACTTTCGCTAATCAAAAATTGTGGCTGTTTTTCAATGAACTTATCTATGAAACAGAAACAGACTCATAGACATAGAGAACAGACTGTGGTTGCCAAGGGGGAGGGGCATGGGGAGGGATAGGTTGGGAGTTTGGGATTAGCAGATGCAAACTATTATATATAAGATAAACAAAAAGGTCCTACTGTATAGCACAGGGAACTATATTCAATATCCTGTAATAAACCATAATGGAAAAGAATATGAAAAAGAATCTATAACTCTGAATCACTTTGCTGTATGACAAAAATTAACACAACACTGTAAATCAACTATACTCCAAAATTCAAAACTACTCACAAAACACTGTCTTCTTTTTTAGAGGTAGGAGGCAAAGCAGAGTAACTTGACCTTAATTTTAGAGTGTATGTTATGATGTGGACCAGATCATTGTATCACCAAAATAACGACCAGTATGGCAGTGCCACAATGGACATGGCTAATCTCTCACTCTTGGCACATGCTTGCTGCCAAATTATTTCTGATGCTCTGCTCACCAAATCCAATTCACAGGAGAGTACGAAAACAGAGGTCCATAGTGATGCTCTCCTGGGCAACAAGGTAAGGAAGATCCGCTCATCTAGAGAAGACAGTTAACCTCAGAGAGTGGATTTTCTGTATATCCTCCCAGGTGGATTGGAACTACTACTTTTATACTCTCTCTTTTTGGAGACTAGAAAAGAAAACATTTTCCAAATCAATAAAAACTTACCAAAAGTTATAGTATGTATCGATCTCTTTTAGTAATGATAATTGCATCCAGCACAGAACTGCAGTAAGGTTTCCATATACTTAATTTTATGGTGGTTCTCTGCCATCTGTTTACTTTTCAAAAATCCTTTAAATGAATTACATGAAGGCCATAACAGAGATCGACACCACTGAACTCTTTGTGTCTCTGAGGGAGCATTCACCTTCAGTATCCCACTCAGGAGGTCATTTTGCTTCTGACTATACTTTCTAGTTGAGGTGGATGTGGAGTTTTAGGGTCCCTCACATCTCCCTTTCTTCCATTATGATTACACCCCAAAGATCATAAGATCATAGAACCAGTGTGAGGTTGTGCCAGCTGCTAAGTGTATTTATCCATATTATGTACATAAGTCCTGAGGGTCGGGGGGAGGAGGGGAAGTTAGGTAGTTTACAGACCCATTGGATCCCCTTCAAGAGGAACTTGGATCAATATTCCACATATCATCTGGCCACCATTTACCTTCAGCCCAACAGTTAAAATATAATGGCACTTTGGTTCTCCTAGAATCATTGTCAGCTCAGGTCCTGTATCTAACAACCCTGAAAAGATCTGGGTTGTCCCCTTCTTAATATATAGTCATACAGGTCACTGGCTTTAGGTCCATTGGAGAAAGAGTGGGGAAATAGTAATATACAAATCCAGAGGTATTTTAGGTTTTTTCCACAGGAGAACTGGGTTATTCTTAAATCAACAATATCTGGGCATGAGAAATGCTCGCTCTGGATACTAGAAAACAAATTATGGTTTTCAACTGTGGAGCTGATATTGGTTTTCTGTCCACCAGATTTTTATGATTTTTGGTTATAGCCTTTGCCTCCGCATCAGTCCCATCCACAGGACACAGCAGTCTGTTAGTTACCACCACAGATTCCTGTGCATCACAAGCTACTGGTTGCCATGCAGGGCGGTGGCCCATAATGGTAAGTAATTATATCGACCTTGTTCCTGATGGTTAGCTAGCAGCCAACCTCTCCAGTTTGATGATATCGGGGATGGTTAATTTTATGTGTTAACTTGGTTAGGCCATGGTATCCAGACATTTGGTCAAACATTATTCTAGATCTTTCTGTGAAGGTATTTTTTAGAAAAAATTAACATTTAAATCAGTAGACTTTGAATTAAGGTAATTACTCTCCATAATATGGTTGGGTATCATCTGATTAGGTAAAAGCCTTAAAAGAAAAATGACTGACGCTTTCCATGTTTTTTTTATAAACAGAACTGATTGTCTATTTATCTATTTATCTATCTATCATCTATCTATCTATCTCTCTATATATCCCATTTCTCTGTTTCTCTGGAGAACCCTAACCAATACCTAATATAATATCCTAAACTTACAATGCTAATTAGCAAATCCTCCAGTGTTGATTAAGAAAAAAAAGACAAAAACCAAACTAACTTCCTGGGCATATATCTAGAGAAAACCATGGTTCAAAAGGATACATGCACCCCAATGTGCACTGCAATGCTGTTTACAATAGTCAAGCCATGGAAGCAACCCAAGTGTCCATCGACAGATGAATGAATAAAGAAGATGTGGTATATATATATACAATGGAGTACTACTCAGCCATAAAAAGAACAAAATAATGCCCCTTGCAGCAACATGGATGGACCTAGAGATTATCATACTAAGTGAAGTCAGACAGAGAAAGACAAATATCATGATATCATTTCTATGTGGAATCTAATAAAAAATGATACAAATGAAGTTATTTACAAAACAGAAACAGACTCGCAGATGTCGAAATCAAACTTATGGTTACCAAAGGGTAAACGTGGGGGGAAGTGATAAATTAGGAGATTGGGAATGACATATATACACTACTATATATAAAATAGATAACTAATAAGGACCTACTGTATAGCACAGGGAACTCTACTCAGTACTCTGTAATAACCTATATGGGAAAAGAATCTGAAAAAGAATGGATATATGTATATGTAGAACTGATTCACTTTGCTGTACACCTGAAACTAACACAACATTGTAAATCAATCATACTTCACTAAAAATTAAAAAAAAAAAAAACAATGAACTTAATTGCCATTTTGGAGAGGGGCCTCATAAATATGGGAGAAAAATGGCAGAATTCCTTCCATCTTGAAGTGTGTGTGCGTGTGTGTGTGTGTGTGTGTGTGTGTGTGTGTGTGTATGGTGAAACTGGGGTGAATTTGATAGGTAAAGATGGCAGGGAACGTGGTTGTTATAAGTTCTGTCCACCAGATATTTTCACTTCTTTCTTCTTCCAAAATACAGCAACAATGCACCTTCTAATCCTTTTGTGGTTGGTAGAGCTGTGACTAGTTTTGACCAGTGAGCTTGGAGCAGAAGTGACATTTCTTATTTCCAGACTGGATAGTTAACTGTCAACACAATATCCTTCCATGTTCTCCTTCTTCCCTCTCCTGGTAGTATTTGAAATGTTCATTCCAGTTCTTCACCCTGGAAATCTGGAGACTATAACAACCACTGCTGTAGGTGATGGATCCAATTTACAAGGAAGAAGTTGATGTTTGTGGATTTAAACCACAAGGACGCGGGAATTGTTTGGTACCACAACACAAAACAGAGTATAAACCAACATAGTATGTGCATGCCACTGCATACCTACAGAACTGGTGAGGATTAAGTCCATGGGGCCAGGTCTGGGACCTAATTTCTACCTCAGGAGAGCACAGGGCAGTGTCGCCTATAGGAGAGAGCTAAGCCCCAGCACCATGAAATCTTAAATGAGTGCACAATCCACACCTAACCTTTGTCCATGAATTTCACGGGTATTCTTATAGTGCCACACGAAATGAAGAGAACTTATATTTAAACTAGGTTGTGGACATCATACAATGATCTAAGTCAAGATCAATTCACTAAATTGTATGCATCAAACATTTTGAATTATGTTAAAGTACTTTAATTAAAAAGTGAAAATATGAAATTTATTTTGAACATGTAAATCATTTTCTTTTTGTTTGCTGAATAAAGAAGACTTGTTTAATATACCTTTATTCACTATAGAGTTCAGCCTTCCCTGAATGCAGAATTGAATGTAGAATTGTGATTTCCAGGACACATAGATAACCATACCTCTAAAACTCTTATTTTGTAAAGAGAAGCAATTGACAAATTATAGAAATTGACAGGAACATGAAAGGTCTATGTGATTTGTATACTAATGTGCTAACATAAATTGAAAATAAGTGGTTATTTAAAATTCATTATCAAAGTCAAAGTAAAAAATAAAATTAATGATTTTACTACTGCTTATTGTATTTATCTACTGTTATTCACCACTTTAGAGCAATTGCAATAAAATATATTTTTTTCTTTTTAAAGAAGTACAGTTTCTTTTTTTCCATGTATCTAGCAAGGTTATTTTGAACTCAAAAGACACAGAATCCCCTGATAGAAAGCTCAATTTTGGCATCAGTTATAATACACCAGTCCATCTATCTAAAATAAGCTTCATATAAGAGATAAAAGTGGTTTCAATGAAATTGTTAGTGAAATCCATCACTATATATATATATATATATATATATATATATATATATATATATATATATATTAGTCTTTAAATTTTGATGACTTAGTAAGCAATTGCTTTATGAAATTAAATTGTCACAAGACTTTTTAAATTTTCTAGAAAGCATAGTATCAGGATGATAATTAAATTTGTAGTCTTTTACTTGATGGAGTGCCCTGTTATCTATATAGGAAAGATATAGATAAAATTCTCTGTGAATGAGTTTAATGATTCTGAACACTTCTCATCTTGAACTCATCAAATTTTCAATATTCTTTTTCCTTCTTGTAAGTTTTCTGCCCATCGGTTTTCTATTACAAGTAAATGAATAACAATTCTAGAAGTCATCAAAGCCATTTTAGCTGATGAAAGCAAAGATGGATCTCTTGCCTTGCTACTTCAAAGTTATCTGAGTGTTTCATTGAGATAAAATACTCATCTTTTCTGATTTTTATATTCCTATTATATACTATATATTTGAAAAAAAATGTATAGACATCACGCAATGGTTTATTGTATTGTAAAGTTTTTAAAATATAGAGAAACCATATAATAACTGTTATAGGTCAATATTTTGCCTCTACAAGGGTGCTACATAATTTAGTTAACCACAGCTAGGGTCCTACTTACATAGAATTATTACAATTACTTGTAAAGGTAGAGAGTACATAAATACTGCTAGTTTTAGGTGACCTAAGGCAAGTGTGTGCCATCTGCAGACATTTAAGGGCTGAATTGTGTCCCTTCCAAAACTATGTTGATGTCTTAACCCCAAGTACCTCAGAAAGTGACTGTGTTTGGAGACCAGGTTTTTAAAGAGGTAATTACATTAACATGAGGTCTTTGGGGTAGGACCTAGTCCAATAATGTTGGTACCCTTATAAGAGGAGGAAATTGGCATGGACCTGGGGCTCTGCCTTTATTAGGGTCTGAAGGTTTCTGTGGGTTTACTCATTGGTGAATTTAAAACATAAGAGCCGGAATTAGGGAGCAGGAAAGGAGAAGTGGGGTCACTCAAGCTGTCAGTTACATGGTTCACCCAGGGTTTTCTAAAAGAGGACCATCATGGGTAGGGGGACCTGGTTCCGTATTTAGTTGGTTCTTAGTAGTTGTGAGAGACAACTGGCAACATGTTTATTTGAGATGGATGTCTTTGAAATGGATGCCTTGGCAATCAAAAACTTAACGTCAGGCACTTACACTACAGGAGTGCCGGCCTCATAAAATGAGTCTGTGAGTGTTCCTTCCTCTTCAACTATATAAAACAGTTTGAGAAGAATTGGTACTAATTTTTCTTTAAACGTTTGGTAGATTTCACTGGTGAAGCCATCTGGTCCTGGGGTTTTGTTTCTTGGGAGATTTTTGATTACTGCTTCAACCTCCTTGCTCACTATTGGTCTATTCAGATTTTTTTACTACTTCAAGATACAGTCTGGGTAAGTAGTGTGTTTCTGGGAATTTATCTATTCCTCCTAAGTTACCTAATTTTTTGGTGTATAATTGTCCATAGTAGTCTCTTATGATCTTTTTTTTTTTTTAACTTCTGTGGCATCAGCCCCTTATTTTTTTAATTTTTGGTCACAGGATCTCAGTTCCCCAACCAGGGATCGAACCCAGATCCCAGCAGTGAAAATGCCAAGCCCTAAGCACTGGACCACTAGGGAATTTCCCCCTTATTTCTTCCATATTTTTGTTATTAGAGTCTTTTCTATTTTTCTAGTCTATTTGAGGGTTTGTCAATTTTGTTGATCATTTCAATAAACTTCTAGTTTCATAGATATTTTCTATAAGCTATTTTATTTCTGTTCTAATCTTTATTATTTCCTTCATTCTGCTAACTTTGGGTTTAGTTTGAACCTCTTTTTACAGTTTCTTGAGGTGTAAAGTTAGGTTGGTGATTTCAAATCATTTTTCTTTTTGAAATGAATATGTTATAGCAAACTTCCCTCTTAGTACTGCTTTTTGCTCTATTCCATAAATTTTGGTATAGTATGTTTTGAATTTTATTTATCTCAATATATTTTCCAATTTTGATTTCCTTTTCGACACACTGATTGTTCAAAAGTGTGTTACTTAATTTCCACATATTTGTGAATTGTCCATAGTTTTCCTTTTTCATATGATCTATCCTGGACAATGTAGTATGTGCATTTGAGTAGAATGTTTACTCTGACATTGTTGGGTGGAGTGTTCTTTGCATGTCTGTTAGGTTCAACTGATCTACAGTGTTCTATTCCCATATTGATCTTCTGTCTGGTGAATCCCATTCTGAGAGTGGGGTATTGAAATTTCCAACTAGTATTATCTTACTGTCTGTTTCTCCCTTCAAGCCTGTCAATGTTTGCTTCATATATTTGTGTGCTCTGCTGTTAGGTGCAGATATGGTTATAATTCTTACATCTTTTTGGTGAGTTGACACTTTCATCATTATATAATGTCCTTCTTTGTCTCTCTGACTGTTTTTGATAGTCCATTTTGACTTTCAAATCCATAGCCACTCTGGCTCTCTTCCATTACCATTTACATGGAATATCTTTTCCCATCATTTACTTTTTTAAAAAAATTTAACATCTTTATTGGAGTGTAATTGCTTTACAATGGTGTGTTAGTTTCTGCTGTATAACAAAGTGAATCAGCTATACAAGTACATACATCCCCATATCTCTTCCCTCTTGCATCTCCCTCCCTCCCACCCTCCCTATCCCACCCCTCTAGGTGGTCACAAAGCACTGAGCTGATCTCCCTGTGCTATGCGGCTGCTTCCCACTAGCTATCTATTTTACGTTTGGTAGTGTATATATGTCCATGCCACTCTCTCACTTCGTCCCAGCTTACCCTTCCCCCTCCCTGTGTCCTCAAGTTCATTATCTATGTCTGTATCTTTATTCCTGTCCTGCCCCTAGGTTCTTCAGAACTTTTTTTTTTTTTTAGATACCCTATATATGTGTTAGCACATGGTATTTGTTTTTCTCTTTCTGACTTACTTCATTCTGTATGACAGTCTCTAGGTCCATCCACCTCACTACAAATAACTCAATTTCATTTCCTTTTATGGCTGAGCAATATTCCATCATATATATGTGCCACATATTCTTTACCCATTCATCTGTCGTTGGATGCTTAGGTTGCTTCCATGTCCTGGCTATTGTAAATAGAGCTGCAATGAACATTGTGGTGCATGACTCTTTTTGAATTCCCATCATTTACTTTTAGCCTATGTGTCCTTAAAGTTAAAGTGAGTGTCTTGTAGACAGCACATAGTTGGATCTTGCGTTTTTTTCCTCCATTTAACCACTCTATGTTTTTTAATTTGGTTGTTTAATCCATTTACATTTAAAGGAATTATTGATATAGGAGGACTTACTATTGTTACTTTATTCAGTGTTTTTAATGTCTTATAGGTTTTTTGTCCCTCTTACTCTCTCTTCCTGTCTTAATTTGTGTTTTTTTTTTTTAAAGATTGCACAATTTTATTAATTAATTAATTAATTTATCTTTGGCTTTTGTTGGGTCTTCGTTTCTGTGCAAGGGCATTCTATAGTTGCGGCGAGTGGGGGCCACTCTTCATCGCGGTGCGCGGGCCTCTCACTATCGCGGCCTCTCTTGTTGGGAGCACAGGCTCCAGACGCGCAGGCTCAGTAGTTGTGGCTCATGGGCCCATTTGCTCCGTGGCATGTGGGATCCTCCCAGATCAGGGCTTGAACCCGTGTCCCCTGCACTGGCAGGCAGACTCTCAGCCACTGCGCCACCAGGGAAGCCCTTAATTTGTGTTTTGTTATTTTTTTTTTTTGTAGTGTAGTGACATGCTCTGATGACTTTCTCATTTTCTTTTGTGTATCTTCTACAGATATTTTCTTTGTGATTATCATGGGATTACATAAAACATCTTATCACAATCTATTTCAAACTGATAACAATTTAATTTCAATCACCTGCAAAAACTCTACTTCTTTACAGCTCCTCTCACACATGCTTTGTGTTACTGATATCACAAATTACATCTTTTAATATTTCATATATATTAACATAGTCTTAGAGGTATAGTGATTGTTTGCTACTTTTTTATGGTTTTATAGCTATTTTACCTTTTAAACTCTATTCCAGAATTATTATAAAAGCGATTTATACACCACCTAACAGAAATACAGGATCCAGTATCAGTCTATATATTTACCTTTACCAGATAGCTTTATATTTCCATATGCTTTTGTGTTGTTGTCTAGTGGTCCTTCATTTCAACTTGAAGGGCTCCCTTTAGCATTTCTAACGGCAATGAACTCTCTCAACTTTTTATTTATCTGGGAAGGTCACTATTTCTCCCTTATTCTTGAAGGATAGTTTTGCTGACAATATTATTCTTGGTTGACACTTTTCATTTCTTTCAATACTTTGCAAGGGCTCTCATTCCACTCCCTTCTGCTGAGAAATCCACTGACAGTCTTTTGGCAGCTCCCTTGTACATGATTTGTCACTGTTCTCTTGTTGCTTTCAAGATTACCTCTTTGTCTCTCACTTTTGACAGGTTAATTATAATGTGTCTATGAGTGGGACTCTTTGGGTTCACCCTCAATGGAGTCTTTTGAGCTTCCTGAATCTGGATCACCATTTTCTTCCTTTAATCTGTGAATCTTTAGGCCATTATTTCTTCAAATAGGCTCTCTGTATGGTCAGTGCAGGCTGCTGTAATGGCATACCACAGACTGAGAGGCTAAGAAATAGCAAAAACTTATTTCTCACAGTTCTGGGAGCTAGAATTCTGACATCAGGATGCCAGCATGTTTGGGTTCTGGTGAGAGTCCTCTTCCAGTTACACACTGCGATCTTCTCATTTTATCTTCACAGGGTAGGAAAGGGTGAGAGAACTCTCTGGGTTCTTCTTTGTAAGGGCAGTAATCTCATTCATAGGGGCTTCACTCTTATAACCCAATCAACTCCAAAGGCTCACCTCCTAATACCACTCATTGGAGGTTAGGACTTCAACATATGAATTTGTGTGGGGGCACAAACGTTCAGTTTATAAGAGTCCCATTTTCTGTCTCTTTTACTTTTGGGACTCCCCAAATGCATGTATTGGTCCTATAAATCTCTCAGGCTTTCTTCATTTTTTTCACTATTTTTTTCTTATTTTTCCTTGATATTTCAAATGACTTGCCTGCCAGTTGGCTGATCCTTTCCTCTGCTTACTGAACTCTGCTGTTGAGCCTAGCTACTGAATTTTTCAATTCAGTTATTTCATTCCTCAGCTCGAGAATTTCTGTTTAGTTATTTTTATAGCTTCTGTCTCTGTTGATATTCTCACTTTGTTCATCCATCATTTTCCTGATTTCACTGAGTTGTCTATCTGTGTTCTCTCAGTACCTCACTGAACTTCTTTGATTATTTTGAATTCTTCATCAGGTAATTCACAGTTCCCCATTTCTTCAGGTTGCTTTCTGGAGATTTATTTTATTGTTTTGATTAGACTATATCTCTTGGTTTCTTTGTATGCCTTGTTACAGTATTTTATTTTTGTATTGTATTATATTGTATTGCTTGGATTTGGGCATTTGAAAAAACAGCCACCTCTCCCAGTCTTTACAGATGGACTCTATACAGGAGAAGGCCTCCATCAGTTACCCTGGCCAACGATTCCTGGGGCTTCTCAAATATTTTTGGGGGACGCATCATCCAGGGAGTGTGCCTGTAATTCCACAATGAGAGGGGTCTGCAGGTTTCTTTTTCAGGAGCTCTTTGTCTCTTGCCCCCTCTGGTATCTGCCTGCAGTACCATAGTTTCTCTGGTCCCTCCAGAGCTGGTGAACTCTCCTTTGCCCTAGACTGCCAGGCATGGAAGGTATGCTGTTCCTCATCAGTGCTTTGAGTTGGCAAGAGAGAAATCAATCCTTTGGGAAGTCTTCCTAAAAGCGGGAATTTGGGGCACACATTCCACTCTTTTTTTCCCTTCTGTTGAGAGTCTGGCTAAGCTGTTCCATGGTATTGCTGCCTCAGCATCCATTTTATTTGGCCAAGCAGGCTGAGAAGACTTATATTGACACTAGCCCCTCACACAAACACACTCCCTAGATAAAAGCCTGCAGGTAAGTTCCTGATGTGACTCCTCATGATAAGCAGTCCCACCACCTCCCAGGGCCTTCCTCTTGTGCCCCTTCAATAAGACTCCCACAGAGCATATCAAACCCCACTCTTCTTGGCTTGAATTGACCACTCTGACCTTAGCCCAGGAACCCCAAAGCACTCCACTGACAGACCCTAATAAAGGCATGTGCCCCAGGATCTGTCTCTTTCTGCCTGCACCTGCCTTGACCTTGACCTTCCCACATGGCCCCCCAGGAGGTGTGCCATGCACCTCCTCCAGTACCTGTGAGTAATAAACCTCTCTATTTCAATTTCCCTCTGGTCTGCTGTTGAACCACTGCTCACCATCCAGCACCCTGGTGCTCTACTTAACAAAGTTAAGTTAACAAAATTTTAATACTTCCTAAGGAAGAAGATACAAATTGGGTATTTTCCCCCCACTGCACTGAGTTGTGCTGACTTTGTGGAAGGGCCTCAAAAAGTGAAATACAATAACTTTTATTATCTACTTCAGTGCATTTATTCTGGCTTTGCACTTGCCTTGGGTACTGTGACTTCTTAACTGGTTTCTGGAGTTCTCAAAAGGGTTTATGGTCATGTATTGTTGTTAAGTCAGTGTGTCTATGGGGGAATGAGGTTTGGGTCTTATTATTCCACCACTGCTCACCTGAATTACTAATTTTTAAGGAAAAAAAAAATGTTAACAGTAGCCAGAGAGAAACATCATATTACCTTATAGGGGAAGAACAGTTTGAATGACAGCGGACTTATTTCAGAAATGATGGAGGCCAGAAGGAAGTGGCACACCATTTTACAAATGCTATAAAAAAAAAAAGTCAACTCAAAATTTTATATCCAGTGAAAATATTCTTCAGGAATGAAAAGAAAATCAAGACATTCTCAGTCAAAGGAAAAGTAAAAGCATTATTCACAATCAGACCTATCCTAAGAAAGTGGCTAAAGGGAATTCTTGAAACAGAGCGGAAATTATAAAAGAATCAAATTGAAAATCCAGAAAGTGAGCAAAACAGTGCAAAGAGTTAAAGTATGGGTAAATGGAATAGATTTTTCTTCTTCTCTTGAGTTTTAGTAATTATGTTTGGCAGTTAGAGCAAAAGTTAACTTTATCTCATTGTTACAGAATGTGACTAGAATATTTAAGACAATTATATTTTTACTAGAAATTGCTGTGAGAAATTCTTATTGATTTTTTTAAATGCAAGGATATAAAAGTCTATATTTAAAACGTCTGTGGTTAAAGGAAATTGAGGGTCTACAACTAGACTAAGGTTGATTTATTCTCCTCCTCTGGATGAAATGGCTATTATTGTTACATATTACATACTTGATTTGGAATTGCTCTGACTGTATATTGATTGGTCAACTACTTAATAAACATACTTCAGAATAAATGCATGATGATTTTTAGAGAATTTTAGACTAATCTGTAGTATATTCTAATTTACCTAACTCTTTGCTTCAATTAATTCAGCAGGCTCATTTTGTAAGGGTCATGGTAAAATGTTATGCAAAAAAAAAAGAAATAATATCAGGAATATTTTTCAGTGCATTAACATGGAAAAAAATTGTAATGAATCCATGGCAGCTGAGGAAAGATGGAAAATACGAAGGCAGATACAATTTTTATAGGAAGTAAGATTATCAAAGGCCCACAAAGTGGGTGAAATGTAAATCTAGCACATGAACATTATCTGCTAGCTTCCAACTTACTATCCAACTATAAACCTGTCATTCACCACCTGTCAGACTCCATGTATGAATATTTCTTTCCATGACAAATCACTGCAGGGAGTCATCAGTATCACCATGACTTGACTTAATGAGACTCCTGTCCGTGTACCTGCCTAACAGCTTGTGTCCATATCATTCCTTACTGTCAGCCTTCAAACCAATGACAGGAGCCTGCATCTTATACAGCCATTTCTTTAGAATATATAACAAATGCCGCTTCTGATAATTTATCTAAAGAGAGTCCATTCTTCTTCCAAGTTTCACCAATGGATATGCTGCAAAGGTTTGATAATATCACTGCAAATGTACCCTTTTACAAAACGTGATATCACAAACTGTACTTCAACTACCAGGATGATATTTATACATAAAAAGATTGACTAATCCTACAATGTGAGTCTTGCTCAAATGAACAAGATGGTTCTTCTACATTTAATGTCCTGTTCTTTTCACACCCATCGATGCAAAACCTCCCATAATTCAAGCCCATAACAGATTTCAAACTCATCTTTAGTACTCATACATTATAAATGTTCAACTAATAAATAAAGAATAGCCATTTCTTTTAAATCCATGTTATTGGGCTAAAGCCTTGTGATTTCTGATATAATGTATTCTCATTAACGGGAGAGCATTCTTTGGGAACTGCTGATAAATTGTAGAGCTAAATAATTTAAGGGAAAGGGGAGATTAAGAGTAAATCACTCTCTTCATAGTGCACCAACCTCTAAAAGTTAACCAATCACATTAAAGGAACATATACACCCCAATAATTCATGGGCTTTAATGGATATTCAATAAAAGTAATGCAAAAAATCAATGTCTTACAGACTGAACAATATTTTTGCTACATCAACCTCTCAATTGTCTTAGTTTCTATTAAATCTCATGACAAAATAATGCTTTGTCCTTTTGCTCCAAGACTTGAAAGCTGAGGAATTCATAGATGAAACTTCAGTGGGAGTAGGCATGCACTGCCATGGTAAAGAATAAATTTTGAGGAATGAGCCTTTAGTGAGCTGAGGGCCTTTGTGAGTTTACATATAAGGGAGTATATGAAACAAAATAAGGAGAGTACTGGTGAAACTTGAAAGTATCTTAAGGGAGTTTTCAGAAGTGAACTCCAAAAAGGAAAGCAAGCTGCTTATATGCACTTAAAGATTGTGCTACATCTATTGATCTTTAGTGCAGGAAAAAATGAAGTAGTATTAAAGAAGGTAGATACCTGTGTCTCTATTCAGATTTTCTGCTTCAATCCAATCATTTTGTAGAGAAATAAAAAAAAAAACATTTAATTACTTTCACCTATCAGTTAAAAAAAAGAAATGAGTGCAGACTGTATACCCGAATCTGTCCTATGTGTCTGAGAATATGAATATTTTAGATATAGCAATATTCAAAATTCTCTGTCTAATTCTATGCTTTCACTTATTACCATGCTGTGCCTACAGGAAAAATAAGAATTCAAAGGAGAGTACCTGGGATGTGATTTTATACTGTATCCATGCCAAGAACTAGTAAAGTATCAGTATTCAGTGATAACATAAAATGTTTGCACATTTTTAGAATTTAGGGCAAAAGATCAGGCATTTTTTTAATGCCACAGTAAATGAGGAACAGGAACATTAAAATAAAGAGCAAAAATATGTTTAATGCAGACTGAATCCATCCATTCAACCTTCAGGAGCCCTTAGAGTGGACGACTGTGTGAAGTCTTTACTATGTAAATGTCATCTTGAGGAAGATGAGATTTAGTTGGGGAGACAAGTGAAAAAGTGTAACGAGAAAACTTGCCATGAGCACAGAAATAAGCACACCAATGCTGCTTGAGAGAACTGGCAAGAATTTCTTGGAAGATATTAATTTTGTTCTGTAACTTAAAGCATGAAAAAGTTTACTGGTTAGAAAAAAATTATTATACTACTTTTTACTTAAATTGTAAACAATATTTCTGCCCAGTGGTCTGTTACCTAAGAATTCTGGAGATCTATTTTTGTGTTCTGTAGATATAAGTTTTCTAAAAGTTAAAAAACAAACATATTTATAAAATTAGAAAATAGAGTTATTATTTTATTTAACATTTCTTTATATTGAATATTTAATGCCCATGAATTACTCATTGAATTAATATTAAATAAGCATTAAATATTTAAAAATATTAAATTTCAAGGGAAAATTCAGTTGAAAGTCTTCTTCAACGTTAGGATACCTAAAATTAATTAACTCAAGCAGGCTTTGATTTTAAGGAATATAGGATAGGCCAAGCTGTACTATAAATTGAATAAGGGGAAAAACTGATTTTTGAAAGAGTGCAAAATTCAGGCACACCATCTAAATTACTATATTCCACATTGATTCTTTGTTTTTATTTATATACATGACTCAGAAATCAGAACAGTTTGATAACATATCAAAGAGGAATCAGCTCTTCTAAAATCTCTGCTGGCAAAAAAGAGCCAGTAGGTAGATTTATAAAAGTATCCATCTGAAGCTATTGAACGTGGAAGATAAAGTATTGGAGAATAAAAATAACTATTTTATAAGACAATGGTTAAGTAAAACTCTAATATGGAAACAAAAAAAAATTTTAGAGTATAAATAAAAAGAACAAAAACAATCATTAAGTAAGACGTGTGCTAAAATGCCTGTTATAGTAAGAAGCACGCTGCTTACTAGGTATAAACTCATACTGAATCAATTTATTTTTTTAGAAGATGGATTGTATTATCATACCCAAACTTGGTAGATTAATGCAACAAAAACACTTTGCATTGCTCACAAGTCTGTGGGCTGAGTGGGCACTGGGCACTCCTGCAAATGCAGGCCATGGTCAGCTGATCTTAGCTTGGCTCTTTAACGCACCTGTAGTCGGAGGGCTGTTTGGCTGAGGGCTGGCTCCTGCAGGAGAGCCTCCTGTGTCTGGGGGTTGGCTGTCCGTCTGCTGGGACAGTGGGGGTCTCTCGGCATCCAGCAAGCTAGCCTGGGCTATTCTCATAGTGCTTGGGCAGCATTCCAAGAGAATGAGGTGAAGCATGCAAGCCCTTGTGAGACATATGTCTCTTCCGCTACATGCTGTTTGTTAAAAGAACTCAAAAAGCCGGCCCAGACTCGAGGAGCGGCAAACGCATGCAGACTCCATTTCTTGATAGGAAAACCTGAAAAGTCTCATTGCGTCTCTGAGTGATTACAGGGAAGGAAATTATTTCAGCCATGTTTTCATGTGCCCTTGGGACGCTGGTGCTTCTACAAAGCCTCATTTGTCTGGTGAAGATGGGAGGAGCTGGGCAGAGCTCAGACTTTCCGACTACCTGGCTGTAGGCAGCCCAGGTCAGTGGACCATCGGTCCACCCTGAGCCTTCGGAGTGGCAGCTGTCTATCCAACCCAGCAAGCCCTAGGCATGTAGGCATATTGTATGTCCCTGAGATTTTGTGATGCTTAGCTTTGCAACATTTCTATAGGAACAGCCGGTCCATCATGGCCAAATACCCACCCAATTCAGTATTTTCCTTCAGCAGGTATGGCAATCTGAAATCATTTTATAACATGAATTCTTCAAATTAATCCATGCAGTATGAATAGGCACATAAGCTTATAGAGACATAGAGAACATAATACAACACTCTGCAAAGATCTGTGTTATAAAAGAGGATACTTCATTGACTTCTGAGTACTGCAAAGTACAGTATTTAAGACCCAAGCAGCAGAGTTTGGATACAACACAAAACAGTTTTTAACCTGTATGCTGTTATAACATAGCTGATATTATTTCTGTATTTTGAAATTAGACACAAAATTGTCCTTGTATTCAAATTTCACACATAAAGTCTGAGTAGAAATAAAGATATGATCAGAATTAATAAAGCATGGTGGTATACAGCTGCAGTTTTACTCCCTACATCTGGACCACAAATTTAAATTTCCATATGTGCTTTCACCTGGAGCTTTATCAAGGACACACAGACATTTTTCCATAATACATTCAACTTAAAACACAGCCTTTTTTGGGTTATTTATGTAGAGCACGTCATGCATGCAGAATAGAAGGCCACCTACCCAGTGTGATTTAGAGACTTGATGATGCCAGAGACTGCTCCCCCACTGTCTTATTGTAAAGATTGAAATTACACCTATTAAGAGTCACTGCTTTGGGTGAAGGCACTGTTCTTTGAAAATCCCTTAACAATATGTCTGCAAGAAGAAAGCTGTGAACTCCTTAGCCTCTGTTTGCATATTAACAAGCATCTCAGGGCTTCCCTGGTGGCGCAGTGGTTAAGAATCTGTCTGCCAATGCAGGGACACAGGTTCGAGCCCTGGTCCGGGAAGATCCCACATGCTGCGGAGCAACTAAGCCTGTGTGCCACAACTACTGAGCCTGCACTCCAGAGACCACGAGCCACAACTACTGAGCCCAGGTGCCACAATTCCTGAAGCCCAGGTGCCTAGAGCCCGTGCTCTACAACAAGAGAAGCCACCGCAGTGAGAAGCCTGCACACCGCAATGAAGAGTAGCCTCTGCTCACCACAACTAGAGAAAGCCCTCATGCAGCAACGAAGACCCAATGCAGCCAAAAATAAATAAATAAAATAAACAAATTAAAAAAAAAAATCTTCAGTCTCAGCATCCTTGTCACACTCACCTCACAGTTGGGTCTCTTAAAAAAAAAAAACAAGCATCTCATCATCATCGCCTGGTGCCGTGAAGAGACCCCTGGCCTCCCAAAAAGGTCCAGGTCCTCATGCCTGGAACCTGGGAATGTGGTGTTCTGTGCAAAGGGGTTCAGGAAGCAGTTGATTTCAAGAGAGGGAGAATACCCTGGTCTTACCTGGCTGAGCCCCGTGTGTGTGTGTATCCACAAGGGCCCTTAAACATGGCAGAGGGAGGAAGGACAGTCAGGGTCAGAGCGATGCACATGGGAAAGAACCAAGCAGTCCCCGATGCCCTTGAAGATGGAGGGGCATGAACCAGGAACCCAGGGGGCCTCTAGCAGATGGAGGAGACAGGGGTACAGATTCCAGGGAGCATCGCAGCTCTGCCAGCACCAGGTAGACCCGCTGTCGACTCTGACCTCCAGAACAGCAAGACAATAAACGTGTGTTTTTCAAGCCCCTGGCTTTGTGGCCAGTAGTTATAACAGCGATAGGAAACTAATGCACATGCGGGAGGGGTGGAAGCCTGAGGGGCAGTTCAAGGTTCAGGTAACAGCTGAAGGAGGCGTAAGAGGGTCAGTGATACGGGCTGGAATCTGAGACAAGGTCTGCAGGTTGCTGCAGTCAAGGCCAAACCAAGAAAGGATTTTAGCACGGCTCTGGGTGGCCTTTCATGCAGTAGTTCTAGGAAGATGAACAATGAGAGAAGAAAGGGCTGATCTGAAAGGGAAAGAGGTATGAAAAAGTAGAAGTATAAAAGACTAAATGAGTTGAAAATGTAAAAGAATGAAATTATTCCTACTATGCAATATTGTTGGAGATTGAGCTTAAATACACTTGTATACACACACACAGACACCCACCAGGATTCGAAATATATTGATTAAACTAACTATGCATTTAAAAGCAAAAAAAACTATAATATATTTTTATAATCTAAGAAGTCTTGCAGTGTTTTCAGAGCATATATTATGCATTGCTATGAGATAGCTCAGTGACAATATAACTGAAAAACAGATATTGTTATGCTTTCTACTTTTTAGATTATAAAACTAAGTTCAGGATGGTGGAAGGACTCTTCCAAAGTTTCACAATTATTAACTAGGAAAACCAGGATTTCCGACTGGGAAAGGCCAGGTTTGCCAACAGCCTTGATTCATCCAAGGGCGTCTAATTATGGAAATTATGAGTCCCCAAATGTCCATAGACAGAAATCAGTGGGCCCAGGAATGCGAATGAGAAATTGTGCCTTTATTTTTACTAATATCTAATTGAAATTTAGTATTTTTCTATTAATGAATCCAGGCAACCCATCACAGTAGTATTATGAGCACCTGTAATTTTGTCACCAATAGAAATTACAGATAATTTTATATGACTTTTAAATTATTGCAAAATTCTCAAATATCATTTACCTTTACCACTAGTTTAAAATTATCAGAGCCATGGCTATACCTCACTGGGTAATGCATTATTAAAGATTTATATATGCTACTATACCACACATTTATGTTTTGACATTTATTTCAATAAACATAGCTGCCTTCATAATTTTATATTTTAGTTTATGCATGTATATATACATATGTTGTTGTTATGTTGTTGTTAACCACTATTATGATTATTCTGAGATTGGTCACTAGGCTTTACCAGGTTGCCAAATGCATGATGGCAAAAACATAAAACCATCAGGGGCCCCACTCACCAAGTTATCTTTCTAGAATGTTGCTTGACTATTATGCAGGTGTTACATTATACTAAGTATTTTTTTTGTAACTTGGTTCATTACTTTACAAAATGAAAATGTTTCAATTTAAATCATTTTTAAATGCAGTCTTAGTTCTATTTGGACAAGTTTTGTTTTACCTTTGTTCAATTACATGCATATAAATTACCCATTCATCATTATCATGCACATGTAAAAACTGATAATCAAATATGCATGTGATAAAATAGATATTAAATAAAACCTTCCAGACTCATTTCTCCAATCTTAATAAATACAATTTATCACCATCCATTGGGAATTGTAAACATATGAAGAATGACACATAGTAATAAGTTATGTCCATATCAGAGATAAAATAAATAACACATTCCACTGAGAATGACAATATTATGGAAATTTGGGAAATGGAAATTTTTTCAGATAGCTATTCAATGCAATTGTAATCTCTTCTTATTTTCCCCAGATATGGTAAAATAAACAAATGACTGCCTTGATTTCTTTGACATCATCCACTATCCTGATAGCAAAGGTTTAAACTTTGCCTAGTAATACAGGGCAAACATCGTTTCATAAGAGACCTAAAGCAATTTAACCACTAATCAGCCTCACATCACAGAGGCTGATCACAGAAAGGTTCCTCTTTCATTCCTCTGCTCTGTTTTAAAGCCCATTCACTGAATAACCTCATGATAAAAAGGTTCCCCTGAAACTCATTCTTGGTCGCCCTCTGTCACAGGTAAATAAAGCAGATGTTTTAATTCAGAGATCCCGATTACTGTTTCCTCCTTAACACATAAAGAAAATGGGCAGTGCATTTCTGTTTTCCCTTGGCCAGCTGGGTCTGCTGTGAAATTGGTCAGAAATTTTATTTTGACTGTTCTTTTGTTCCTCTCTTCTTTTCCCATGCTCCCATCTTAAAGTGAATGTGGAAGGAAATGCAAGGTGTCCAATGAAAAGACACAAAAATGATTAAGGGAAGGATGATTTATGAGCAAAGATTAAAGAAACTGAAGGAAGGCTGAGAGAAAAGTGAATAATTGTTTTCAAGTACTCGGTGAACAATTATGTGAATACTGATCATCTGACATCAATAGACATAGATCCCTATTTCAGTATAAAAATATACTGTAAATAAAGGGACATTTACCTTTCATTGCCCTCACCCCCAGTTTTAGCATGCTTCCTAAACAGAAAACTTGTCAATGTGGACCCTTCAAGGCACCCAAGGGGATGGATTAACAGGGTTTTCACGCAGAGGAAAGAACTGAGGATGCTGACTGCATCAGGTAAAACAGCTTTGGCTGCACCTCAGTTAACTTGTCGTAAACAATGACAACACACCCTGTATTTTCTCAGACAACCAGGATACAGAGTGGCTGGCTACAAAGCTGTTGGGTTCAGTAGCACCAAGATGTCACCAGGGCCCCTGCTCCCTTCCATCTCTGCTGTTCTCTGCAGGCAGCTTAGTTTCCTTAAAGATTGCCAAGCACCACAGTCATATGCCTCTTAAAGCAGCAGTGCAGGGACTGCTCCTTTTGGTGTCCTTCATTTCCAAGAAGGCCTTCAAAAACTTGCACCTACTTATTGGTCAGAATTGCATTGCATGCCCACATCTAAGTTAATCAATAGCAAGGAAAATGCAAATCCTATGACTCATCTAAGTCACCCTACATGCAAGTTGTGCAGTAGAGGATAGATTCATTAAACTTTTACCTTTCTATTAGAGAGGAAAGAGAGAGTTATGACATTGAAAAACATCAGCACTGGCTAAGAAGTTGTTTATAAATAGAAAATATAAGCAAATTGGTGGCTGTAACACCTAACTTTCTTCTCACTAGAAACATCTTCTAATAAAATTTAGAGATATATTTAATTAATTTCCTACTAGGTGCAGGCAATGCTCTCATTATTATGCTCACATTAACGAATTCAATCTTCACCATTACCCTTTGGAAGAAGTACCGCTATTATCTCTATTTTACAAAGGAGATAATTAAAGCAGAGATTAGTTAGGTACATTTCTCAAGGTCACACATTAATAGACACCAGAACAAGAGTTTGAACCCAAGTAGTTTGGCTCCATAGCCAAGGCTCTTAAAGACTCACCGGGTTATATACCAAATAGCATGTACGTATATTTATTTACAAGTTTTATATTAAATGTAGGATTTCAAATTAAACAGTTGGGAAGATAGAGACCCTTTTGCTTTCAAAGTTTAAAGTAAGGTTTACTTTGGAATAATATTTTTGCTTCCAAAAGCTAAAAATGCTGTACAAAATATAAGAAATGTCTGCTGGAGGGCACTGGAGACCCAACAAGGTAGTGATGAATTATTGATCTGGGCAGAAGGGATAAAGATGGATGTCCAGGGCCAGACTGGGAATGTGTGGTTGAGGCACAAGAAAGACGGCACCCCAGGATGTAAGTAAAACAAGAAATTATACAAATATTCACAGGGATTGCATTTTAGCTACAAATAATCTCAGCTCCTGAGAGTGGGAGGAATGGGAGGAGTATTCCAGCTATTTGGGGGAAGGGGTGGGGATTTCCAGGAATTGGGCCACCACCCACTTTTTGACCTTTTATGGTCGGCCTTGGAACTGTCATGGCACCTATGGGTGTGTGATTTAGCTGATGTGTTACAGTGAGTGTATACTGAGGGTCAAGGTCTAGTGGAAGTCAACTTGTCCGCCATCTTGGACCTCATTCGTTCTAATCAGTTTCTGTCGTGTCCTCGGGCTATGGTATTCTTTTAAAGGTTGTGCCCTGCCTCTTTCCTGTCTCACAAGCAAAAGAAAATCTCTGGAAGATGACACAATCATTCTACCTAAATTTGAAATCAAATTATTTCAATAATAATTTTGAAAATACAATGTTTAGCAAACAATACAAAAATTGAAGTGCACATAAGGAGTAAACCAACATGAAATGGAAGGAGCAGAAACCACAGACACAGAAATTTACACACAGGGAAGCAGATGGTCACTGATACTAGGGACATGACTGATTTAATGGCAGACTATACAAATGTATCCATTTTCCACAGCTGCGTAACAAATCACCACCAATTCTGTGGCTTTAATATAGCACCTACTTATGATCTGGGAGCCCTGTAGATGAGAAGTGTGGGTATAGCACGACCCAAAGGGGTCTTCTGCTTAGTCTCCAAGACCAAAATCAAGGTGTGGCTGGGCTGTGTTCCCTTATGGGAGATCTGGGGATAAACTCACTTCCAAACTCATTCAGGTTGTTGGTCAGATTCCATTCCTTGGGGTTGTAGGACTGAAAACCCCAGTCCTTGCTGCTGTTAGAGGGTTGCTGCCCTGAGATGCTACAGTCCTCTGTCTGGTCCGTGTGGGTCCCCACATTTCAGAGTCAGCAACAGCAGGTCAAATCCTTTTTGTACCTCAAATTCCTCAACTTCCTCTGCATCAGCTTCTCTCTTCTGTCTAATCTGTCCTCTGTTAGCCAGAGAAAGTCTTCTGTTTTAAGGGCTCATGTGATGAGATTGGGCCCACCAGACAATCCAGGATAACCTGCTTATGTTAAGGTCTGTGACTTTATTTCCATTTGTGAAGCCCCTCTTGTCATGTCATGTAAAGTGTTCACAGATTCCAGGGATTAAGGCATGGACATTTGGGGGGCCATTCCTACCACAACAACTGGAGGGAGAATTATTTTCAGTAGAAAACATCCACATGAAATTATAGAGACAACAGGAGGGAAATGGGAATCAGGGCACATGGCATAGGGCAGAGAGGACCACAAACACCTAGTCAGATGCTACAAGAAGAGGAGAGAGAAGCCGTGTTTGAAGACATGGTGTCTGAGAGTTTTCCAGAGTAGCAAAGGCATCCAGGCACTTCTCTGAGCCCCAAGAAAGGGAAAGAGAAGGGAGGTCACAGGCAGGCACAGCACAACAAGACTGAAACCGAGAGAAAATTCTTGGGGTGGGGGTGGGCAGAGGAAAAAGAGATGTACATTCGGAGGGGCAATGACAATAATGAGTGTTGATTTCTCAACATAAAATAATGGAAGCCAGTAAAACAACCACCAACCTAGATTCTCCAACACAGCAAAAATCTTCAAAAATGAAGGTAAACATCTCATTTCAACACAAGTATAGATGAGTGAAGGCTGATACTAGGTAAGCCTCTGACATGAGGCTGACTTGCAGAATAATCTTTTTTATATTAAATCAAACCCATTCATTCACAAAGAAGGAAGGCTGAAGGAAATGAAAAAGAGAATAAATGAATAAGATTTAAAAAAATGAAATAAAGAAGACCAACAAAGCCTAAAGTTGATTCTTGAATGTATTAAATAAATTCAATAAATTCTTGATGAGACTGAACAGCAGAAACAAAAAAGTGCACAAACAATAAACCTCACTGATAAGAGTGGGAAATCAATACAGTTTCTATGAATATTTAATGTTTATAATGTCCTTATAAAATAAGGACATTATAAACAGTTTTAAGGTAGTAAATTTGAAAAGTTAGGGGTAATGCTCAAAGGCCTAGAAAAACACATCTTATCAAAATTCAGAGCAAAAAGAGAAAAATTACACATCTTATACTTATTAAAAATATTAAATCTCACAATTTTAAGCTTTCCCTTAATTTCAGGCTCACGTGGCTTCACCAACAAATTTTATCACTCATCTAAGAAAGACATATTGCTGACTTAATAAATATTTCCAGAGAATATAAAAAGTGGAAACACTTATCCATCCATTACATGAGACAAGCAAAACTTTGGTATAAGAATCTCTTACAGTTCTAAGGAGAAAGTGACGCTCAGACAAATCTCTCTGTAGACATAGATTCAAAAATCCTAAAGAATATATTAATCAATGATGGAAAGATAAAAAGGGTTATTTAGAAAAATCAGTTACATTTCTAAAACTGACAACATACAGAGGTAAAGCAAAAATATACCTTTTATAATTGAGAGAAATGAATGTGGAGATATACTATATGCCATAATTATTGATTAAAATACTTAAGATTTAGAGATGTCAATTCTCCCTGAACTGATCACCGTAAGAACAACAATTCCAATCACAGTACTAGAAATGTGTTTGCTCCGGGTGGCAACTGACATGCTGATTTTAATATAGTTATGGCAATACAAAGGGGAAGAGTAGATAAGACATTCTGGAAGAATAAGAGGGAGGATTGGCTATAAATGATATTGAGAGCTGTTTTAAACTTGCATAATGTAGGCAGTGGGTCCTGGCTCAGTGACGGACAGGAGAGACAGAGTAAAATAGAGCCCTGGACAAGACAGATGTGTGTATAAACCCAGGCAGCACTGCACAGCAGTGAGGAGGGACACATCTTCAAATGTTGTCTTGACAATGTGATACTCCTTACCTTCTACCCTCAAAGAAAAAAGAGAAAAAAGTAAGCACCCTCGACCCACCTCGACACGCACAAAAACTTAATTCCAGGTGAACACAGATCTAATATAAAAGCAACACAAAGCTTTTAAAATATAATATAGGAGACTACCTTTACTATTTGGGTGCAAAATATTTTTTAAACTAGACATAAAGTTATCAATCATAAAGGAAAATATGATTAATTATACTATATTTAAAATAATAATTTCTATTTATCAAAAGATACCAGTAGAGAAAAGGCAAGCCAAGAGTAAGAAATGATATTTCTGACACATGTAATCAACAAATGTCATCTAAGGAAATAATTTATGAAGAACTCCTCCAAACCAACGTACCCAAAGGAAAAACGCTTAAGAGACTTATAAAGGCTCTTCACAAGGGAGGATTTCCAAAAGGAAATGTTTTTGACCTAATTAGTGAAACCAAGTCCCCTAAAATCGAGTTCCCCTGCCGAATTTATGATTCATCTCTCCATCCAAAACTTTTTTCCCTTTCTTGTCCCCTCTGATCTTAATTCGGTGCTCACTGAACACTCATCAACCAGAGTCAGATGACTAAAATAGCTGCTGTCGATAACATCGTTAGTGTACTAAAATTGTTATTCTAGACACGCACTACTATCATACAAACTCAGGTTGTGTCTCCAGGACAAGATGAGCCCCAGCCATGGACCCCAGCCATGGACCCCAGCCATGGACCCCAGCCATGCACCACCCGGCCAGAGACTCAGAAACCGGAGACAGCCTGACTGCTGAAACCGTGATGAAGCAAGGTCACAGAAATGTCCCTAGACAATGATTAACCCTAGCCTCTTTGTTCCTCCCCTTTAAAAAAATAAATAACAGCTACAGACCAAGGGGGAGTGGGTCTGATGCTTGTCTCTCACTCTCTTGCTTGGCACCTGCAATAGACTCTTACTTTGCTGCGAATGCCCACTGTCAGGTTGCGTTTCTGCACCTCCAGCACATGAGCCCTTGCTCGGTTACATTAGTCAAAAAGAGATGTTCAGTCTCAATAATAATTAAGGAAATGAAAACTAAATCCACGAAGCAATCCTACTACCCATTAACCATAATTGCTGAAAGAAAGAAGTGATACAACAGAGACCCACCTACAATCCTACTGGGTAAGTAACCTAGTCTGACCGTTGTGGTGAACAGTTTGGTAATTTATATTTCCTCTATTTGGTGATACTCTTATCTTATGACCCAGAAAACCCACTCCTGACTATAGACCCATCAGAGATACTTGCACACGCACACAGAACAAGGTGGGCGATTCTCTAAAATGTAATACTGAGCTAAGAAACAACTGCAGAATTATCCATATTCGTATAATTCCATTCATTTTAGTTTTTAGGGATACATGTTTAAGAAAAAAAGATCCTAAAAATCAGCAAGAAAGTGATTAGCGTGGAAATCAGAATGAAGTTTCAGTGTAAAAAAGTAGTGTGAACAGGGATCAGAGGGAAGTAAGGGGGCACTTCCAGTACACAGGTAACTTTGTATTTTTTTTTACCTTGCTGGTGATTATGCTAATGTTGTAAGTAAATTGGCGAGCGTACACTTTTGCACAAGATTTTATTGGGTATACATCGCTGTATATGCCATCTATCACAATATAGATGTGGCACAGGTATCACGAAAATAGTTGGGGGGACAGCCATGTCCTATATAAATGAAGATGAATTTAAATCACAGTGGAGGTTTGGTTTATAACTGTGGGATGTCATATCTCAGCGGAATCTTGGAACTCATAAAATCAACCTCTCGGGCTTCCCTGGTGGCGCAGTGGTTAAGAATCCGCCTGCCAATGCAGGGGACACGGGTTCAATCCCTGGTCCCGGAAGATCCCACATGCCGCGGAGCAGCTGAGCCCGTGCACCACAACTACCAAGCCTGCTCTCTAGAGCCCGCGAGCCACAACTACTGAAGCCCGCGTGCCTGCAGTCTGTGCTCTACAACAAGAGAAGCCACCACAATGAGAAGCCCGCGCACTGCAACGAAGATCTAACGCAGCCAAAAATAAATAAATAAAACAAATAATTAAAAAAAAAAAAATCAACCTCTCTTAACATTCAGAAAGTTACATGCTTTCCAGTGAGTATTGGTTCTCTATCGTTGAAGCAATTATATACAGCAAAAGTACTCCTTTTTTAGTTATCTGATTTATTTCAGGATTATTTCAATCATGTTGATTGAACCTCTGCATATGTCCTAGATTAAAGGAATATTTTTCTATGACAGGATGCCGAAAACCCTGCTGCCCCCTTCGAATTCCCCGTTGACCTTTTGTTTTGACTCCTTTTCCACAGTGACTACACAGCTAAATTCGGTATTTTTATTCCACTGGAGAAAACAGGTCCTTCTAACTGTGACTTACTTATTTTTCACCATCACTCGGTGAGTTTAATGGCTCCTGTCAGTAGACATTTCGGTCTCTCATCTTGCAAATGTTTAACTCTATAAACGAGGAAGTGTCAACCTTGATTTGTCTGTTACCCTGAAAGGGTTTCTCCCGTTCACTTGTAACACTTGCTTCTACCCAGCTAGAATGACAGCAGCTTTGGCACGAACAACAGCTTATTTGGCATTCAAGTTATATTAATGTAAAGTAAACATGCAGTGGGAAAGGAACAGGCAGGGACACTCAGTAAAGGGTCGCAGTGTGGGCATGAAGAGATGCCTGGGTCAGCACACGGCCTGCTGAGGGAGCCTCATGGTAGGCAATGACACCTCCTGCCATTTGGAAACTCTTAGGGCACCTCCATCCCCTTAGTCACATCTAGTGCAAAGCCTTCCAGAAGGAGGCACGCCCCGCCCAGAAAATGGAACGAGCTCTGAGTCCACACACTCCGCTCTATGAACAAGACTACAGAAACAGCATTTCGGGGGTGGCTGACACCTACGGTGGTTAGGGATGCTTGAAGAAAATGAAAAGTCTGAGAGCACATGCTTGAGTGGAACTTGACATTAGGGGAACTCCACCCTCAATTCTATTCGAATAATAAAAAGAGCAAAGGAGACTATTATTGACTCTCGTATTACTGTTAGGGCTGCCACAACAGCACACTGCAGGCTGGGCGACTTAAAAAACAGAGATGTATTTTCTTACGGTTCTGGAGGCTGGAAGTCCAAGATCAAGGTGCCTGCAGGGTTGTTTTCTGGTGACAGCCCTCTTCTGGGCACGAAGACAGCCGCTTTCTCTCCGTGTCCTCACGTGGCCTCTTCTCTGTGTGAAGAGAGAGATCTCTGATGTCTCTTCCTCATTCTATCAGGACAGCAGTCCTATTGGATTAGGGTCCCACATTATGCCTTCATTTAGCTAAGGTCCAGCATCTCCTTAAAGGCCCTACCTCTAAATATAGTCACACTGGGGGTTAGGATTTCAACATATAAATGTTGGAGTGACACAATTCAGTCCGTAACACAAGAAGAGAGGAACGAGAATAACAATAATTTTTTATCCCCAGATTTTGACATGCATCTGAATTTTGATTAATATATTAAATGGATTTTGATCTTTATTAAAATAAAAATGTTCACATTTTTGTGTGTATTTCCTAAGGAAAGGTCAATACAAATATTTCTCAAGAAAATATTTCTGCAAATAAAAAAGGAGCATTTGACTGGCTATTAACAGAAGGTTGTTCACAGGGTTTCCTACCACGAACAGGGCTCAGAGAAAAATTAGAAGCAATACCGGAGTTTCCCTTCCCTGGATTGAATGACAGTTTTATGATGTGACTCAGCTACAGCCAATAAGCTGTGGCTCACCACAATATCACCCATTTCCTCATCTCCTTTTTCTTGGCTTTATGATCTAGGAGTGTGATAATCACTGATCACATCCTCCGTGCCGTCAAATCTGGCCTTTTACCAAAGCCTAAGTAGTTTAAAAAACATTGTGCTTTAATGTAGAATTTGGAAGCTGATATTAAATATGAACAAATCAGAGCATTGTTCAAATGCTCGATGTCAGGTAGTTCTATGGCAAATATGATTAAAAATCACCAAGTTCTTGATAAATTTTGATTGCAAGGAAGACATATAAAATAGTGGGGTAGAGATAGATGAAATATTATTAATTACCTTGTTTTAAGTCTGGCAAACTCATCTTCATTATCAAACGTTATTCATTTTTAACAAATAGTTATTGAATACTCATTCTGTTCCAGGTACATTCTAGATACTAGAGCTAACAAAAAAAGTAAAGAGAACACATTCCCTGACATCATGAGGCTAACTTCTATCTTTTGATTAGTAACTGAATGTATTATGATTGGTAACATGGAAAGATGCAATTAAACTGTAGGACTTGTTCCCTACTTTAAAGGGTCTAATATAAATGAATTATATGGCATGGAGGCAGAGGAAGGTAAATGACTTTAACAATAATTTAGGTACTGTCTAATCAAGTACTGTCTGTACTAAATACAAATATGATTTTTTTTTCTATAAGCATTGTAGGGGAGCAAATTTTGCCACCCCAAAATGTGTTTCTTTGGCATGAGAATTATGTTATGCTGATTATTTTTAAGAAACAGAACACTCAGGAAGTTTTTCTTTTTAACCTCCCCTTAACAGCTTAAAATAATTTAGATAGGGGGGCTGCACCAGGAAGAGAGCTGTCACCTAAGGTAAGTTTGTTTTACCTGAGAAAGACTTCTCCACAGGACAGGGTAACTCTTGTTGACCAAAAGTTTGCTCTTCCCTTCCCTTCAAAGAGGGTCTTCCTCCCTCTTTGAAGTCCCTATTAGCTAATAGCTATGGAGTCAGTTGCCTAACTCTCCTGAGTGCTTTATATTCTTATGGAGCCCCCTTTCATATGAAATTAAATTTGATTTTCTCCCTTTTATGTCTCATGTCAATTGACTTATTAGACCAGCCAGAAGAACTGGGAAGGGTAGAGGAAAATTTTTCTTCCCTGACACCATACAAGAAATGTATACATAATGCATACTGTTTATAAACAAACCTAAATTAACTATAGACTCAGAATTTAGAATTGAATGAGTCCATAGTGATAATCTCCTTCAACTTTTGTGAAGTACGTTTTATCATTCCTAGGAAGAGATCATTCACAACTTCCTAAAAATATTATTTGACATGTAAATAACTCATAATTCCCTGGGTAAAATTATTTCAAAGTTGTTTCTAAAATATTACAAATAGATTTTTCAGATTATTAAATGAATTCATGCTCAAAATTTAAAAGACTGTATGAAAAAGAATGTGATGTAATGAATTGTGTAACAAAAAAATATTAACCATAATTCCTCCAGAAAAATACCATTAGAATTTTTTGTATATCACAATGGATCTTACATGTATGTATGCATGTAAACATGTATAAATTTTATTTTTTAAAAAATTTAATCATGACGTTCATATATTTTCATTTTCCTCTTATAAAATATTAAAAATTCCTAAATATCAAAGATATAACCAGATAAACATTTTGAGTGGTTTATGATTCCTTTTTCTAAAAAAAATATTAATTAACCAACTTCCTTTAAAAAGAAGACTTTGGGTACAATAAGCAATTTTTTTCTATGGTCACTTTTTGTGCTTGTCTTTTTACATTTTAGCTAATAATTTCCTTATATCAGTTCTTAGAAGTGGAATTGGTCTTAATGAGACTAATTTATTTTGGAGTTGTATTATTGATACATGTTATCAAGATTTTCTTTAGAAATGTACTAGCTTTAAAAACTGTCAGTATTGTATGACAGCCTGTTTTTCCACATTGTAAAGTATACAGTGAATTAACTATTTTACATGCAGTAGATAAAAATAGTTCATTGAAATTTGTAGTTTCTCTTTGATGAATAGACATTTTAATGATGTTTTGGTATTCTTTTCACTTGAAATGCCACTTATATGATATCAACTCGCTTTATATTCCATGCGATTAATCTTACTCTTATTTTGTACTATAAGCCACTTCATTTACTTACTGTTGTTCCACAAAACATTTTACTATATGGTTGGGAAAATTTTTACTATTTTTGCCATAGAGCTGCTTTAACTATTTCTCCTTTAAAAGTTACTTTATAAATACTGAAATCCAACTGAAATTATTGTTGAGATTATATTAATCTTAGTTATTTGAAGCGAGCCCACATCTGCATAATACTGAATCTTCTTACTGATAACTTGATATGTATCTTAAAGATTTTATGTGTCTCAAGTATTTTATTTATCAAAGATATATTGCAGGAGAAATCGAGAATAAATCCAATCTGTTGAGGTTGTTCGGGAAGGAGATAAGGATTGTTGGGCAGTGGCTGAAGTACGAAGAACTTACTTTGATAGACACGGTTAAAGGACATGGTAAATTTAAAGTATAAAAGTCGTAAATACATATGAAGTCCCCCTTTTTGAGCTACTTAACAAATCCATTTTTTTGTGCATGGTGCAGGCAGTAGTCAATGTAGTTAAGATTATTTAAGGATGGCTCTCCTAATGACAAGGCTTCAGACAGACTTGGCAACTACGGTGTGTATTCCAAATGTACAGGTTCAACAAAGTAAGTTCAGCTGAAAATGGAAAATAAATGATATTCTAATGTTTAACCTGTAGCTAAAAGTTCAAAAATATATGAATGCGAGCCCACATTTCAGGCTAAAAACCACTGCTGCTAAGAGGTCAAAGGGAATGAACTAGGTCTACATAACCAAAGAACACAGCCCAAGAGAAAAATGAGCTAAAACTTGAACAAGTAGCTTGCAGGTATCCAAAATGCCATTAAACACATGGAAATGTGTTTAAGTCATTAGGGAAATGTAAATTAAAAAAATTAGAGGTTCCAGATTTTGGTAATGGTGGACTAGATCGTCAGACTAAACCTCCTGTGGACAATAAGGATAAAGCCTGAAAAAAGAAATCTATTTGAAAGCACTCTAGTGTCACCAGAAGAAGGCAGAAACTGGAGAAGAGTCTACTTGTGAAAGACAGAAATGGCACTGAAGGACATTTACGCATTTGTAGTTTTCTGCCTGAGGACCCTCTGCAGTGCTTACAGCTGGGGCGTCAAAGCAAGTGCCTTAAGGACTTGAGGTGTCAGTAACCAGTGGAGAAGCCCAGCACAAGCACACTCTCAGTGGAGTAATCCTGCAATGAGGAGAAAGCTCCAGAGACTGTAGCCCAGGGGGATACTCACACTTGCAGAGGCCACAGAGGAAGAGCGCGCACACCACAGCTGGTCTGGGCCCACTGAGAGCATGTGCATTTGCAGGGAGCCGGCATAAAAGATCAAGGAGAATGCCCAGGTTGAGGCACCTATTGCCTCCAATTTCCCAAAACTTCCACAGGTGCAGGGTCTCCTTGGTGGTGGGGATTAAGTCTTCCCCAGACTGCTGGAGGGACCTTGCATTGGGAATCCACCCACACAATCCTGGCGAACTTGATTTGGCGAGCAGACCTGCATTTTGTCAGGGTTTCTCAGCCACTCCTGCTGGTAGATTATGATAACATCACATCTAGACCTTAAGACTGAAGTTCTGAGTTGCTGATCGATCAGACATCACCCACACAGTGAAAATGTTGGATATCGGAAGTGTCCTACATCTTGACCCATCGCTGGTGGCAAATGGCAGGGGAGAACTGCAGACATCTATTGGAGGCCATGCCACATGCGTGTGAATTAGTCTTGGTCCCTCGTTGCCAGTGGTACAGAATATAGGGCATCGGTAATGTCCAAGACAGCAACCGAGGGCCCTCAGCCTGTGTGATGATTCAGCCCCACCCCCAGTATCTGGAACAGCTGGGACACTAGGCCCAGGGAGTGAATTCAGTTCATGATGACCCTCTGTAAGCCTGTAGCTCCAGCCGCTCCTTTTGATTGGCACACAGGGCTACTGCCTGGAGATACTGTCTCTGCCATTAGGAGAGTCATCCTTAAATAATCCTAACTACATTGACTACTGCCTGCACCATGCACAAAAAAATGATTTGTTAAGTAGCTCAAAAAGGGAGACCTCATATGTATTTACAACTTTTATACTTTAAATTTACCATGTCCTTTAACCGTGTCTACCAAAGTAAGTTCTTTGTACTTCGGCCACTGCCCAGAGATATTATCACATCTCTTCTTAAACCTGCTGCCTTTAGGTCTTTAATTAGGGCTGTGATTCCCCATCTTCCCCAAATTGTTTCTGTTGGACCACCTGGGAGGGAAGAGGAGACAGTAAGGATCTATATGTCCCAATAGCACTTTTCAAAGGGTGCAGCTAACCAATTTGGCACTTTGGGATGGAGAAGTACAAGCATATGACACATTAATTTCCAGTATATATTCAGGGGTGGAGGCAACAATAGCAGAGCACAAAACTGGCCCAAAGGGCTCCTCCTACAAGGTCACCTTAACTTTCTCTGAGAACCTTGAGGAAACCCCATCACTCAAATCCAGATGAAGCAGCACCGTCCCCACCCCCTACCCGACACTGGATACAGTAGTGACTTGAGTCCCTGTACCCAGTGGAGTCATAAAAGTTTGAGTGCTCCTCTCCCCAAGTTCCTACCTATTTGGACAGGTGCGTATGTCACTCAGCTCCCCTTGGACATAGACAAACCTCAGCCCTGTTCCAAAAGGTTCTCCCTAAAGCAGCTGAATTCAAGGCACAAGTGTTGAAAGGGATTCAGGAGGCAGAGGGAGAGAAGGGTTCCGTGTCATTGGCAAGGGAAATTACTTCCAGTTTTGAGAGGCTCAATGGCTGCTCACAGCTCAAGAAAAATAACTTCCAATGTTTTTGGGCGACACATCTCCTGTATTCTCATCGCCAATACCATTTATTTATCTTGCTTCCTGAATTGGTTGCATTTCACTTTGTGAAAATTTATCAAATGTATAATTTGTTAAACATCTCATTCAACCAGAAAAGTTTGCTTTAAAAAAAAATCTATTGGTACTTACTGAGCTGTATTTCTTCCATTTGCTTCTATTCTTCTCTGTACGCTACCTTCCTCTGTCCCAGGAGACTGAGCTATAAAGGTTGTATACGTGCATCCTTTATCCTCTAGCTTCCAGGTAAGTTTGGCCAGAGGTACGCACTGGTAGAAGATCCAGAGAGAAGGAAAAAATGGGAGAGTAAGGTCAGTATATGTAATACATGAGTCCCTTCATGCAAAATTCCTCATGTGGTCTGTGTCCTCCACTCAAGACCAAATCTCGTGTTAGATGGGCCTTTCAACCTACTCTTTCTTTTGTGGTTACTAGCCCTGGATCACCACCCTTTGCCATGTGGTTTTCCTAAACTCTGGCCACTTCTTTGTCAATGGTCTTTCGTAAAACCTCTTCCAATTACCCAGGTGAGAGGACTATCTCTTCTCCGCTATGACACGTGAATGCTTGCACCTTTCCTATGGGTAGGGCATATTTTACTCATTTATATATATAAATGTTATACCCACTGTAAAACTTTGAAGGAAGCTTGATCTCAATGTTAGTTCTAATTCTATGCCTGTGTTCTTTCTACTTAATAAGTATGGTGACAGTGGGTTTTTCTACCTTACCAGCAACATGAAGTATATCAATGCTGTTATATTTAGATTTTACAACTTCTCTGAAATACATTAATTATGAAATACCACAAATAATTATAAATTAAAAATTCCAAGTATAGCATGTAGAAAATAATTCTTAAACTTTACAAACCCTAGACTATACTTGAGCCCCTTTTTTAATACTCAGAAAATCCATAAAATTACATTTCTTCTTAGATAAGAACCATTTATTTGAGATGAAGAATGTTAAACTTCTTTTTCCTTATTTGCTTTTTAAACATCCAGGTATGATATAGTGTGATTTAAAATTTTAAGAGACAGTATCATCACAATACTATAAACTATAGAAAATGGAATGCAAATGCTGAAAGATTTTGCTTTAGATTAAATCACTTTGTATACAGCTGATCATATTGTTGTTCTAACCCTGTTTAAATATCATGTTTATATCCAAGCACTTTTATTTCAAGCATATATACTTTCCCCAAGGAATAGTGTTTATATTGCTATCTAGTTTCTGGTTATTATAGTTGTTTTGAATTCTGATACAAAATACTGACCTCTGAAGCACTTTTTTTTTTTTTTTTTATTAAAGATGGCTTGAAACTTCTTTCTTCCTATTATATTAAGTTAGGATTTTACATCTTCAAATATAATACTAGTGTGTACGCCTGGCAGTAAAGTTTCTGTTCTATGCTCAAAGGATTGATAGCTTCAAAAAAAAAAACCTAAGAAACAAAATCAAAACTGACTGTCAAGGGGACAGTATGTGAAGTTACCAAAGGGGATTTCATTTCAATTCTTTAATGCCTCTTTCCAGCCAACCTAGTAAGCACTGAGGAATCTCAGTGGATATGATCATTCTATTTGTTCTTCCAGTAATTTAATTCATCTTCTTGAACTAGAATGAAGAGAGGTGATAAGCTAAACCATAGGGATTTTTTTAGATATCAAGTCACAAATAAAATCTGATTATGTCATTTCTGTCTTTAAAATGTATCAATGGTTCCATAGGCTCTTAGGACAAAGATAAAATAAAATCTTTCCCAAAGCTGATAAGCATCTTGACTCTGCATTTCCCCTCCGGAGTGTTCTTCAACTCCAGGGCTGTTCAGTGATTCTTGCTGATTCAAGGTCTTTGCATATCCTGTTTCTCCATCTGGAATGCTCTCCACCTGTTCGCCAGTTAAATTTTACCATCTTCTAATTTCAACTCAAGCTTTTCTTTCAAATAGTAGTTTAGATCATAGCCCTTTGTTCTAAGCTCCTGTAGAACCATGTTTCATATTTTCAGAATACACATCTCAGTTTGTATACATTATTGGTTTAATGTCAGTTTCCCTGTCTGGTATGTAAGCTCCTTGGGAAGAGGTATGTATCATTTTTCCCTAGCCCTTTATCTCCAGAAACAATAGGCGGCTCCTTATAATGCCCTAAATGCGTTATGTTGATACTGCACAGTCTGACTTGAAGTGCGGGTATTTCTGAGAGCTCATTTTTCTCCTCAAAATCAGGTCTAAAATTCCCAGCTTGCCCTGATCCCTGACGTTGTTAATCAATTACAAAAAAGGGAGAGAGATATAGGAGAAGCTGCTCAGAAAATAAATTACTTGTCTCCTTACTCTGGGATGTCGTGAGAAATTCTATGAAACTATTTCATAATTATAATGCCAATGTGCTCTGGGATGATCCAGAGGACGAACACTTGAAGGGTAAGTAACGAGAACTCCTGTTTCTCAGTTGCAGGTCCGATATATGGAGTTCATGAGTGATTTCTGGGTCTAATGGGAAAAATCATTTCAACAATAAATCTTATTTTAATTATTGTCTGTGTGCCAAATACTAGGACACTTGTTGTATAAAAGCAAATCAGAAAGACATGTTATGTTATGTTACAGCTGGAACAGGTAAATACAGATGCAGAAGTCAGTTTATTTCCTAAGGAAAGGTACAGGGGTGAGGAAAGGCTTTACAGGTAATGTGATATTTAAAGTGAGACCTGTGGATGTTCAGGAGATAGACCTGGGGGGAAGGCTAGGAAGGCTGATGAAGGGTCTTCCAGGCACAGTGGGTAGTATATGGTGCATCCAAATATGAGCCTGACAGATAAAGTTTCCTGGAAAGAGCCAGGTATCTGAGGAATGTACTGGGCATGGCAGACAGTGGCCTGAGTTGCAGCTATTAGAAACACTGGTACGTCTTTGAAATGAAAGTCTCTTAGAAGGTATTCTTGTACATTATGATAGGAGTCTGCACTCGTTCTGATGCCTATAAAAAGGCATTGATTTATTTTAAGCAAGAGAGTGAAGTTACTAATCCTTATTAAATATTTCACTCTGGCTGCTTTGTGAAGAATACATTAGAAAAAGCAAGACTGAGGGCAAGGAGAGCACACACAATTCTGTCACTTTCTTCCTTGTGAGATGCTTGTAACCATGGAGAAATGGTGGCAATGAGGATGGGTAGTAATGTGTGTTTGCAGCAGATAACTGGGGGGTGAAAGGACAAAACTTAGTGACTGGGCAATGCTGGGTCCTTCTTGAACTTCTTTTATAGCCAAACAGAGAAAGTTTAGGTTGCGTATAGTAGCCATCCATAACACTAAATAGCATAGTGCTAAAAAGCAAGCATTTTTATGCTATTGAATATACATTTGGGGCGGTATTGGTGGAGATTGGTTGTTGAAGAGGAAAATTTCTTTGCGGAGGAAGCATAATGATTTCTTCCCTCCAAAAAAAAAAAAAAAAAAGGGAGTTGGGGAGTTGGGAAAATTATATGAAAGCACTTAGAACATCTAGACACAGTAAGCAGATGGATGATTTCACTATTTCACAGACCTGTAAAAAGGTCAACTTTATTAGCTAACTTGACTTTAGTACTTCTTTCTCTCTTATTATTATTTCCACTCTTTATTGGCGATATTTGGGGTCTGGGGTGTTAGTTATCCTCTGGAATCTTTATTATATTTAGCCAAAGCTGCTGATTTTTGCCTTTCTTTGGGTTTTATCTTTGTAAACCCTTTACCCTATTTTTTATTTTATTTATTGAAGAGGAGAAAAAACCCTCACTATGTATATGACTTTATATTCCCAAACCTGATGGTTAATTTCTTCATAACTGATAAATGAGACTGTTAGTATAATTATTTTAAATGTTTGTGTGTCAAATGCTTGACTGACAGACAATAATAAAGACTATTGTTGTTCAAGAAAATCCCAGGAAAGGATATGATATATATGGTAAGAGAATAAATAAAATACTCTGAAACTGGTGATGGGGTATTTGGGCCATATTAGTACTCAGTGTTCTTACTGCTTTCATATTTAACTCACGTAAACTTTCTAAGAATATACTGTTTTCTTCATTCAACAGTTGAAAAATCCAAGGCATAGAGATATTAGGTAAATTGTTCCATGTCCAAACGCTAGTAGGTGATAAACTCAGTCTGCCTAATTCCAAGCCTGCATTGGCAACCTAGACTAATTTATGTTTACTACTGTTAAAAAACAAAATTCAACTGAGTACATTTTAAAGATCTTATTGACTTTATTCAACTATTTCTGATACAGGCAGCATCCCATCTAGCAGGTAGAAAGGAGCTCCTAGGAGCTGTACAAAACAAAGACTTTTATTGGCAGAAGGGAGCAGGGGCAAGGAAGTTATACCAGCAAATAGCGGACTGGTTGTGTCAAGGTCACCCTCCTTTAGGGGATGGGAGGGGTCTATCGGGCAGATGACCTCACTAACTGCTGACCAGGTGATTCCTGATTGACCAGTTTAGGGTTCTATTTCTGGGAAAGCTGAAACCATAATTAAGCTTCCATCCGGTGGGGCTTAGAGAAGTGACTCCTTCTGGGGCCTGTCGTCTTGTTTTTAACACAATATATTATAATACTATGTGTTGCAATACTATAGTTTTAGTACTGTATGTCGCAGTATGTTTAAACACCTTCCTAAACGCTCCATAGAATGTATGTGCCAGCTGCTGAATTCAAGTCAATCAGTAGAAAATTGCCATAGAAAACCCTCCCAAGGGAAGATCTCTGGAAGCATTATAACATGAATTCTGCGGCAAGAAATGCATCAATGAATAATGTTTCAGAAAGTAAATTAGATTTTATTTTTCTCAGCTTATTATATTGTATTGTTTTGTCTCTAGTATCTGTAGGAATGTAACTCAGAAAATCTATCCTAAAGAGAATAATTAGAAAAGCTGCTCTAAGAAAAACTAATATGCTTCAGAAAATATATGTCTGAGGCCCCAGAGAGCTAAAAAAAAAAAGCAGTGAAAATGTATGAATCAAAAACTAGAAGAAAAAAAGAAGCATAAAATGCTAAAGGTCACATTTGGTGTCACTTACGTCCTAGAGCCAAATGAACACTCCTCCTGAGGTGCCCAAAGAATTGAAAAGATGTGCAGAACTATCAAAAAGTTCACCATAGGACTAGGAAGGCAAGTTGAAGTTAGGGCCCACCTACAGAAAGCACATGTAAATCACCCCGGTCTACCACCTTTGGTTTGCGACCCAGAAAGGTTATAAAATAGGTACAAGAGTGAACTGGAAATAAATTGGCCCTTGCAAAGACTGGAGCCTGATTGGATTAACATAATCCAGAACTGTTAGTAACTCTAGCTTCTTACCTATAGCAAAGAGAAATCCTTTAAATGATAAATAACACTATACTAGGTCTCAAATGATGTCTATATTGTTTTCACATACAACATTAGGGTTGCAACTTAAAAAACTCAGGCATATGAAATATAACCACAAAACAAGAGACAAAAAAATAACTAAAACAGACACAAACTGAACTGTATTCAGAAAAGTGAAGTGTTTAATATAGACCTTAAATATTCATGGATATATAAAGTAAGTCATAATATTGGCAACTAAATAGAATATATAAAAAGCATAACACACAGGAATTCTAGAACTAAAAATTCAGAACTCTAAAAAGTTCAGAAGTTATTAATTGAGTGGGTAGAGATAGATAGGGCCTAGCCTAGCCAAAAACAAGATTAGTGAGCTTGAAGACAGATGAGAAAAATATATATTGAGAAGTCCAGAAATACAGAAAAATATAAAATACAGAAAATAACCCAAGGGACATAAGTTTCATAATATAAAAGTCAAATGTACGTGTAAAGGAAATCAAGAGGAACACAGGAGAGACAGCCGGATTCAAACAATTGAAATGATAATGCAAAAGACAACAAAGCAGAGATTTAAGAAATTCTGCAAATACCAAGAAGAAAAAAGAAAAAGAAAAAAAAAAAACACCTAGGCATATTATAATTTAAAAATATATCTAAATATATATATATACAAGAGAATATTTTTAAGAGAAAAAAGTATTTTTACAGAGTCAATAATGATGGATAGTACATTAAAACAATGCAAATCAGAAGATCACGAAATATTATTTTCGGTGTGCTCAAAAACTTACCTTCTAACAAGAATCTATAGCCAGCTACAACAACCAACAAGTATTAAGGTGGAGGAAAAAAAAAGAAATGTTCAGAAAAACAAAAATGGAGAGAAGTTGTTACCAGCAAAATTTATGCTAAAGAAAATGTTATAATATTCAGAAGAAAATGATCCCAGAAGGGAGCATGGAAATGCAAGAAAGAATAAAGAATAACAAAAGTTAAATATGCATGAAATGGAAAATGCATTGTGTAGTTAACTAAAATAAAATATGTTTGTAGAGTGAGTTAATGCCAATATATGACTATTTTTCTTCTAGCACGCTGGAGTAATCTCTACCAAAGCAGGCTTCATGCAGATAATAACTATTCCGAACAAAATACACAAACTTGTTTATGCCTTTTAGCCTAAGGGAGGATAAAAATCCCAAATTAATCAACATTTCAAGAACCAAAGAATGTGACCCATTCTCAACAGGAAATAAAATCAACAGCCCAAGATGCTGAAATTAGCAGTTAGCAGGCAAGGATTTTAATGCCCCTATTATAACTGTGCTTGATGAGGTAAAGGACAATATCTTCTCAGTAGGACTTCTACTTCCTGAGTAGGAAGTCTCAGGAGAGAAACAGTAACTATGAAAACTATGAAAAAGAATCCAATGGAACTTCTAGAGATAAAAAACACAATTTCTGAAATTTCAAAAGTATCATTGGAAGTACATAATAAATGAAAGGAAATAACAAGAGAACAGACTTAATGAATTTGAAGAAAGACCAATAGAAATTACCTTATTTAAAGAAAAGAGAAAAATAAATGATGACTGAGGGAATTGTTGAACAATATCAAAACGGTGAACATGCATGCACTTGGTGTTCTAGAAAGAGAACAGAGAAAAAAATTTGAAAGAAGACCACCTGAATTTTTCCAAATTTGGTGAAAAAAATAAGTATATACATTTCTAAAGGTTGGCAAACTCCAAGAATAGTAGATATGAAGAAATCCATGCTTAGTTTCACCATACTCAAATTGATAAAAACCAAAAATAAAGGGAAACTTTTAAAAAGCAGAAATAGAACATGACAGGGAAACAGTAATTCCAAATATTTGCTCAATTCTCATCAAAAACTTTGGGAGCCAGAAATCGGCAGAACTACTTCTCTGAGGTGCTGAAGGAAAAAGTTTGTCAGTGTAAAATTTTATCAAGCACATATTCAAGAATTAATGCAAAGTAAAGGCATATTCAGATACAACTGTGACTAATGTAGTTATCGTCTATTCCTTTTTCTTGCCTATTGCACTGATTAGAATCACATTATAAGACTGTATAGGAGTATGAGAGCAAATGTTCTTGCCTTATTCCTGTTCTTAGGGAGAAACATATATAGTATTTTAAAAGTGTCAGCTCTGGGTTTTTGAAGGGGCCTTTGTCAGGTTGAAAAAGTTCCATTCTATTTCTAGTTTGAAAAGAGTTTCAATCAGAAATAGTTGTATTTTGTTAAATGATTTTTCCATCATCTTTGAGATAATCCACAATTTTACTTTTTCAGTCTGTTAAAATGCTGAAATATATTTATTGTTTTTTAAATGTAAATCATTCCTGCATTGCTAGCATAAACCCCATTTGGTCATGATATAGTATCCTTTTTACAAATGGTTGAATTACATTTATATAAGTATTCTAAATCTTTTAAGAAGCTATAAAGAATATTTTTACTTGTGTTCACGAGGGATATTGGTCCATAGTTTTCTTTCCTTGTAATATTTTTGTCTGTTTTTGGATATCAAGGTAATGCTGGCCTCATAGATGAGTTGGAAGCATTCATTCTACTTAAATTTTCCTGAAGAGTTTGATAATATTTCATCCAAATTTTTTTGTATAATTCATCAGTAAAGCCATTTTGGTCTAAAGGATTTTTGTGGAGGGTTTTTCAAGTATTAACTATTATTTGTTAGTGAGATTTGGTTACATGTATCTTTTAAGGAACATTTTCATTTCGTCCAAGCTACTGAATTTATTTACTTAAATGTATTCATAATATTTTCTTATTTTCCTTTTCCTATCTATAAAATCTGCAGTGATATTAACTCTCATTACTAACATTGGGATGTCCTGACCTTTTTCTTGATCAGTCTGGCTTGCAGTTCACCAATTTTATTGATCTTCTCTAACAGCCAGCTTTTGACTTTCCCTGTTTTTCTGTTATGTTTTCTTTCATTTTTTCTTATATCTTTATGCACTGCATTTCATTTGCTCTCAAGAAATTAGGGTGAAAATTGAGGCCATTATCTTCTTCTTTCTGCACATAATCCGTTAAGTGCTATAATTTTCCATTTAAGTACCACTGTAGCTTCCCCCCACCACTGGAAAAAGTTCAGTAACTTCATTTAAATTACAATTGTTAGGACTCAAACTGAGAAGAAATCTGCAATCCACAGTTCTGTTTACACAGGCAACAGGGTAATGGCCCAACTCCTCTTGCTTTTCCAAATGTCACTCTTATAATTACCCTGCTGATTTTTCTTTCCTTAATTATGATTTTCTAATTTTCTGATCTTGGAGATTTTCAGGAGTTTCTGGAGAAACATACACACACAACTCATAACTTGGGCTCAGTTAGCATTCATAGCTTTGGGATGAGACTTGGAATTTGCAGAGATTCTTTTCACTAAAGTCAGAAATGGGCTTTCTTATCCACCCTTTTACATATTTTATGGTCTAGGGCAGGTATGGCTATGTGGAAGGTCCTTGGAAGAGCAGAGATCTCTGTAGCCTCATGGTCAGTTCACTTGGAAGAGATACAAGTCATGCTCTGGTTATTCTTTGCAAATTTATCAATCAAGTAAACTACTCCAATCCCTCAAATTAGTAAAAGAGTAAAGAAAAGATAGGAGTTGCACATAATTGAGTGTCACACAAAAGGTCACACAAAAGAAAGCATCAGGGATTGAGAAAAAACATATTTCCAAGATTCCCTAGTTGTTTTCTCTATGTACCTGTTGGGATTAAATACCCTGTACCTGTTGTGACTCTCTGGAAGCAGAGGTGGTCACTCCTGCCCTCACCTTCCTAAATCCACACTGCCAAAACCAATAACTTCTCTTTTTATATGTCACTGAGATTATCAGTTACATTTTGCCTTAAAAATCTCTGAAATGCATCTGAACAAAATATTAATCCTATTAACCTGAAGATCACTTCATTTCCAAACCTCTAACTTCATTTCCTGTTGTATTTCTCAACTCATATCATGGTATGCTCATGATACAATATGTCCACCAGAGGTTTGACAATATCAAATGATATCATAAAGACACTCTAATAAAAGTGCACAGTGACACTGTAGGAATACAACAGTGGCTACAAGATGCCCCAAATCCTAGAGCAAAATCAAAGCCTGAGAAGCAAACTCTTCTGCAAGTAAAATACCAAAGAAAGTAAATCCTGAGATACAGTCAGTCCCCTATATACGAACATGTTCCATTCCAAGAGTGCATTCATATGTCCCATTTGTTCATAAGTCCAACAAAGTTAAAGTAGGTCCCCCACTAACAGAATCGGCTATATAGTACTGTACTGTAAAAGGTTTATAATACTTTTCACACAAATAATACATAAAAAACAAACACAAAAAATAAAGACAACATTTTTAATCTTACAGTACAGTACCTTGAAAAGTACAGTAGTACCAGCTATTTACATCACTGCTGCCTTTACGCTTGCTTCCAGACATCCTGGGCTTGAAATAAAGATACTGTACGACTGTACTCTATACAGTCCTGTACAGTGAAGTACACAAAAGAACAACCACTTGTAGATGATGCACGCACATGACAATGTACGCCAGACACGTGAACTAACTTATGTGATTGGACATAAGGATGCAAGTTCGTATCTTTGAAAGTTCACAACTTGAAGGTTCTTATGTAGGGGACTTACTGTAAAACATTTTCCTTTGTGAGTTAATAAGACCTTGGTCCCTTTTGCTCCCATCTCCATATTTTGCTTAGTTTCAGCTGGAGAAGTTCTGAGTCCCCAGTTAGAATTGGGATGAGTGCACCTAGGACTTCATAGATTTGGCTGTTCTTTTCAGGCAGCTAACTTCTCACTAACTCAACGTTCAGTTTCAAATGGGCTTCTATTTAAAGACTCCAAATAACTATTAGGGTATACACAATATCAAAGTACTGAAAACTCTCAACCATGAACTTTAGAAAATAAGCCAAATGTCGATCCTTAGAATTTGTATCCAGTAATGTTTTATGAACTCAGCAGCTAATGTCAGCAAAGCCTGTTGCAAAAAGTCAAAGGTAAGTCAGGGTAGATGGAAAATATTTTGTTTACATTCACTAGGCTGCCAGCCACTTAATGCCAGTTGTCTAGCATTAAAGCCAGTAAATATAAAGTGAAATAGGGGGAAAATCCTAGAAAAAGTTTATCTTGGTATATACAAACCTTTTAATCTTCATTTCACCTTTGAAAATCTGTTTTGTTTTTTTTTTTTTTTTGCACTGAGCACTAAATTCAGTATGAGATCTATTATAATGTTTCTGCCTTACATATCCAATAGAAACCTCACGTGTGTTACAGGGAGTAGGCCAGTGTTAACTCTTGAGCCACATGGAAAAACCGAAGAATTCAAGGTTATTCCCTCCATTATTCCCCTGGTGTTCTCTGACAGCTACTCAAAACAACCTTAAAAAAACATAATTAGGGCAGCCTAATAATACCTCACATATTTTTTGCCACCAAAAATGTCAAGTTAGAACTTTGCATCTCACACACCTGTGCTCTGTAACACATATATGTTGTACTTAAATATATGACTTATCTATTAAAAAAAAAACCCTCTGGAAGACCTAGACAAGTAACTAATAATAGTAGCAAATGATGTTCAACCCCATAATGTCTAAATTCTTGGATACGGAAGGTCTTTTTTTTCCCCTATATTTGAAATTTGTCATTGTTATGCCTCCTTAGTCTGGACTATACAACCTCAGTATTCCTGAGGCACAAAGCCTCGAAAGTTAAAAACTAAGTAATATTAAATTTGTATAACCTAGTATGTCACAAAGGGCCACAAAAATTTAGTTTCCCATCCTGACCATGCAAGAAGCTTTTTCACCTTGCTTATCTTTGCTTTCCCAATTTTTACTCTATTTATTTATTTCTTATGGCTTACAGGCTGATTTACTAGATATTGGGGCCTTTTAGGTTAGGCTCAGAAAGCTGCAGCTCACCTGCCTTATTCCAAGGATCAGAGCACGCTGCTGCAAAATTCACTGCTTACAGGAAAGCAGTGGGTATTCCATGCTTTCTCCTCTTTCTTCTTCCTGCTTCCAAAAGAGGAGGAGGGTTTGGCCCTCCAGCAATTCTGGCCTAGTGTTGGCTACCCCACAGGAGGGGGCCCTCTGAGACAGGGCAGTTTTATGAAGAAAGGAAAGAGAGGATATACCAAGCAATTTTTTTCCCCTCCAATTTACCTACTAGAGAAGTCTACTTCTTCTGGTAGAGGAAGTGAAGGGGCCATGAAATGCTAGAAATATTGCACTAACTGAGCTTCTACAGCATGGAAGGACAAACATCCAGAGAGAAGATGTGTTTCCTCCAATAGTGGAATGGTCTTTCAATTGAAAGTTTGGAAGCCAAGGACTAGATCAAAGATCGTAAGGCACAGACACATAACTATATAATCTCCTGGAATATTAAAGACTGTAGATACATAGTATCTAGCAGTGGGGGTAGAAGGCCTTCACATACACTTTCTCTAGTGCAAGGTATTAGTATATCTTGGACTCTGACTCAGTAATCAACTCTTCTCGTTCAGGATTCTTTCCACTGCACCATGCTGACTCACAACAATTCAGCATGCCTTAGCTACACTAGAAGCGTAATGAGATTACCAAACGCCTAATCTGGTGGTGTGTTTCATTATGAAGCATGCTATAGTCAGAATGAAGAGCATCCCAAAATTTATTAAACCCACTGAAAACTTTCAAACGTATTTGATTCATATGATAAGAACTACCCCAAATAGTGTAGAAAATGAGACAAGTCACAAATTAGCCAATTACTAAATGATGGGAATAAACAATCTAGAAGGAATATCAAGCATAACTTTAATGTCCTTGAAGAACTGAGAGGGAACTAGAGAAACTGAGAGCCTATATCACATTTTAATCTACTATTTTAGTTAATAAATATCTGATCGGAGCAGAAATATGTAGAAACTGAGAGCCTATATCACATTTTAATCTCCTATTTTAGTTAATAAATATCTGATCGGAGCAGAAATATGTAGAAAGTAAAGACATTAAATATAGATAATGGAAGAAGATTCAAGTTCCTAAATGTATATTTATATACATAGTATATATAATGATGGGATTATGTTTTCTCCTATAGAAAAGGTGATATTTTATGAATATAAGGAGACATATTTCAGGAAATTTTATCTTTATCAAGATGATTTAAATAAGAAGTTGAGAAAAATTCTGTGGGAAAACAGAACAAAATAAGTGGAAAAAATCTATCAGTAATAATTTAGTGAGTAATAGAATGAGCAAAGATTTGAGACAACTGATTTGATACTGGCGATCTGATGAATTTGCCTTTTCCCTGAGTCCTTACTGAGCTACAGAATGAGGGATTGTGTATCCTGTTTATCATTTTTTCAGAGCAAAAGTTTACAAGTTTCTGTGTCCTGCTAGCTTCCTTCCTCAACTTCCAATAATAACTTAGGAAAATGACTCATGGTTTTAAGCTACCTTAGGAAATGGACACATAGTTTTAAATTGGGTATATGGCAGCCCAGAATAAATATTAAATTTTCCAGATTCTGTTAAAGCTAAATTTGGCAATATGACTAAGTTGGATGAAAGGGATGAAAGCATGTGTGTTCTATGCCACTTTGAAGAAGTGTCTTTAAAGGGAAAAAAACATAAAGGTGGTCCTGGAAAGATAATATTGGTGATATAGCTTTTTTAATCTGCACAAATGCAACAATAAAAACATAATAGGAAGATTGAATAACAAAGACAAAAGCCCATATCAAACATCCACAGAAGATTATGAAGCAAGATTTTTCCTCAAATCCCCCAATATACGGTCATGATAATGAACCACCATTATCTTTCATGATAATGACTTTCATGATAACAGTTACAAGAGTCCATGGTAAAGAAATTGTGCAGGAAGACTCAGATACACAGTATTGAACCTGTCAGGCCTGAGAACTCAAGAAACAAACAGGCATTGAATCAAAAGTTGAGCAAAAAAAAAAAAAAAAAAGTGAGGATAGCAGCTGAAACAGCAAGGAAATCATACTTAAGGTCAGTTAAGCATGAGACCAATTAGCCAATGAATTCTCAAAGTCAACCAAAGTGCCATTCCAGGAGAATCTCCACAATGAGAGCAACTTCTGGTAATAGAATCCACATTGAACAGGATGAGAGCAAGAGACATAAAGGAAGGAAGGGTACAGGTAAGAGTGGGGAAAGGAGCAGATACATGAGAAGTCTAAGAGTAAGCCAGCGTATTTTTGTATATCCCTTATTTTTGAAGGATAATTTCACTGGATATAAAATTGTTGGTTGGTAGTTTATTTTTTCAGCCCTTTAAACACTTCATTTCCCTCTCGTCTTGCTTGCATGATTTCTAACTAGAAGTTCACTGTAATTTTTACTCTTGTTCACTCTGTGTAAGGTGCTTCTCACCAACAAATTCAAGACTTTCTCTTTCTTTTTCGTTTTATGTGTTTTGAATAAGATATGCCTATTTTTTTAATCCTATTTTATGTTCTTAAGGTTTAGGATCTGAGTTTTTGTCTCATATTTCAACTATACATATGTTATATATTTTGAAATTGTCTCAAAATTTGTTGATACTCTATTCTTTTTTCCTCCATTTTTTTCTTTTTGCATTTAAGTATGGGAAGTTGCTATAGACCTATCTTGAAGCTCACTGATATATATTTTTTTGCACAGCTGTGTTGAGTCTACTGAAGAGCTCATCAAAGGCATCTTTCTTTTCTGTCACTCTGTTTTTTATTTCTAGCATTTCCTTTCCACGTGGTTTTCTTGCTCTCCTCATGCCAGAGCCAGAAGGGTGCCTTTCTCAATTTTTCACCATGAGAACCTGATGCATTTCTTAGAGGGAAGGTCCATGAAAATGTATTGTGCCCCTAAGACTGGAGCTTGCAGAAGTTCACTCTCACGCTAGTTCCCACTTAGCCTTTATCATTCACCAAAATTAATATTTAAATGTTTCCCCCATTTTAGGGCTCTGCTGCCTCCTGATCTAGGTGAGAAGATACCTGGAAGCACCTGTCACTTCAGGTTTCAGGGAGGCAGTTTACCCTGAGACTTCAGTTCTTTTATGGGTCTAAGAAAAGTCACTGATATTTAGTTTGTCCAGCTTTTACTGGACAAAGCAATTCAGGAGTGTCGGGAGGGACGGCATCTAAGGAGTTTACAGGCTGAAACTGAAACCAGAAGTTACTACCATGTTGTTGAACTTTACAAAAACGCAGGAGAAGGAACTCTGGAGACTTTCAATTAAAAACAAACAAACCTATCCTCTAACATGTCTCATTCAAAAAACTTAGCTTAAAAACAACAAAGAAAAAACAAAAAAATATTTAAGTTCAATCTCCAAAGTTCTGGTAAGAAAGAAGAGAATATTATAACAATAGCATTCCCATATAAGATGGAATCATTCCAGAAAGATACAGCTGAAAATAATTATCTAATATTTCAAAATGAGATTCAAAATGTTATGAAAATATTAAAAAAAAGAAAAAAAAAAGAAACACCAAAAATGTTTTATTGCATTTTAGGAAGCAATGAGAAATGCAGGAAAAATATCATTTCAGAACTGAAGATTAAACTCGAAGGAACCATACGAGCAAAACAAAACAAACACTATAAAAAATTATCAAGTGATAACAAGATGAAAAGTTGATAAATTTTAAAAAGAAGATTCAAGAATGACAAAAGATAAAAGGTAAAGAAGTTTCAATATATGTAATTGGATTATCTTTAAAAAATCAAAGCAAATGAAGAGAAGGAACACTACAGACTACAACTCAAGGATAGCTTCCTGATAGACAGATGGACAGATACATACATACATACAATACATAAATACATAGCTTATATGCTACACACCCACATATTTTGAAAGCGCTCACTCTGCTAAATCTTCATAAAATAATCAGTAATGAAATAAATTCTAGCAAAATGATTTAATATTGAAGAATATAAGAATAAATCCTAAATCTTTTCATACAGACAGAAAAACCAAGTCATTTATAAGGGATATAAAATCAGTTTGCCATTAGTCACTTTGTAAATGAAGCTTTCTTTCAGAAGAATATGGAACAATACACTTAAGATAATCAAGGACACATTTTTAAATGAATGATTTAAAACAGTCAAACTGATTTTCAATTCTAAAGGCTAAAGATAAAACTTCATCACTATGCAAGAACTTAGTAAATATTTTGTCCATGAACTGAACTTGTCTTTATTACCTAAATGTTTTCATACTGGATATCACACATTCAAAATAACTGGAAATGCACTGATATAGAGACTGATGGTGAGCCTCAGATATACAATTTTACACATAGAACTAAGATTACAGAGACATATATATGGAAGGGTGTATAGTTTGTAATAGTTATCTGCTCTGACAATGTAGATAAGTACAGCTGTGAAAAAATGAAGTGAGAATGGGAAGAACATATGTCAGTCATCAAATATTGGTGTTTATGAAAGTGTTATTATCTGGAAAATTTTACCTGTAATATGAAATAAAACTTATCAGTAATTACTTGGTAGTCTAATGTTCTTCTTCACAATGTTCTTTAAAAAAAAACAGATGCTCTGTTTGGATTTTTAAAAAATACAGTTTCAGGATTGAAGAAATTAAGGAAACCCCTGCAGTAGTGAATTCAAAATGGACATAAAATTTTGTACTCATGAGGTTCCACTATAAAGGCTTAGAAATTATAACCAATCCAGTAGACATCAATCCATAGTAGCCTGGTACTGATCTACAATTTCCACTTCCATTAAAGGAAATCAGGGTTTCTTGGGAAAATGACTGATTTTAGGAATAAAGCAAGGAATATACAAGACAACCTGAGTCATTTTGTGACACCAGAGAGATAGGAAACTATCATGGAACATTGGGTGAAGGTCTGAAGGATTTGGGAATCAACTATAAGAGCTTCCATTGGCCAAAGGGTGGAAAATGTAAACATCAAAAGCTAATACCTGGATCACAACAAGTCAAATATGCTTTAACTCATTACCCATTAACTTTCCAAAATAATACTGAATTGGTCACCTCTATACTATGCTAGGCAACCAATTTTATTTTTTTTAACTAGTAAATAAAATTATTTAGTATTTGTCTTGCCTTTCCTATTCAGACTTTACCTCTGGGTAACCAAATAGTGGATGAGACACAATTTTCCTTAATAGAAGTATTCTGGAAGTTAAATGAAGGTAGAATAATGGAATTGTAATACTGCCATTGTGCAACTCCTAATACTTTAATTAACTGTGTGTATCAAGCATCAACAGGCATCGTATGCTTCCTAAGGAAAATATCAGCACCTGGCCAATCCTGGAAAACCATTATTCCTGAATCAGACTCAGCCTCTGGATTCACCTAACAATTCACATGAAACTCAAAGGATGGGGGAACATGTTAAATTGTACAAGAGAAATGCAACCAGCAAAATCTTGACTGTTAGAAACTCGATGAGACATCAAGGTTCCTCAACAAATAAATTGCAGGCAAAAAAATTAAAAAATAAGAGAAAGATAGAGGCAATTACATGATTAAAATCAACTAATATAACATAGTGGTAAAAGTAAATTATAAAGAGTTTAGCTGTATTCATTTAAGAGTTAAATCTGTGAGGAAAAGTAAGTAAGTTTATAATAAAAGTCAGGTATAATCACTCAGAGAGGAGGGAGAGGGTTGGGATTTGAGGTGACAAGTAGAGGGCTTCTGTGACGTATGGCAAGATTATTATCTCTTAATTGGGTGATAGTTACAATGCCTTATGGTAATTTATTAGTGGTATATTTGATTTATGCAACTTTTTGTGTATCATATTAATTAAAAATAGTTTAAAAGGCAGAGAGATTTTCTTTATCCATCTTTCTTCATGTTGGCTGCCTGCAAAGCAGAGATGGCTATTACTTGAGAAGTCAAACAGAACCAAAGGATGTTACCAAGACCAGAACTATAGCAAGATAACTGCATCCCTTATCTGCCTACATTATGACTCCTTTAGGACAGACAGAATTAAACTGGTACCTTGTTTGAGTCACTGTTATGCTACATTTTCTAATTATTGAAGGCAAACCTAATTCCAACCAGTACAAGTTCTTTGACAAAATTAAATAATTGAAGGAAGCTTCTTACAGTTTGTAAAACAATTCAAGTGGGAAGAGTATAAGACATATTTAGACCCTTACTGTCTTCCTATACGGCACAAATATGGGTTATTAAGCAATAAATGTGACACTTCAACACAATAGATCTCTTACCAATGTTTAGTAGAAAGGGTGTCAGAAATATGTAACTAAAGAAAGGATACATTTTGATCAGTAGAATAAGGAGGATAGGAAGAATAAAACAGTATATCAGAAGAAAAATCCATTATTCAGAATGCCTGTCTTCGAGAGTAGAACATTGGTATAAGGGTATTTTGCTCTATCGACAAGAAGACATGGAGAAATGATAATGTTATGGGCACATACCAACATTTAGAACATTTATATGATTAGAGATTACAAAAATAAATAAATGAATCAGTTTTGTAGAGCTAGGAAGATCTCAAAATATGTTCCGGCAATGAAGTCATAATTGGTCCAACTGTGAATAGTAAATCAATATGGTTACTCTAGAAAGCTCTTCAGTGGGCTTTTTGTTTATTTGTTTGTTTGTTAAATACTCACAGGGGATTAATAGCATCTCACCACCAGAACAAACAACAAAGGCTTGAGCAGCCCTGTAAGAAGGAGGCCAGGCAGCTAAAAGAAGTACTTCTTAACTGAGGCTTACAAAATACTATATCACAGAAATATTTTTATAGTGTTCTCAAATGAGGCAAGTATATAGTAAGAAAGGAATAAGTTAAAATAATTTAATGATATTATACATTACATAATACACAATAGTATATTAAAATACTGAACATGTGTCTCTTCTCTGTAAAAGATAATGATTTTTAAACCAGGAACTATGTATCATTGTTATTATAAAGACACTGACTCCAAAGAGCAGTGAGATAATTAAGCACACTGAACATATGTCTCTTCTGGAGCCGATGACGTTCCATTTTATAGGAACTAAAGTACTTATATGTGTGAATTCCAAATCACTGTGGTTAAACAGGGGTAAAGTGTGCACGCTGGTAGAAATTTCAGAGCACAGATGTGGGCGATATTCACCCAAGCTCTCATCCTCAAGGATGCAGACACGCAAATGTGATGCTCATTTGCAATCATACCACATAGAGTTTTGTAGAAATTTCTTCACTTTTCATGTGCATTTCTCTATTCCATTTATTCTTCAAAAGCATTCTTTTAAAGTCTGCATTTCCCTGAATATCCGTAATTTACTCAGCAATGTAGGAATCCTGTGTCGTACCACCCAGATCACTCCTTCAGGACTAAGCACTTCGTTGCCCATCCCTGCCCATGTTCATGAAACCAGGACCTTGAGGGGCACCTGGGTACCAAAGCCTTTCTGTGTCCCCCATTTCTTGTTGGCAGGAAATAGGCTTCATTCAGCCTTCATGATCTTCCCTGAGTTCCAAAGATCAGGTTCAAACAGCTGCTAATCAGGGAAGGGAGGGGAGGAGCAGTCAGAAAAACAGTAGTGCAGCCTTCAGGCAGGGTTCTGGTTCCCCCTCAAGGGATATATTTACATAACAATATCTTTGAGCTATTTTGCAGATACTGAAGCCCCCACCAGGTGGGAGAAGTTAACTGTATGCTGCCCGCAAACACGGAGACCCCAGATGGGTTGGAACCAGAAGGTTGATGATGCTGACACCCGATTACCTCACCGCTAACCAATCAGAAGAATGTCCACGAGCTGACCACGCCATCTTTGAACCATTACTATAAAATCTCTCACTACCCCCTCCAGGGTTGGGACAGACTGTTTTGAGGGCATTAGCCCACTGTGGCCCCCTCTGCCTGGCAAAGCAATAAAGCTATTCTTTTCCACACCAAAAACTCTGTCTCTGAAATTCAATTCGGTACCAGGATACAGAAGCCAAATTTCGGCTACATTCATGACTGAAGGCTCTCAGCTGTGTTCCTCTCTGGACAGTATATTCAGCCCAAGGGACTTGCTTCATCTAAATCACACCCCTCCCTGGGGGCAGTCTGCATCTAACGACTGTTTAATATGCAGTATAAAGTACCAGCCCCTGACCTTGAGATGGGACAAGTCAAGGGGGTCATGTGGAATAAGCTCAGCCCTTGACTATGACCACCAGAATTCAGAAGCTCTCAATCTGCTTTTCTCTCCACTCTACCCTCACCGATATTGATCCTGAAGGCACAATCAAATTTCTAAGGCTGGGCTGCCTCTGATCTCCCTGATATTCTAGGTGTAGATACATGACAGAATGCCCAGTAAACTGAAGGTTTCTGGGGAAACTTTGCTTTCCCAGTAGAGATATAACCTCATAGTGTTCTACCTTCTTTCTTTTCTTTCCATACTTATGATTCAAATCCTGGAGGAAAGTAGTCATTAGCAATCATGTAGCACCAAACATACGACAGTAAAAGTGCAAAGGATGGAAGGCCTGGTTATACAAACAGCTTCGGTCCTTGTAGGATTGTTGAACTGCCTGCCTTTGGACGTCTAGTTAAGTTAGATAAAATAAGTTTACATTTGCTCAAGCCAAGGTAGTAGGGGATTTGTTGCATACAACTATATACACTTATAATTGAAATCCTTTAGTTTCTTAGATATTGAATTTTTCTCAAGTTTTTCCATAACTAGAATCAGAAGCATTGAATAAATCGTGGTCATATGTCTACTTCTGAAGACGTTGTTATTTCCTCACGATACACTGTTAAGTATCAATAAAAAAGTGACTAAGTTCAAGGGTGTAAACGTTTTAATGTTTCTAAATATGTACTGCCAAAAATGTCTACTGCAGCAATTCATGCTACCTCCTAAAGTTCATTAGAGTTCCGTCTCACAAAACTATTGCCAGCACTAAGTATTGCCATTAATATTGCTCATTTGATAGATGAAAAATGCTATCTCAAAACTTCAAATTGGAAAGTCTGCTCATTACTGAAGTTGAGAGCAAAGGTTTTGTGTGTCTTGGACTTTCCTGAGAATGAATGAATGAGTGAATGAATGAACACCATATGTGTGGCAGGAACTGTTTTCATCTCTGGGATTATAAAATGGGCAATACAAACACAGTCCTTTCAACATGGCGTTTATATTCTACTGGATCATATCCAGATAGACATAGTAACTCCAACGATGAATAAAGTAGTGGAGAGAGACAGAGTGATGACGGGGTTCCTGTATTTAGGTACAGCGATCATGGAAAGCACATCTCAGGAAGGGATATTTGCTCAGAGAGCTAACTGCAGTGAAGGAGTGAAAAAGGGAAGACAGGGGATGGACTATTCCTGGCAAAGTGAACATCGTATGTAAGACAATGAGATGGAAATGAACCTTCCAGTAAAAAAAAAAACAACAGAGGTGGCAGCAGCAGCAGCAACAACCAAGTTCATTATGTCTAAACAGAGGGAGAAGGGGAGAAGATGGAAGGACACAGATCAGGCAGGCAGGCAGGCAAGGACCAGCTGGTCCTTATATACCTTATATACCATGTGCTAGGGGTTGAACCGTATCTCCGCAAAAAAGATGTCTAGAGTCCTAACCCCCAGTACCTCAGAAGGTGGCCTTATTTAGAGATGGGGTCTTCACAGAGGTAATCAAGTTAAAATGAGGTCATTAAGGTGGGCCCTAATCCAACATGACTGTTGGCCTTATTAAAAGAAGGCATTTGGGCACAGAGACAGACACACAGAGGGAAGATGATGGGAAGGGGCCCAGGGAGAAGATGGCCATCGACACAGCCAGGGAGAGGGACTTGGAGCACATTTTCCCCTCACAGCCCTCAGAAGGAACCAACCCTTAATTTCAGACTTCGACCCTCCAGACTGTGAGACAATAATCTTCTGTTGTTTAAGCCCCTGAGTACCCTATATGCAATAATAAGCCGTAGGATAACTTTGAGCAGGAGAATAATACAACCCAAGTTACAAGTTAAAAATAAGGATCATTGGGGCTTCCCTGGTGGCGCAGTGGTTGAGAATCTGCCTGCCAAAGCAGGGGACACGGGTTCGAGCCCTGGTCTGGAGAGATCCCACATGCCGCGGAGCGACTGGGCCCGTGAGCCACAATTACTGAGTCTGCGCGTCTGGAGCCTGTGCTCCCAACAAGAGAGGCCGCGATAGTGAGAGGCCCGCGCACCACGATGAAGAGTGGCCCCCACTTGCCGCAACTAGAGAAAGCCCTCGCACAGAAACAAAGACCCAACACAGCCATAAATAAATAAATAAATAAATAAAAATTAAAAAAAAAAGAACATCTGTTTAAAAAAAAAAATAAGGATCATTTCTGTTTGCTATTTGGAGGATTAAAACAAAAGCAGAAATGAGGAACCAAAGGAGGGGAATTATTAGGCAGGAATTGTGATAATCTCAGGTGAAGTGATGATGTCTTGAAAAGAGTGGCAGAGTTAGGAATTGGAGAAGTGGACAGATTTGAAATTTATTTTTAAAGCTTGTTGATTAATATGGGCTGTGAATAAAGTAAGGATTCAAAATTTAACAGCTACATTTTTGTTCTGAATATTTACTGGGTCAGGAAAATTTGGGCAATTACAGATGGATAGGATCAAAGTTAATTTTGACATGATATATCTTTTAAGTGTACAGATGGCCAATGGATAATGTCAAGTGGGCAATCAGATAAAAAGGTCTAGAACTCAATGACAAGGTCAAAGCTGTAGATATAAATTTCAGAGCCACCATTGTATGTAGACTTAAAAGCTATTTGACTTTCATGGAATTACCTAGGAAGAGTAATTACAGCAAAATAATATACAAACAAGAGCAGTGAACTACATCTTAGAGCACTACAAAATGTAAAGATTGGTAAGAGGACACAGTAAAGAAAATTGAGAAGTAAAATAATGCTTTTGCCTCTTTAGCATATTGGGATCCAAATCAATTCCAAGGAGTCATGTCACCATCTTGCAAAGGGTAGCAGTGAAAAATAAGAGACAAAGAAACAAATTTTTATGAAGAAGGTGATGATTCAAAACTTCAGATCCTCAAGAGATGTCAAAGAGAATAAGAGCTGAAATAGATATTTGACTCAGCAATTAGGTGACCATGTCTTATGTAAAATAGAACAAAATCAGCCGAATGATGGGGGCAGAATCCAGTCTACTGTAGGGTGTATGAATTATGAGAGAGGTGAACGCAATTTAGGTTCACAAACCCTTCTTCAGTAAAGGAAGAAGCAATGTGTGTAAATTAGAAAGACTTCCTACTTGTGTGTGTGTCTGAAGACGTGAGCATCTTTGGAGACTGAAGGTTTCAGCAGGGGAGCACATTTACCTTTGCACAACCTTGAAGGAAACAGGATCTCATCTTTCTCTCTATGGGGCATTCAGTTTCTGATTCATTTATTTATTGATTCAGAAAGCATGCAGAGGGCCCACTGTATGTCAAATATTACTTTGGGGGCTGGGGATATAAGGAAGGGAGACACGAGCTTGAGCTTCAATTTTGATTGAAATTGTGTGCGTGGGGGGAGGGGTACTTTTGCTTCCCTGCCACCCACACTGGAAGACGTGAACAAGCACTGACATGGTTTCTAACAGCTCAAGGCTGCATTCCTAGGACGATCCTTTGCCTTAAAAAGTGCCTGCCTGAGAAAGCAGGCACTTTTCCAAATATGGAAAAACAAGTACCATATTTACCCTCTAGCCTATAAAAAAGAACCAGACAAAATTGATCAAACAACAGTTTACCAGAGTCAGAAAAAACACAGTGAAATAGAGGAAATAGAGGAAACATAGGATAGGAAGCTTGTAATTGCCCACCTTACCTCTTGGAGTATCTGCGGTGCCCCAGGAAGGGGATGCCCGGGGGGAGCCTGGTGTTCCCACAGAGTTGAGGAACAGAGTGGATCCAAGGGTGCCAGGGTGGCCAGGGTGCACCAGGCCGACTGCTGGACAGGAGAAAGCTGCGGACGGGAGAGCTCTGTAGTTCTGCTCGTAGCTCTCCCTGCATCTCCACACAAATAAGGAAGCGGTGCATCTACGAGATGAAACCAAACGAGACTGGGGAGAGCCCCACCTGGAAGAAAATGCCGAGGCAAAGTTTCTGAGCTCAAGCCCAGCTGGGAATAGTTTGCATTTCCATCAGCTGTAGAGGAAACACGTGTCATTCGAGGAACATCGATTAAACAGAAAGTCATTACTAAGCTGTGGTGCAAAAAGGTAGCCTTTTCTTAAAGACTGTCCTGGCCCACACAGTAAATAATAAACAAGAATTATCAGAAGAGGACAATTAAACAGTTATTTTAACTGTATTCCACATGTTCATGAAGCTGGAGGAGACTGGCCACAGCACCAATGATAAACAAAGCCGGACACTAAAATGGTCAGGACAGATTTTAATTAGAATATCTCGTGCACTAAGTAAGAGGGTCCAGCATGAACTGAAGGCAGCGTGGATTTGTACAGAAGAGACTGGATGTTTTAAGGGGAGAGTGAGGGAGCAGGGAGTGGGAACTGCTGGAGTTTGAACAGAGTCAGGTCCACAAGAAGCCCATCTGGGTTGCAGTCTGGAGTTGATCAAAGTCAGGCCCCTCCCCACCCACGGAGGCTGGGAGAGGGGCCCTCCCTGCAGGTGTTGGCTGGAGCAGTCCATTAAGTTGGCAGCCGTGAGCTTTCTCAGGCAGGCACTTTATAAGGAGAAGGATCACCCTAGGAACGCAGCCTTGAGCTGTTGGAAACCCTACCAGTGTTTGTTCACGTCTTCCAGTGTGTGTATGTGTGTGGGCGGCAGGGAGAGATGGACAGGTCACTTGGGCTGAGGGGCTGCAGTTTTATCTGCCAAGGTGGAGGCCCAGCTAGGAGAGGACTGAGAGGGTCCTGGCAAGAGTTTGGTGAATATGGAAATGGAAGATTTTTTTTCCTTTAGGAGCCAAATCAACTTCCTAGAAATGAACATCACAGTGTCTGAGATTAAAAATATATATTAGATGGGATTAATGGCAAATAATACATAGACAAAAGTAAAAACGTAAAAATTTGAGGGCATCAAAATAGAAACTACACAAAATGAAACACAATGAGAAAAAATGAAATAAAATGAAATAAAAATAAAGCATAAGTGAGCTGTGGAACAGCCTCAAGTGGCCTAAAATATGAGAAATTTGTCCCCAAAGAAAAATTAGGAAATTGGTAGATAAAGGTATTTTTGAAAAATAATAGCAAAAATGTATCACATTTGATGAAAGAAGTTCCAAGAAGTTCAATGAAACCCCAAACAAGAAACATGAAGAAAACTATAAAAATGCACAGTATAATGAACTTCCTCAAAATCAGTGATAAATCATAAACAAGGTCATAGAAAAATGCACATGAAGTATAAAAGAACACAGTAAATCCTAATGCTGACTTCTTACCATAATCCATGCATGAAGCAACTCTTTTAAAGTTATGAAAGACAAACTGTCAGCCTACAATCCCATACCCACTGGAAATATCTTTCAAACATGAAGGCAAAATGAAAATTCTTTCAATGTAAAATTTGAAAGAAATGATTGTAATCAGTCCTGCAGTATGAGAAATACAAGTTCTTCAGAAAAAAAGGAAATGATACCCAAAGGAAAGCTAGATCAGCTCAATGGGATGAAGAGGATGGGAAACAGTAAAAATGAAATATTTTTAATAGTTAAAAATAACTGATGGTGTAAAAAATTAATAATGTATTGTGGCATATATAACAAAATTAAAAGTAATTACATGTAAAACATGACAATAATATCAAAAGGTTTAAATGGAAGAAATAGAAATATAATATTGTAAGGTTCTTATATGTGAGGTGGCATAATAGTACTTGAAAGATACTATACTATAAGATACTATAAATCCTAAAGCAGGCACAAGAGAAATAAAATAGAGTTGGAACTAGTAAGCCAAAAGAAGGAGATAAACTGGAATCATAGAATGTATGTAGTAGTCACTAAATAGATATTGATTGCATAAAAAAGAATATACTAGAAAAAGAAGATATGGTATATATATATATATATACAATGGATTATTACTTAGCCATGAAAAAGAAGGAAATAATGCCATTTGCAGCAACATGCATGGCCCTAGAGATTATCATAGTAAGTGAAGTAAGTCAGAAGGAGAAAGACAAATATATGATATCACTTATATGTGAAATCTAAAATATGACACAAATGAACTTATTTATAAAACAGAAACAGATTTACAGACATATAAAACAAACTTATGGTCACCAAAGGGGAAAGAGGGGGAGGGATAAACTAGAAGTTTGGGATTAGCAGATACAAACTAGTATATATAAAATAGAAAAACAACAGAGTCCTACTGCATAGCACAGGGAACTATATTGAATATCTTGTAATAAACTATGATGGAAAAGAATATGAAAAAGAATAGATCTAAATATAGGTAAAGATATATATAACTGAATCATTTTGCTGTATACCAGAAACTAACACAACATTGTAAATCAACTATACTTCAATTAAAAAAAAAAAGACTATACTCAGTTAATACAAAAGGAGGTAGAGAAAGAATAAGTTAGAAAAGAACATAGAAAAATAGAAAACAAGGAGGATCTAGTTTATGGATTTCATAATATTTTGGATGTTACCCTCACTCCAGGCTTGGCTTCAACTTGCTTTCCAATGCAGGTAATTTTGTCTCAAGTTATTTTTACACGTATTTGATATTTCTATACTATGTGCGTGCATATTCTTATAAGTCCTTAATTCTCTTATGAACATGTGAGGAATGAATGCATAAAAAAATAAATGAATGACAATCTTTATAATTGTAAAAAAAAAGAAAAGAAATAGGAAGATGGTAGATTTAAATGAACATATCGATAACCACCCTAAATGTTAATGTAAATAAAATTATCGCAATTAAAAAGAAGAGATTGTTCATTTGGATAAAAAACAAGGCTCAGCCTATGCTGTCTATGAGAAAATCACATAAAATATAAAAAACATAGGTGGAAAACAAAACACATATCACTGAACACTAATCAAAAGAAAGTCACTGATTTTTCAAAATAAAATAATAGCCACAGTATGTTTATTAGCCAAAATGGGTTGGGCTGTGTGTTTTGCCATGTGCAAAAGAGCCTTCACATGTCAGCAGCTTAAAAAATAATCGTTTACTTTTTGTTCAGACTTCATGTCTGGTGCATTATTAGTCCTCATCCAATGCTGCTCTCATCACAGGCACTGCTGGCAGTTACTGCAGAGAGAGACAGACCTGGATGGTCTCACATTGGGAATGAAATACTGAGCCTTCCACGTGCAACTCTTTGTCCAGACTGCTGATAGTTAGAGCAGGTTAAGGAAAGAACAATAAGACATTTCTTACATACGCAATGATGTATTATTACTCCATGGCCAGCATGGCGTACACAACGCAGATGGCAATGTATGGATGGAGGAGGTTATAGCCTTAGTGGTGACGATGGGAGTGATTTTTAATGTTTTCACTTTCCACGAAGTTGCATTTGCTATTCTCCTCCTCTAAAAATCTTAATTGCTTGAAATGAGAAGATTCAAGAACAGTGACTTTCCATCAAGCCAGCACATGTGTGAAAAATTATAAATATTTATGTAATCATACTTATATTTATGTAGACTATTTTTGGAAGGATAAGAAAGAAACTTTTACCAGTATGCTCTGGAAGAGGAACAACTTGGTCAAGATTTGGGGAGAGAAAGACTTCTTCATCACTGAATACTATTGTTAATGGTTTGAATTTTTTCTTAAGTATGTATTACTGTTTGGGTTGAATTGTGTTCCTCCAAAATTCATATATTAGTCTTAACCCCAGGGCCTCAGATTGTGACCTTATTTGGGAATAGGGTTGTTGTAGATGTATATGTGTCTGTGTCCCAATTTCCTCTTTTGTTATAAGAACACCATTAATACTGGACTAGGGTCATACTTCAGTATGACCTCATGTTGTGGTACTTTGTTATGGTAGTCCTAGCAAACGAATACAATTACTCATTAAAATATAAGCATTAAAAAAAAAACAGGTGGATAATTAATGTTCAGAATCCAGCAGTACTTCAGAGGAAATAGAATCAAGAGAACATGGTGAGTTATTCTAGGGATGGGGATGGGGTAGAAAACTTTGACTGCGATGGAAGGGCAAACTATAAGGAAGGATAAGGCAGCAAAATTGTTAGACTTAATTGAAAGAACTTATAGCTGAACCATGAAGACACATGTTTGTCTAGACTGGGTTTTGTTGTTGGATGTGTGCTCTGTGTCAGCCATGTTACTTGATTTTTAAATTGATTGTAAACTTTCACAGGGCCATCTCTGTTCATAAATGTTAGATGTTTAGCATTCATAATTCTCCAATAGAGTTCTCAGACACAGATGGCTCAGTGGATTCAGTGTGTGCCTGAAAGGAAAGAACTAGAACATTGGGCCAGGAGTTAGAACACCTGGATTGTATTCTGACTTTTATCACTTGGTTGAATTATTTAAGTGTCGGAAATTGGTAACTCTTTGGAAGCTATTAAAAGCTGTGCAAATATTTCTGCTTGATGCAAAGGGATTATGGTTTTCTGTATTACTGTCATTTCTTTATTTCTCTGAGTCATTGGTCGTTGTTTCTGTATCATATTTGTGTTATCTGTATCTGTGCGTGGAAGTGAGAAGATAGGGATGAAGCTACTTATGTATTTCTTAGCTACAGTGAAGTGTGCTCCTAAAATCAGCATGAACTGCCTTTTTGTTGTTACCTACTGTAAAATTGTTAGTGCTCTTCCTGGTATTAATGCATTAATATACTTTGAAAAAAACAAGATATTTCACTTCTTGGAGAAGTTGACTATAAGCTCTTTGGCACTATGATAATCTCACTGTCAACTGGATAAATGTTCCAAAGCTCATTTCATCTGTTGCTTACTTTCCTCGACTATTTTAAAATTACTTTCGTGCTGCAAAATTTGCTGCATGTCTGTGTTACTGCCAAGTTATGTTTGTGAAATGTTTTTTAAAAGAAGGGATAAAAGCAAAATACCCATTACTTAATGATTACTTCTCCAACTACCTATTTATTATTTTTAATAATAAATGAGGTTACACGTTGAAAATGACAACTTCGTTTAACACTATTGCATAAAACAGGAGGAACTGAAGCTCGCTTAAGAGATAAAACCTCTAAGCGAGCTTCAGTTAGTTCAGTAACGAGTATCATTGTCAACACTTCTCCCAACTGCAGGTTTGAATTAGAATTTAAAGAAACAGCACATGTCAAATTAAGGAGACACCTGTCCCTGGTGAATAATGGTTAAGGGAAAAAGCTTAAAGAGAAAGCAACAAATGGGGAGATTCAAAGTGCAGTTCTAACGTGCAGATCTATTAAGAACAGTTATTTAAGACCGACGTGTCAGAGGAGGTTTTAATTCCAAAGATTAATTTTCTTATTCCTTCAAAGTGAATATGGGAGGTCAAGAAAAATGCCTGCCTTTCTCAGGAAATGGGCCTTGTTTCTGGTTTCTCTTAGTATCACTGGAGAATGACCTTTCCCAGATGATTAGGTTTTCCTGTTAACTGAAGTCTAACATTTTACTGCATCTGAATGTTATTTAATGAAATGAACTTTAAAGTTTCTTTCCTTAATAAAGTACAACTGAAATCAACTAAAACTGCAATCCCCAGGGTCATAATTTTGAAAGTCAGTTTGGTATTTTGCTCACTCTAAGACAGGAGATGTTGATACTATAGGACCTAGGGGTGAATGTTATCTAGTTCAAGAAGATGATCTGAAATGTTACTTCTTTAAATAAAAGGAAAATTTTTGTGAGATATTAGGACTTTTCTCATTTTTTTTATCTTTATCACATTAGTGTAATATTTCTCTCTGCAAAACATTGTACAAATATGCTGTTGAATTAGGGACAAAGATGGCTTTTTGCAAATTTCTGCTAGGTGCTAATATTTAATGAGACTATCACTGTCATTCTAGAATATAGTAATGACTTCTACGCTGTTGAGGCCGTGTAGGGAACTCCACCTTGGCAGAGATCTTCTGTGTTGTTCACTTGTATATCCAGAATGCATAGACTAGTGCCTAGCACATGACTGGAGTTGACCCAATATTTTTTGGACCAATGTTCTCCATAGTTTACCTGTCAGGTTCAAATTTACTGTGCCGTTTTTTTATCTGAGTGTCTATGGGTCAGGTATTTAACCTCTCTGTGTATCCCTTTCCTCATCATTAGAGTGGCGATCATAGTAGTTCCTATTTCATAGGGATATGGAGGGGAATTATTGTATTACACATGCATGCATTCATGCATTAGAATCCTATGTTGCAGATAGGAAGTGTTAAAATTATTAAATATTTATTCATCATTATTGAATAGCTTAGGTTTTTCTCTCAAATGTCCCAGGAGAAAGCATAATGCATGGTCCTTCTACCACTAATGTACTTTGGGGGACTGTACAGCAAAGGCTTTGGGAGGGATAGATGGTTAGAGAGTTGCTAGTGTCACAGTACTGTGGAGACATTTATCTTCTTTATCCTCACTTGGCCTTTCTCTATTCTTCTCTCATGATTCTTGTTGCTAACTGCCCTGGCTCTGAACCGTTTTTCCATTCTTTTGAACTCCTTTCCTTGGAGCTCCTAGGGTTTGCTGTTTTTCTTTGCTTCTCATTTGTTTCTCTTCCTGATATTTTTATCACTGTTATATGTCAGTCCTATGCACTCTGATGCAGCATATTGCCAGAAAGTCAGTCTCCAGATAATTGAGGGCTTCCTGCATGTAAGTCCTTTGGGAATTCTTAGATGATGGCTCCTGGCTTTAGTTAGATGGGCTGGTAAATCATTATAGAGCTATCTGATTGTGGGCTAACACCAGGCTACTAGCATATCATATAATTAAATGGTTTCTCTATATTTTAACAACCAGACGCCCTAATGAATCCTGAAGATGGTGCATACAGACACACCAATTTATTTCTTAATGCATTTTTTTATGGCAGCCATTGCAGGAGTCTGGAATTGGTCCTGAGTGCATTTGATGTCATTAAAACATAATAGAATTAATGAATAAGCAGTACATAGAAGTCCAAAACTCAACATGACAAAATGGAATAATATAAACATCATAGTATACTTGATACATTCTCATTTCTTTACTAATAATAACCCTTATCTAGTCTGCAGAATTATAGGGCCAAAAGTTTGTCTAACAAAATAAAAGTTATCTAATGCTTTGAGAGATTGATTTTCAGTGTGGATGCTCCTCTTTTTTTTTTTTTTTTTTTTTAAACGTTTCTTTAATTAATTAATTATATTTATTTTTTTGGCCGTGTTGGGTCTTCGTTTCTGTGCGAGGGCTTTCTCCAGTTGCGGCGAGCGGGGGCCACTCTTCATCGCGGTGCGCGGGCCTCTCTCCGTCGCGGCCTCTCCCATTGCGGAGCACGGGCTCCAAAGGCACAGGCTCAGTAATTGTGGCTCACGGGCTTAGTTGCTCCGCGGCATGCGGGATCCTCCCAGACCAGGGCTCGAACCCATGTCCCCTGCATTGGCAGGCAGATTCTTAACCACTGCGCCACCAGGGAAGCCCTGGATGCTCCTCTTAATCTATCTCTCCATCTCTCTCTCTCACCTAAAAGCAAAACTAATAGAAGTCAGTTGGGTAGTGAGATTTAAAGCGAGGTTTGCACACTCCAGAAAGTGCCCAAAAAATGTCCACTTGTGAGCACACAACAAAAATATCAGTAAACATCTTATTTCATTTGAACTTATATTTTGAGGTACTTAGCATTGTGTTATATTAATGTGCTAATACATCTACATAGTTTAAAAATCAAAAACATTTATGTCAGCATATATTAAATTTTTCCTGATGGAGTACACTATCAAAAAGATTCAGAGATCAGTAAAGTAGGAATAATTGAGAATTACAATGTGTTGTTGATATGCAGTAGTTATTTATTCCAAAATCCTTTCTGAGTTTCCATTATCATGTATATGCCCTTGTTTCTGGGCATGACTTTAGTAGAGGTAAATAAGTAAAGAACCCACGTAGACCACAGGGGAGAAAAAAAAAAATGTAATGGGCTCATAAAAATAAAGAAGTAGCCATCTATAAATAAAACGTAGTCTGCCGAGAAATAATGACACATCAGGAAAATCAGGTTATTTAATTTTAATATTAATATTTTTCAATGTTTTACTATATTAACTACAAAATATGAGTATTAAAAGAGCATAATACTACCTCTTAAGAAATTCTTATATAACACTTATTTCATATTTTTCACCAAAAATTATTGGGTAGTGGAATTCATTCATTCATTCAACTATACTTGGTGCTGGAGATGAGGATGACTAAGCCTCACTGTTTTCAATGAGTTTATAGGCTTGATACTGTGGAGTATGATGAATACAACAGTGGTATTTATAAAACAATATAAATATAATTTGTAAAAGAGTTATGAACCATATTATTTACTTTTATATAATGCCAACATATAGGAAATATAAGCTTGGAAACTAAGAAGTCAAATTCACCACCATTATTTGCTATAATTTTAGCAAATCCAAGAATTGGTCAGTAACCACAGAGGTGAGTAGTTAATGGATTTACCAACAAAATAATATATGCAAATAAAAGTGCAAATTAACTGATTGCTTTTTGAGAACATTTTCAAATTTTGAAATAAACCCAATTTGAAATTAATTATATAGGAAATATGATACAACCATTTTTATCTGATATTTTCTACATTATTAGGACATTTATATGTTTTTGATCTCATTAAATTCTGTTCTATGATCCAGGAAACGTATAATGTTGTTCAAAAAGACAAAGACTCATGAGGAAAGTTAAAAAATCTAAGACGGTTATCACCAAAAAAAAGACAAAAAGTGTAGATGAGGACACAGAGGAAAAGGGAATCCTTGTTCAATGTTGGTAAGAATGCAAAATGGTGCAGCCACTATGGAAAACAATACGGAAGTTCCTCAAAAAACTACAAATACAGCTACCATATGATCCAGCAATCCCATTTGTGGGTACTTACCCAAAAGGATTGAAATCAGGGTCTCAGAGAAATATTAACACTCCCATGTTAATTGTGCAGTATTCACAGCAGCTAAAAGGTGAAACAACTTAAATATCCACTGACAGATGGATAAAGAATATGTGGTCTATACATACAATGGAATTTTATTCAGCCTTAAGATAGGAGGAAATTATGCAATATGCCACAACATGAATGTACCTGAGGACATTACATTATGCTAAGTAAAATAAACCAGTCCCAGAAGTACAAATACTGTCTGATTCTACTTACAGGAGGTACCTAAACTAGCCAAACTCATGGATCCACAGAGTAGAAAGGTGGTTACCAGGGGCTGAGGGGAGGAGGACATGCGGAGTTGCTAGTCAAGGGGCATGTGGTTGCAGTCATGTGAGATGCATAAGAGTGCTCCAGGGAAACAGAATCAATAGTTAGATAGATGATAGATAGATAGATAATAAATAGATGAGTAGATAGATGATTCATAGATAGATGGATAATTAGGTGATTGATAAATACAAAGATAGATGATAGATATATAGATGATAGATAATAAATAGATGAGTAGATAGATGATTCATATATCAATGGATAGATAATTAGATGATTGATAAATAGATAGATAGGTGATAGATATACAGATTTACTATAGGAACTGGCTCACATGATTATGACAGACGGATGGATAGACAGATGATTCATAAATATTAGGTGAGCCAAAAAGTGCCTTCGTTTTTTAAGTAAAAATAAAAGACACATTTTTCATTTTCACCCAGAACTTTATTGAACAACGTATTCACCCTTTTGTTCCACTACCTTCTGCCGTTTTTCAGGCAACTGCGTAATTCCATCTTCCCAAAACTTTTAATCTTTTTGAGCAAAGAACTGTTCCAGGTGCCTTTTACAGTCTTCCAGGGAATTGAAATTTTTTCCATTAAGAGAATTCTGTAAAGACCAAAATAAAAGGAAATCCGAAGGTGCAATGCCTGGTGAATATGGTGGATGAATCAGAACTTCCCGCCAAGCTGTAACAGTTTTTGAGCGGTCATCAAAGAAACATGCGGTCTTGTGGTATCCTAATGGAAGATCATGCATTTTCTATTGACTAATTCTGGATGCTTTTCGTCGAGTGCTGCTTTCAGTTGGTCTAATTGGGAGCAGTACTTGTTGGAATTAATCATTTGGTTTTCCAGAAGGAGCTCATAATAGAGGACTCCCTTCCAATCCCACCATATACACAACATCACCTTCTTTGGATGAAGACCAGCCTTTCGTGTGGTTGGTGGTGGTTCATTTCCCTTGCCCCACGATCTCTTCCGTTCCACATTATTGTACAGTATCCACTTTTCAATGCCTGTCACAATTTGTTTTAAAAACAGAACGTTTTCATTACGTTTCAGTAGAGAATCGCATGTGGAAATATGGTCAAGAAGGTTTTTTTTGCTTAACTTATGTGAAACCCAAACATCAAAGTGATTCACATAACCAAGCAAATGATTTTCAACACTTGATTTGGATATTTTGAGTATGTCGGCTATCTCCCACTTGGTATAATGTTGATTGTTCTCAATTACTGTTTTGATTTGATTGCTATCAACTTCAACTGTTCTACCCGACCGTGGAGCATCGTCCAGCGAGAAATCTCCAGCACGAAACTTCGCAAACCACTTTTGACACGTTCAGTCAGTCACAGCACTTTCTCCATACACTGCACAAATCATTTTTTGCTTTCAGTTGCATTTTTACCTTTCTTGAAATCATAAAACATAATACGCCAAAAATGTTGCTTTTTTTCTTCTACCTTCAATATTAAAATGGCTACACAAAAATTCACCAATTTTGATGTCTTTTTTTAAACGCACGCTGATATGACAGCTGTCACATACAATCAACAAAATTGTTTTGAATGAAGTTAAAGACAACTAAGTGCTACTAGAGCCATCTTACTGAGAAAATCGAACAGGGACTTCCCTGGTGGCTCAGTGGTTAAGAATCCGCCTGCCAATGCAGGGGACATGGGTTTGAGCCCTGGTCCAAGAAGATCCCACATGCTGCAGAGCAACTAAGCCCGTACGCCACAACTACTGAGCCTGTGCTCTAGAGCCTGCATGCCACAACTACTGAAGCCTGCACACCTGGAGCCCGTGCTCCGCAACAAGAGAAGCCACTGCAATGAAAAGCCCGCGCACCACAACGAAGAGTAGCCCCCGCTCGCCACAACTAGAGAAAGCCCATGTGCAGCAATGCAGCCAAAAATAAATAATAAATAAAATAAACAAATTTTAAAAATATTAAAAAAATACATGAACGAACCTTTTGGCCCACCCAATAGATAGATGACTGATAAACAGATGGATAGATAGATAAATAGATGATTGATAGATAGATGATAAATAGACAGAGTTATAGATTTACTATAGGAATTAGCTCACCTGGTTGTGGAGGGCGAGAAGTCCCACAGTCTGCCATTTTCAAGCTGGAGGTGTAATTCATTCTGAGTCTGAAGGCCTGAGAATCTGGGGCTCAATAGTGTCTAAGTCCCAGTTTGAGTCCCAAAGCCTGAGACCAGCAGAACTGATGTCTGAGGGTAGAAGTTGGATGCCTCAGTTCAAGCAGAGTGAATCTGCCCTTCTTCCTGCCTTTATTCTGTTCACCCTCAGCAGATTGGATGATGCCCACCTCCACTGCTGAAGACCATCTACTTTACTCAGCCTGCTGACTCGATGCTAACCCCTTCCAGCGCTGCCCTCACAGACACAGCAGACACGATGCTTCACCAGCTATCTGGTGTCAAGTTGATATGTAAAATGAACCACACATTGGATGGCTAAATTCTAAAAATCTGCTGTACAATATTGTGCTTACTGTACTGTACACTTAAATCTGATGAGAGAGTAGACCTCATGCTAAATGTCCTTACAATAATATAATAAAATAATTTTAAAAATATAACACAACTTTACAAACGAAACCAAATATTTCAATGGCTTATCAAAATATAGGTATATGTATTTTTAATAGAAAAATCTAAATGAGATCATCTGACTGAAGGCAAGTTGCCTCTAAGAAAGATTTTGTGGACCAGACCCCTCTTTTCATCTTGTAGAATTGTTGTTTCCAAGATGGGCCCTCAAGTTTGCCCTGCTTATCTGTATCCATCCAGCAGAGGCAGTAAGGACAGGGAGGGCTGCACATGGGTGGATTTCATTGGCCAGCCCTGGGTCCAGGACCTAACTAAGTCCCTGGCCAAGTCTAACTGGGGGGTTGGCAGGGAAATGCTGTCTGGTTCTCTGTCAAAGAAATAGATGGACAGGGAGCCCATCTCTGCCACAAACCTTTCTCAGTACAATTAAAATTCAACGTAGGTTTTCATGGGATTGATTTTGTAAGATTAAACTTATCATAGGACATAAAGATTGCCTAAATACGAAGTAATTCTCCATAACCGTTTTAATGTATCTGATAGCATTTTTATAGTTCCTGACCTTTTAACTCTGGGCAAAGCAAAAGCAATGTTGGGATTATTTGTGATTGTTGGTAACTGATACAACATCCTCCTTGGACATATTAATACTTTAGGGAGTAAGGTGTACTGTACGAAGGATTGACTATTTACAATAATAAGGATATTTTGATTTTCTTAAAAAATAGGAATATAACATTAAGTTGGTGATAGAATCATGAACCTTTTATTTAGGTAAATATTTTCTTCCGTTGTTCAAACTCTCCTTTCTCTGACTTGCTTGGCTTCTTTTAATATGATGAACATTTCTCTACTTGAATCACAAGGTGGCGTTAAAACTCATATTGATAACTACATTAGGAAGAAAATGGAATTTAGTCAAAATTAGGAATTTCTCAGGGAAAATAATTAAAACCACTCTGAAAAGAAAAAGGGCAACTGCTACCAAATTTGAAAAAAAGGGGGTACATTTCAAAATAAAATATGAAGAACAGATTCTAGATTATACAAGAGTTAGGGAAATTCATGGGACTGTCTCTGAATACTGAAAATGGAATAGAATATTTTAGAGATCTCTACTGAAATAAGAATAAAACCCAGATAACACTTAAACCTCATTTAGCTCAAATGCAGTTTCTGAATTTATTATCTTTTTTTTTCAGAAAAAGTTGAACTAGTGGTAGTAAAAAATGTCCAGTTCAAACCCATAATTCTAAAGCATGCTACAAGAGAACACCTTTGCACTTGGATAGCAAAACAGATTACAATATACCAGCTTTGTTTAAGAAAAAGTAATGGCAAGTTCCATAATAGGTTATTCTTTGTTTCTCTTACAGAAAAAAAATACAATATAGTCGCAACCTACTACTTTAATCATCTATAAGGGATATAATACTTTTAATAAAGATTCACTTGTATTTTGGGGGTATTTGGTGGTGCTGATAGGGAAGAGAATAATAAACATTTTAAGATATCAGCTTTTCTTTCTAAATATGGGAAAATACAAAAGGAAGAACAAATACTTGACTATATGCTTTTAGTCATTTACATTAAAAGAATTATCTTGAATATCTATAATTTAACTCACATGGTTTCTTGAATACCTGACTCATGAAATTTTTTTATTTTAGGGTGTCTAATGACAATTCACTGAGTCTGTGAATTCCTTAGTAATTATACAGTTAAATATTTTTGACATGATTTATATGTAACAGTTGGATTTTTAGCTCACAATATTTTTTAAAAAACAACAAAATACCTATCATTTTCTTTAAGATTCATCCTAAAATTTAACCCCTCTTGGGACCCTTACCAACCAACCCATCCATCTGAGAATTAATCCATTTCCATTTTACTCATCAATGTTTAAAGTAATTTGACCAATAAATCAAGGAATCGTGCCTCGTTCTACCTGTCATAATAGTCTTTAATAATTTTCCATTAATATTCACCACCTTTATAACATAAGGACTAGGGCAACAAGGCATATAAGATACAGTGCAATAATCGAAGTCTATTTTTATTTTGTTTTATTGTTTGTTGGTATGAACACAACATGAGATCTACCTTCCTAGATTTTTAAGCGTACGATACAATACTGAAAGTTACTGGCACAATTGTCACTCAGCAGGTCAGCAACTGATAACTTCCCACGTCCCAGCAGCCGGGAGAGTATAAAAATGCCCAGCAGTAACAAACTGGATACTGTTCAACCCACTGCTTCACAACTGCCTTCCCTCCTATAAGAAAAGAAAAGTATTCTATGGGATATTGGAAAAAAAAAAAAAAGCTCTTCTCACTTCCCACACAGGAATATGGGATGTCAAATGATTCCCCAGTTGCTTCTATCATATCTGAATGCATAGCTCTTTAAAAAAAAAATGCCATGTGACAATCTTCTGCCTCTACCTACCCCTTCCTCCTGGGAACACTCTTCCCTTGAGTGTCATAATTCCACAATTTGCTGTATTCCCTGTGTCTCTCTGCAGGTTCCTTGTCTCCCCCTTGATCTTTCAATACTGGAGTTTCTCGGAGGTTTGTCTCTTATCGTAATACATCTTCTGCCTTTGATATGTCATCCACTGCTAGGGATTCATGGCTCTCCTCAAAAGGTATCTAGACGCTTACTCTCACGATCTCCAGGGTAGCATATCAAATGGCCTACTAAACATCTCCATTTGCATTTCGCATTTGCATTTATAAAGAAACCTAACCAGATAGAACTCGTGCTCTTTCCCAAACCTTTTCCATAAATCAGCAGTGGTGCCCCATCAGCCCCATATAACAACAGCAAGTACTCTCGGCTGGCACCTCTCTCTCTCTCTTTAAGACAACTGGCTTAATTTTATTTTATTCATTTTTGTGCCAATCCTCTTACCCCACAAACCAGATAAACCCCCGATGTACCCCTTTTCCTCTCCTTCTCTCTTCTTTCTTGTCTCGGGAAGGAGAACCATGAGAGCGATTTATAGAAAAGCACTTGTATTGAAAGCGGCCTTAAGATAGTTGAAATCCTAGAGATGGATTTAAATCTCCCCACTTTACAAAAGTCCACGATGAAAACCCAAGAATAAAAAGTCAAATTGTAAAGGGAGAAGACAGGGATGGCCACTCTCTACCCTGGTCTCCCCTCCACCCCCTTTATTACCATCGTGTCACATCCCTGCTGGTCAAACAGTTTTAGAAGCTGAGTTAACCTAGTCTTACACATAACGTTCAAATTACATGGACCCGCGTGTGTTATCAGTTTCTCCTTCCCTAGGAAGATAGTCAAGTAACAGCCTTGCTGCTCCTCTGACCTAAATTATCACTGTCCTGAGGTTGATGAGTGCTAGCAGGCCCAGGTGAGAAGTCTGAGTCCTGACCACTTGGTTCCAACAGAGAACACAGATCCCCCCACCCCACTACCAAATGAATCAGGTGCTCAAGGTAAATTAAAAACAGGACAAAACCATTCTGAAAGATATATGTTGAGCAGTATTACTTCCATCTCAGTTCTGGTCCCCCCTTTAGGCCCCCAGTCCCTTGTTAGTACCATTCAATAGTGTTTCATATATCCGTACAGTGTTCACGTAAATGCAAGCACGTATGAATATATGTTCTTATTCCCCCTCTTACTCTTTTATACAAAAGGCAGCACATTATATAAGCTGTTCTGTGACTTGCCTTTTGTCCTTAAGAATATGTCCTAGGGATCTTTCCGTGTGGGTACAGAGAGAGATTCCTCATTCTTTTATCACAGCTTTGTAGTATTCCATCGTATGGATGGCTGCTTCCTAGTTTATTGAACCATTATTGTCCTTTACAAAAGGACTTGAGTCATTTCCAGTAATTTTTTTTAACCTACATTACAAATATGTGTAAGAAACAAGACCCAAGATGATGCACAGGTAAAATCAATTATGATAAAGATGAAAAGAAAATTGGCAGTTTTTTCCTAATTCACTACTTTTTCTTTTTACCTTTTGATCCCCTTCACCCATTTCTCCCCCGCACCCCATCACACACACACCCTTTGCCTATGACAACCACACGTTTGTTCTCTTTATCTGTGAGCTTTGAGCTTGGGCTTTTTTGTTGTTGTTGTTGTTGTTTGTTTTGTTGTTGTTGTTTTTCAGATTCCACATATAAGAGAGATCATACAGTATTTGCCTTTGTCTCACTTAGTAGAATACCCTTAAGGTCCATTCATGTTGTTGCAAATGAAAGTATTTTGTTATTTTTATGGATGAATAATATTCCATTGTGTGTGTGTGTGTGTGTATATATATATTACCACATTTTCTTTATCCATTCATCTGTCGATGGACACTTAAGTTGTTTCCATGTCTTGGATATTGTAATAGTGCTGCAATGAACATGGGGGTGCATGTATCTCTTACACACTCTTATAATCTCTACAGTTGACCAAATCGTCTCACTCTGACAATTTTACCAAATATATCTTGACTTGTCAACAATTTACATTTCAACTGCCTCCATCCTGGTCCAAACTGTCACAGGTTCTTGCTTCCTTGCTTTATACTATTCAGTTGATTCAAAATGAACTTAGAATAAAGTAAAAAATAAATCCTTAAGGAGATGTACTCAGCTCTGCAGTTTGACTCTGCTTATCTCTCACCTAATCATATGTATTTCTCCTTCACTCACTATGTTTAGTCATACTGGTTTCAATTCAATCATAAAGACAAATTTCTCTTTACCTTGGTTCTGGGCCATCAAAAATGTGCAAATCAGAGAAATCCAAATCAAAACTACAATGAGGTATCACCTCAAACCAGTCAGAATGGCCATCATCAAAAAATCTACAAACAATAAATGCTGGAGAGGGTGTGGAGAAAAGGGAACCCTCTTGCACTGTTGGTGGGAATGTAAATTGTACAACCACTATGGAGAACAGTGTGGAGGTTTCCTAAAAAACATGAAAAAATCTAAAAATAGAACTACCATATGATCCAGCAATCCCACTCCTGGGCGTGTATCCAGAGAAAACCATAATTCGAAAAGATACATGCACCCCGATGTTCACTGCAGCACTATCAATGGCCAAGACATGGAAGCAACCTAAATGTCCATTGACAGAGGGATGGATAAAGAAGATATGGTACATATATACAATGGAATATTATTCAGCCATAAAAAAGAATGAAATAATACCATTTGCAGCAACAGGGATGGACCTAGAGATTATCATACTAAGTGAAGTAAGTCAGACAGAGAAAGACAAATATCATATGATATCACTTATATGTGGAATCTAGAAAAATGATACAAATGAACTTATTTACAAAACAGAAACAGACTTAGAAAACAAACTTATGGTTACCAAAGGGGAAACATGAGGGGGAGGGATAAATCGGGAGCTTGGGATTAACATGCACACACTACTATATACAAGATAGATAACCAGCAGGGACCTACTGTATAGCACAGGGAACCCTACTCAATATTTTGTGATAATCTATAGGAGAAAAGGATCTGAAAAAGAATGAATATATGCATATGTCTAACTGAATCACTTTGCTGTATACCTGAAATTAACACAACATTGTAAATCAACTATACTCCAATAAAATTTAAAAATAAATTAAGAATAAAAACAAAAATAAAGGATTTTTAAAAATGTGCTTTGCATCTACACCTGGAAAATGCAATCTTCAAATCCTTATATGTCATTTACTCACGGAAATCTTCCTTAATCCCCTAATTTAGACTATTTATTTTATCCTCAATACAGACTCTCCTGTCAACCTGCCCATCTTCATTTCTAGCTCTTAATATAATTGTTTAATGACACATTTTCCACCCAGGTTTAAATATGTATCAATATCTACTACAGCATCTGATTTTATAGTAGATGCTCAATAAACAGTTGTGGGATGAATTAACTGGTGGACAGCTAAATAAATGTGCCAGCCACACAATGAACCCTCATGCTGTTAAAAAAGTTCGTTTCTTCTCACATGACCCAGGTCTTTTCCCTTTTGCAGGGGCCAAGTTGAGTGATTCTGTAATGGGATGCTCTGAGATTTTGATTGAGATCTTTGCTTGTGCCAGAAGTTTCTGAATGGTGCAAAGATGACTACAGAGATAGAGCTCTGATGATAATAATATTACGAAGTTCTCCAGGGATAGTTCAAAGAAAGGCTCTTTCTAAGCCTGAGAGCCCGGGGGGACACCTGGGTAAAGGTTCTGAAATCTGCCTGCCTGTTAGAGTCACCTGGGGAGCTCTGAAGAAACACCAGTGCCAGGCTCCACTAGACTTTTTAAATCACAATACCTCGGGGCAGGATTTGGCCATCAGGCTTGTTTGCTGGTTTTTATTTTTCCAGGTAATACTACTCTGCATCCTATTTTGAGAAATATAGCAGTGGGTTCCAAACATGACTTATCATCAGAATATTTTGGAGTCATTTAAATAAACAGAAAAATTTCAGACCCACCCCTGGAGTTACTGATTTAGTTGGACAGGAATGAAGCTAAATAATCTGTATTTTAAAAGCTTCCCTAGTGATTTCGTTATTCAGAAAAGATTTATAAATCACTGATCTATAACAATGGACCCAGTATTAAATAGTATCAACAAATTCCTCTGAATCCATTTTCTTGGAAAGGCAAAAATAGAAATAACAGCATAGGACATAAAAGCTTTGCTAAAAGAAACATATTCTTTACCAAAGGTATCTCTTCCACATACTTGTTTTAAATTTAAAAACAAGTAAAGAAGCTAATTTAGGTTGGGCAAGTTTTTAAGAATTTTCTCTCAAAAACATGTTCATTGATGGTATTAGTAGGTAGCTTTGATTAAATATACTAGCGATATATTATATATGAATGAGGAAGTGTAGAATGATGGTTAGAAGTTCCATCTTGACTTGTCATTTTTCTAAAATGTACATATGATTAAAATAGTTAAAGTGAACTAAGTATTTCACCCAAGAACCATTTGTTGTAAGAAACAGAAATATACTCAAAGTAACTTACATCTAACATGGGATGGGAGGCAAAGAGGAGACAACCATTACAGAAATGAAAGGGTTGAGAACAAATAGGGTCAAATTTAAAGATGATAAATGGGAGGGAAATGATTATGGTTAATCTCTCGGCCTTTCTGGAGTCTCTTGGATTCCCTTTTCACTGCTTCTCTTTGTGTGTCTGACTCTCTCCTTGTCTCTTTCTCTCCCTCCTTCCCTCCTCTCTGGGTTTGCTCTTTATTCTTTTCTTGGACAGAACCTACCTCTAGTTACCACTGGGTACCAGGTCACATCATTAAGAGAACATCCTGATTAACTATGGGTCAGAATGGGTTGGTAGATCTTGCTCCTGATCTACAGCAAGTCCCCTACATATGAATGAGTTCTGTTCCGAGAGTGCGTCCGTAAGTCCAATTTGTTCATAAGTCCAATAAAGTTAGCCTAGGTACCCAACTAACACAATCGGCTATATAGTACTGTACTGTAATGGGTTTATAATACTTTTCACACAAATAATACATAAAAAACAAACAAAAAATAAAGAAAACATTTTAAATCTTACAGTACAGTACCTTGAAAAGTACAGTAGTCCAGTACAACAGCTGGCATACAGGTGCTGGCATCGAGGGAACAGGCAAGAAGAGTTACTGACTGGAGGCGGGGAGAGGAGGTGGGAGATGGTAGAGCTGAAGGATCGTCAGCAATAGGAGACAGAGGGCAAGGTGCAGTTTCACTCATGCCTGACGTCGATGGCACAGGTTCTGGTTCCTTGCTGGAACTAGATGCACTTTCGCATCTTTGAAAGTTCGTGACTTGAAGGTTTGTATGTAGGGGACTTACTGTATTTCAGTAAGATGTGGCCTAAAGGGGCAGAATTTCATCTCCTAGGCTTTTCAGGAGTGCCAACACACCATTTACACACAGGAGAGAAGAAGCTGTCTCTCCCTCCCCTCCAAGGAGAAAGGTAAAAATCGCTCCTCTGACATGGGATGGAAGGACCCTGGGTTCTCACCTACCCTTTTGGAATATACACATGCCTTTCCAGGGCCTGGATAAACCCTGGGTGTCTTCCACTTCCATGAGCCAGAGACGTCTTCAAGTCTGGGCTTTATCTCTTTGAAACATAAATACCAAGGGAGATAGCACTCCATTTTTCCCAGTGCCTCAGCAGCTTAACCCAGGGTAAAGAAACATTTTGCACCAGACACATGTTAAAAATAGCAAAACAGATTTATTTGGAGTCACTGCAGTAGGAGAAAAAGACCTTAGTATGTGACTGAGCTCAATTCCAAAGACAGCAAAGACAGCTGGTGATTTAGAGCCAAAAAGCAGAGTGAGGGGGTCAGTGCATGGAAAGTTACTAACAAGAACTTGATTGGGTATCAAGGGCAGAAAGAGTCTTGCTAAAATAACTTAACAGGATCTTGCTAAAGGCAGGCCAAGGGTGGAAATTGATCAGCTATAAAAGGTGGAAGTATTTTTGCTAACCGGGATTAGTGGGATTCTTTGCTAAAATTGGACAGGCCACGAGCAGGGTAGCAGACCAAGATCCAGGTCTAGTCAAGACGGCTCAGAGGAGCCTGATTAAAACGTGGGTAAGGAGAGAGTCCTTGCTACCAGGAAACTACTCTGACTGGAATCATTTAGCCCTATTGGAAGTTAACAGAAACTTTATTATTCTTTCATATCAGAGCAATATATTAGATAAATAGATACCGGACTAATTATCATGCTATATGAATAGTAAGATGTTTCTAAGGAAAGTGAAAGCAAACACTCCCTCTATCAGTATGCGGTATAAATTTCTGTGTCTAAGGAGTACCAAGAAATCCAGGGAGGTTCTATTTCTCCACAGTACGGAGATGGATTCGGTGGGCTGATCCAGGGTGACACTCGATCTAGTGCCAACTCAAAAACAAACAACGCCTTTAATTTTCTACAACCTAAAGGAGTGACTTAGATATTTTGCGGCTATATTTTCATAAAATCAAAATAACACGTTATTTTAGAAGAGCTACCAATTAGATGGATTCAGTTTTGAACATCAAAAACTAGCCTTTGTTTTTCATATTCCATCTCTGGCTTATAAAAGGGATAAATATATTTTTGCCCAGTTTCTTAGAAGTAAAGTTTGATGATATCAAGTTTAATCAATTAAGATGCTTTTGACTGTAAGCAACAGATTATCCATCCAAAGTAGCTTAAGCACTAAAGTTTTTTCTTTGACTCATATAAGAAAAATCGATCATCAGTAGTTCTATGATTGGTGTGGCAGTTCAGCAATATTATCCAGAACCCAGATACCTTCTAATCTCTGCTCTGCCATCTCCAAGGTGGTGGGTTTCCATCCTCAGGCTTGTCAATGCACAGGAGCAACACGAGTGCTTCAGGTCTAATGATCCATTTTCAAACCTGCTGAAGAGAACAAAATCTTTTCCTGAGGATTCCCAGCAGATATCTCCTTTTGGACAACTTAGTCACATATCCAGTAAAAGAGAATGAAATTGCAATTACTGGTTTAGGCTAGCCATACCTCGTCACCTTCACTTGGGCACATTGGGTTTCCTAAACTAAGGGAAAATGAGGAAAGGCCTTTAGAACAAAAAGGTAAACAACAGTGCCTGCCACACCAGTGTTAGTTAGGGTATGGAGAAATAGGTATTCTCATGAAATCTCAGAACACTACTCACCGATGTTTCTAACAATTGAAAATGTAGCCGATGTCATGGGAAATAAAGTTAATTGTTGGTGATAGCAACAAAAAGGGAATAATAAAATCAATTTATGGGATACGATCAGATTTTGAAATGAATAGACTGGTATTACACAGAGTATGGCCCAGATGAAGTGGCCTGAGGCTGTAAAGAGAAGAAGGGTAGAGGGCTCTGAAAATCAGTGAATCAAAAACACAAGACTTCTGCCACATGAGTGTTGGCAAGGGGATGTTTTAGAGCTGGCTTGTTTTAGAGCAAGTCCATTGGATTTGTGTATGTGAGCATGTATGTGTATATATGCTCTGAAAATCAGTGAATCAAAAACACAAGACTTCTGCCACGTGAGTGTTGGCAAGGGGATGTTTTAGAGCTGGCTTCGAGTCTCACCTGGAAAGAGAAGGCCTCCACTGAAAGAGGCTGGGGATTTACAGGCAGATGGCTATGGACCAAGAGCAACCAGCTGGAGAAATGCATGCGACTCAAGAGAAGTGCAGGCAAGAAATGTCTAGCGATGTGGAGGACTTCTGTAGAACGAAACCACGGCTACCATGGTCAATGTCAACTTCTGCTCAGCTCAGGGAACGCAGATGCTGGTTCGCAAGAGGGTCAGTCAAGTAAGACCTTTCCAGCTTCCTTAAGTCTTCCACCTTCCTGTATGATTTTGACCCTATCGGGTTCCAAAACCACACTTAAGAAGCTGGAGAGAAGAAGAGGAATCAGGTGAAAAGATAAAAGGGGGAAGGGGCTGACTACCCCCTTTCCCACTGTTAGCAACTAACCTGCAGCCAGCCCAAACCAGGGGAAAAGATACATTTTCAATGGGAATAAAATAACACTGAAATGAAACTGTTTGGAGGACTGGCTGTTACTAGGTGACTTTTCGTTACCTGAAAGTGACTAGAAAATTCATGAGGTTTGCAGAAGATTGCAGTGAGAAAAGGGAAATAATTAGTTCCACAGATGTTTAGAAGGACAGAGAAGGAAAAGAAATAAAGAGACTTAATGATTGCACCTAGGAGTCTAGCTAGTTTTTATTCTCCCATTTAATATATATGTTATATATGCTATATCATATATGTATGATATATTCATATGCACATACTTAGAAACATATAAAGAGACACGTGATTTTTTTCCTGCAGTAATCATAAAAAAACTTTTCAAATCTGTTGCCTCGAATGAGTATGGAGTTGTTTTGCTTAATTTTGGAAATTATGTTTTTTTCACTATATTACTATATATGCATACTATATTTTTATATTATACATACACATTTATTCAAAGTCACACACATTGTTATATATGTACAATACATACAATGTATGTATATATACACATAGTGCATATGTGTATGTGAGCATATATGTGTATATATGCCAGTTTTTCAAGGATTAAGAAGACAAAGTGTTTGTGGTCAATCTGGGGAATATTTTCCTATTTTATGTTTCCAAATTAAAGAAGAAAACTGACAAATAATGTTTTCAAAAATGAAAAAGGAGATGGAAATAGAAGATACTCTTCTTTGGCATATGAAGATTCAATGAAATAGAAAGAGAATTAAATAATTCTCCCTCATTCATGGAGTAAAAGATATAAAATATCCATTGGATTTGTCAAAGATAAAGCTTAATTATACATATTTTACTTGGTTGAGGATCCAAAGAAATTATACACTTTTCCAGCATCAGATCATGAGTGCAGTAGAGAGATATCACAATGTAAATATCAGAATATGAGATTGCAATATTTTAAAGATAGAAGCATTCTTTGCTATTTATACACAGAGGAATTTAATTATTCAGTACCTCAATAGATAACTAAAGAAAGACATATTAAAAATATGCTCTCATGGCTGTGAAGAAAATAATGCAAATTCAAATAATAGAGGAAATATAACTTCTGTTCCTGGCATTTGTATCACACGTGTTTGAAAAACAGAAGGATAATTTTATACATATTGTATAACATATGTGATTTTAATTCTTCAAGCCAGATACATTGCCAATCTGTCTGCAAACACATATTTTTTAATCCTGAAAAAGAAATGTGTTAAGAATTTTAAGTTGCATATAAATGGATACAGAGGAGTAAAAGTCATTTCTGACATTTTGCTTTTCCTTTACTTCAAAATTTTACCTAAATAAATGGGCATCTAATCCAAAAGTTCTATACATTTTTGGGTTCCATATCTTGTTAGTAGTTTGCCCATTATATTTGTGCCATGATGACATCATACATAGTAATATGTAGCATTCAAATTAAATAATATTTTGCATGTTAACTAGCCAGACTCAGTCATGATAGGTGGAAAAATTAAAACAAGAGAAATTAAGTGATTGACTCAAAGTGTCATAGTTAAAAGCATATCTACAACCTCAATCAAGTTTCTTTCTCCCATCACTGTGTAGCTTTAATTAAAAAAATATATGCATATATCAATGTCTCTTTGTGCATATGCATTGTTTTACATGCCCCATCATCCTAGTTTTCTTTTCTTTTGTCCTTTTTAAAGTTTGTTGCAGTTTAATATGCATAGAGAAATCATAAGCATACAAATCAAAACATTTTCACAAAGTGAATACCCCTGTTAAGCAGCATTCACATTAAGAGATTAAATAACACTAGCATCTGAGAAGACTTGTCTTATTGCCCAGTCAGTAAACACCCACAGTAAATCACTGGCCTGAGTACTAACAGCAGAGATTATTTTTTCCTGTTTTTGTACTTCATGTAAATGGAATAATTTACATGCACTATTTGTGTCTGGCTTCTTTAATGCAACATAATGTCTGTGAGATTCATACATATTATGGTGTGTAATTATAGATAATTCATTTTAACTGTCATCCAGTTTTTATTTTATGAAAATATCACAATTTATTTATCCACTCTACTCCTGACAGCCATTTGAGTTGATTCCAGTGTTTGTTAACTTGAGCATTCTTGTGTGCGCCTCTTGTTACACATACATTTACGCACACATTTTTACGCAGTCTCTTCCAAGGAATGAGATTTCTGGACTGAGGAGACAGTGTTGAGTTTTACTAGACGCTGCCAGTCTTCCAACATGATTGCACGAATTTAACACTGTTTAGTAGTGCACTACAACTCGCGTTTATCATTTGATTTTTGCCATTCTGCAAGTTGGTTGTTCCACCATCTAATAAAAGAGTACTGTTAAATTTCCAATACAGGCATACTTTGTTTTGCTGCACTTCACTTTATTGTGCTTTGCAGATATTACAGTTTTTACAGATTCAAGATTTGTGACAACCCTGTGTCAATCAAGTCTATGGATGTCCTTTTCAAATTGTCAATTCTTTCAGCTCTTGCTTCATAGACTTTGAAGTGCTGATGTTTGGTGCCATCTCAGGACTGTTGTGTCTTCCTGATAAATTGACTCCTTTCTCATTACAAAATACCCTCCTATGGCCCTGGCAACGTTTCTTGTTCTGAAGTCTACTTCCTCTGATTTAACACAGTCACTCACAATCCTTGTGCTTAGATGTGTGTGGTGTATCTTTTGTCACTTTATCTTCAGCCCATGTGTTTTTACATTTAATTGTGCTTCTTGGAGACAACATATAATCGGGCCCTGGTTTTCTATCCCACCTGAAAATCTATGCCTTTTAAGAGAATTGTTTAATCATTCACATTTAATGTAACTATTGATTTCTTGGTTTTTATATCTGTCATCTTGATATTTGTTTCTGTTTTCTCACATTTTCTTTATTGCCCTTTTCCTTCTCTTTTCTTGTCTTACTTTTGATCTGTGTGTACTTTTAGGTTCCATTTTACCTTTACTATTGATTTTGTAGATACAATTTTTTATTGTTTTAAGGGTTTCTTGGGTTTAAAATATGCATCTTTTTATTACAGTCAAGTTTCAAACAAGTGTATACTACATGAATAATGTAAGAATCTATAATAGTACACACTGTTTCCCCACAACCCAATTTTGTGCTATATTTGTATACATTATACCACTACATATGTTATAAAATCCAAAATAAATGGTTATTAATTTTGCTTTGAAAAGTTGAAAGAAAGGAATTAAAGTAAGTTGTCTGTGATCCATTTACTCTTTTTACTTGGTAGAAGTTCCTGGTAGGAAGAAAAGAAGGGTAAGTTCCTGGAAAAGTCTTTTTGCTAAGTGGACCTCAGATAGATTAATGATATTATTAAGAGTAAGGGACCCAATCTCTGAAATATCCCTAGCTGGAGATCCCATACTAAATAGAACCTAGTGTGTATGAGAAATGTCCCCAGAAATGTCCCAAAGGCTGTACAACCCTTCAAGCTCTTTCATAACATAAATTCTTACCTCTTTGTGAGGAATCCCATGAACCTTACTTAAAGCCCTCTAATATTCTAGGCCAAAGGGGCATGTCTGACATGGGAAGAAAGGCACCGCCCCCCTCGACCCCCCCAGGTCCCATATCTCTTTCTTCTTCATCTAAGCCTTTTTCTGAATTGTTTTTATGTTTTTAAATTATTTAGTAAAACCTGATCCTGGGTACGATCTATGGTTCTGTGAGTCTGACTTGACCTTCTGATCCTATCTGGTAACTCAAGAGTCAATTATATTTCATAGCGATTTAAATGTGATACAAAACCCCTTTATACATACCTACCTATTTACCATATACAGTAATCATAATCCCTGTGTGTAGCTCCAAACTTCCATCTTGTAGTGCAGGTCTGTCATTGAGAAATTCTCTAAACTTCTGTTTGTTTTAAAAAGTTTTTAATTTGCCATCAGTTTTGCAAGAATTTTTTTTTATTCAATAGATATAATTTATTAAAAATGTAGCATTACTACAACTTCTCAGGTTCCCTCCCACATGGCTTGAAACATCTACTATTATTCATCCTCTCCTGGGAATTAGTAGCAACATTACCTAGGGAACAATAACAACAACAACAATAATAACAACAACAAAACAGCAGTTACTTCACTTAAAGTGAAGTAGTTAACCCATTTTTGCAAGACTTTTTTTCTGTGTGTAAAGTTCTGGGTTGTAAGGTTTTTTAAAATATGTTTTTCAACACCTTATAGATTTTTTTTTTAAATTGTTTTCTGGTTTGCCTAGTTTCTGATGAGGTCTGTTGTCATTCTTGTACTTTTCCCTCTAAACTTACTAATGTGTTGCTTACCTCTGGCTGCTTTATACTTTTCTCCTTAACAGTATTTTTCATTAATTTGAATATACTCTGGATTGGTGTAGTTTTCTTGGTGTGTATCTTTTTGGAATTGCTTGGGGTGTTTTGGACCAACATTCTCATAGTTTTCATCAGCTTTGGGAAATGTTCAGTCATTTTTCCTTTATCAATTTTACCCTCTAGTCTCTCTTTCTGAGACTCCAATTATACCTATATTAGACTACTTGTCATCAGTTCATGTATCACTGAGTCTGTTAATTTTCTTGGTCTGTTATTCTTTCTTTTTATATTTGTCTCTATCTTGCTGTTTCAATTTGGATGGTTTATATTATTTTCTATGTCTTCAGGTTCAATGATCTTTGCTTTGTCTGCATTTAATCTACTATTAATTCTATCAGTGGATTTTTCATTTCAGTTATTATGCTTTTCATGGGACACTTCATTTCATTTGGTTTGTTTTTGTATTTTCAATTTCCCTCCTTATTACATCCATGTTTTCCTTTAAACACTTGAAATATTTGAAATAGCTATTTTAGTGATTATATCTACTTTCACCTTTCTTTCTTTCTCTTTCTTTCTTTCTTTCTTTCTTTCTTTTCCTTTCTTTCTTTCTTTCTTCATGAGACACAGGGTGATTCAATCTCAGTAGGAGCAAAACAGACATGAGAGTGATTCTCCCAATTTACAGTTGTTGCTTGTTCCACAGGGACCACCCTGCTTCCCCTCTGAGAATGAGAGACACATTCAAAAATGGAAGATTAGGCTTCTAAGTGTGTAGTAGGTGTCCACTTCATCATAATTTTTAACAACATACTGGAGTTGGAAGTAAGACCTTCCTGTCTGTAGTTCTCAGCTCTCCTCTGTGGCCCTTGTCAGCCCAAGTCTGTCTGGAAATCTGCCACTCCAGTGGCATGTGGCTATTTGCAACTGCAAGGTTACAATTTGGCCAAGAGCTTCACAAGTTCATCCTAGAGTTTCTTAAGACCCTTGGTTGGTGTCATCTACTGCTGGTAAATGATTTGTTTCTAAATTTGTCAAATAGGTCTAAAGCATCTTGTGCTTTACCACCACATTTCCCCCCTCTAATTCCTAGGTTCTGAAAGATTATTTGTGGCTAGGAATTTCTTTAGCATATTTTTCAGTAAGCACTTTATAAATATAGTTGGGGGTTATGTAGGACCAAGACTGAATTTATATTGGCTAAAGACTCAGAATATTTATCTGTTGTAGTTTATATGCAAATAGGAGGTGGGAAGAAATATTCCTCTTCTCCCACCAAGGGTTGTGGTCAAGAGGGACTGCATAGAAATAAGAGGGATCTCCTACTCATGGGTGATATTTATCACCCCTCCCCAACTCATCAGCCCTGTTATCCCCACTCTTCTACTGAAACTATTATGAAAAAATTCCTTTTTTTTTGCATATGATCATAGCAACTGATTATTTTCCTAGTTATGGGTCATGTTTCCTGGCTGTTCCTAATCTTTAATATATATATTTAAAATTATTGGTTACTGGATGCTATGATGCTTATGTTGATAAGTACTGCAAACCAGGAAGGGTCCCTCACCTGACACCAGATCTGTCAGCGCCTGGATCTTGGACTCCAGCCTCCAGAACTGTGAGAAACAAATGTTTGTTGTTTAAGCCACCCAATCTGTGGTATTCTGTTACAGCATCCTGGACTGACTAAGACAGGATGGAATTAGTTTTGAGGGCAGCAACAACAAAAAATCCCCAATGTCCAAATACTTTTCAAAACTCTTGTGCATTACCTTTGCTATTATCCCATTGACCAACCAAAAGAAGTCACACAGCCAAGCCCAGAGTCAGAAGGGGAGGATGATTACACAGGAAGGATGATCAAATTAGAAGCCATTACTTCAATTATTGATCATATGGTGTTTGGATTACTAATATATTCAAGGACTTCTGGGATACTCTTTTTTTCTTAGAGGAAACTGGAATTGAGTAATCTAGAGCATGCAATGATAGGACTCAAATCGATCAACACAAAAATTAACCTCAAATTTGTCTTATTTGCGAAAACAATGTGTTTCAAAAGTGTTTGTTAAATTTTTTTAAACATTTTTTCCTCCTGTAATTCTGAAACATATGTAAAGACTGTAATGATCATACAGTTAAACAAAGAAAACTACAAAAGTCACCAATGTCTAAGAGGAGAGCATAAAAGTGCATCGTTTTCATAAATAAGATCATGTCAGTAAACAATACAGAGTTGGATTTAACAGAAAACTTGAGTAGCCACTAGCCTAAAACAACAATTTGCTTTAGGATCTAGTTGACAGGAATTTGCGTGTGTGTGTGTGTGTGTGTGTGTGTGTGTGTGTGTGTGTGTGTGTAGGGGGGATGGTGATTAGAATTATGTAGTTTCTTATATAATTCAACCCTAAGTCCATTTTATATTGCATAGAAAGTTTTCATCTGAATTTTTTTTAATGAGGCAACAGTGAATTATCTCATGGTTATTAGAAACTCGTATCACTGAAACTATTTCTGCTGATGATTTTATACATCAAAAATGTAATACCAAGTATTTTTCGTAGACAGTCTTTTCAAAAAGATGAAAGGCAATTTTCAGTATTTATGGGAAGTATATAAACTTTATAGCTGAAACTCAAGACCAGTAATCTTTAATTATCCCTTGACCCTGGGAAATGTCCATTCTCATACAATACAGCATATAGGAAAATTCTTCATATGTCACGCTCATAATCTGCCCAGGTCCTTCTGCCTTTTGTACTAAAACGAGAGACAAGCATTCTCAAAACTCCACTAGTTAGTAATTAAGGTGCTTGTCAGTAACAGTGCCTTTCCCAATACCAGACACAGAGGTTTACACAGCTTATAACAACAAAAGCAACAGCAACAACTAACATTTATTAACAAGGTTTTATATTCTGGGCCTTTTTTCTAAGTTATTTGCATGTATCAGTGATTTCAATACCCATAATAGTCCCATAACATAGGTATATGTTCACCTATTTTAAAAATGAGAGACAAGAGAGACAGAAGGTTACTTATTTTGCTCAAAGGTTTTATACAAATATATAACTCATATATATATGCACATATATATATTTAACCCTTGGTCTAATCTATTTATTTTCAACCCAGTATTGATCCTCCCAGAGTTGGTACTTTCTAACATTGTCTGAGGGAGCAATTGACATCTTTTATAATTGAACAACATATATCTAACCATATGCCCTATACAATAAACCCCTATTTTGGCTTATTCTAATTACAGGCTAAGGTGCTAACATATTTATAACACATTTGTCATTTAAGCCTTTTGTCCCATGTAAATATTACTAATGTACTTTAGGGTTAGAGGAAATAAAGTTTTCTAGATCAACCTCTGCTAATGTAAGGGAGGCAGAGGTGTAGAAAGGCATATCTTTCTTTAGTGCCGGGGAGACTCATTCTGTAGTCTTAATGTGTTTGATTTTATTATGACTCATTTCTATGACAATAATAAACTCTCCTCCTGGTGACTAAAGATCAGTTTTTTATACTTGCCAAGCTCTTTTCTGACTTATCTACATGTGCCCCTTCTGCCTGAACTTCTGTTCCCTGGATCATTGCAACTCCAACCACTTCTCATTCTTTAAGTCTCATCTTGACAATTATCTACTCAGAGAATGAAGACTGGAAAATCCATCTCAATGGAAAGTAATAATTTGTTTCTTTTCAATTTCCCCCAAAGAAAATGAATATCACAGTATGATATTGCCATCAATAAATTTCTTTTATTTAATTACCAGAAGGCTGACTGCAAGTTCAAAAATAATAGAGTATGAGCTTAATGAATGGAGGAAAAAAATCAGAATTCATGGAAGTTTGATGTCAATTAAGTTTCTCGCTTCATTGTTTAATTAAATGGAACTACTAAAAATAAAATCAATCTGAAAGTAAGCCCAATAAGCACTGGTTAATTCAGTGCATCTTGTACATTATAAGGATAATCATCCATTTGTCATTGACCTGTTCCAGTAGCAGAACCTCTGTTGTCGAAGAAATATGTCAGCATGAGAGTTTAATCAATAATGAGATGATAGAAACCAGATATTAATATATTTGACATCTTTGAAATAGGCTGCTAAGATGATCCCTGTTTCCCTCACAAAATCAATGTAAATATCTGACATAGCTACCTCTGCTACTTCTCTTTAAAGTTTTTTCCTGAAGAATGGGTTATAAATAGGCTTGAGACGGCATAAAACAGTCACTAAATAAAAGGAGTAACAAACCCTTGGGTCCTGCTTACATTTGTCCTTGATGAATCTCTTCTACTCGATGATACAGAATCTCGGAATTGTTCATATAGGGTAGTTTATAGAGATCATCAGACATAGAAATAATGATTAAAAAGAGTTTGGTATCTGATTGTTTTTCCCATCTCTAAAGTTTCTCTCTTTTTTAGAGATACCATATTCAGGCATAAGGAATCAATTTGTAAGAATAAAATTTGTTTTGAGAGAATGAACAACAACATCTGGAAGACCCAATTCAGCATTAAAAGGGAACATACTATTGACATTCAACACAACAAAGTTGGATTTCACAGACGTGGTGCTCTCTGAGGGAAATCAAACACAAAACAGGTAGAACTATACCAAACGACTGTCACGCAATGAGCAAAGTAACTGATGGTGATAGAAATCAGAACAGAGGTTCCTTGAGGAGTGAGCTTGACTGAGAAAAGGCAGCAGGTGGTTCTCTGGGGTGGTCGAAATGTTAATATCTCGATGGGAATGTGGGTGAAAAGAGCGTCTGCATTTGTCAAAACTGATTAGATTTATGATCTGTGCGTGACCATGTACGTTCACCATCCCTCCAGATGTAACATATAAACTCTGGATACACCACAGAAAGCTGGGTGCTTTTCGTTTCGGCAGCCTCTGATTGAGGAAGCGAGCCATCTGGAATGGAGGTTTGCGGAGGAAAGTCTCCATCCACGCCGGTTCTGGATTAACTACAGTGGTCTGTGTTCACCTTTTATTTCCATTTGGCCAGGATCGTCCACATTTATGTAGACTTTCCAGATGGATTCATTAATTTTAACCTCTGTTCACTCTCAAAAGTGCCCTAGTATGTTAGATAATTAACATGGGCACATTAGAAGGAATTAACCACAAGAGGAAGCAAAGCCCTAGCTGGGCTGACAGCAATAGTCGGCTTGGCAAGGTCCTGGGCCCGCGTAGGCGGTTTGCACAACAGTCTTCTTCCCATTTGCTGACTCTTAATCCCCGTGATCATTATCAGAAAGCACGTCTTGAGACATTCTCTCTTACACTTTACCCCAGTCATTTGCATCTTTTAATGTGTACTTTCAAATCTTTATTCACTCGAAATGAGCTTCCTGAAAATCTGAACTTGGCCTTCAAATAATTACAGGAGGCTGATCAGGTTGTTTAAACTCAATCAATGCAAAACACCGTTAACACCTTCCTTCACGAACCAGCTGCTCCTATGATAGCCAACATCGTACCTGGTTGACAGTATATTAGACTAGCTTACCAAAGTGACCCAAAATGTAAGGGCTTAACAAACATAGAAGTGTGTTTCTTGCTTGTTCCTTGTTTTTTGATTCCTGGTTAAGGGGGAAAAGCTCTGCTACTTCAACTAACCCAGGCCGAAGGTGGCTCTGTCAGCTTAGTGCATAAATTCCAAAGACCCCCTTGGGCATTCCCATGCCAGGCTGCCAGGGGAGGGAGCCAGCATGGAGTAAGACAGATGGGGGTCGATGGTACTTACGTAGTAGGTAATGGCAGGGCAAACACTACTTCTGCTCACTTTCTATTGCCTGGAACTCAACACCATGACCAACGTAACTGCAAGAGAGGGTGGATAATATAGTCCAGATGTGTGCCAGGAAGAAGGAAAGAGCATGGATTTTAACAGAGAACAGTCTCTGTCACATGTAGTAATAGGCTCTTTTTTATTGAGCTATAATTGACATACAGCATTATATTAGTTTCAGATGTACAACAAGACTCAATGTATATGTTGCTAAATGATCACCACAGTAAGTCTAGTTAATATTTATCACCACACATAGTTACAAATTTTTTCTTTCTTGTGATGGGATATTTTAAAATCTATTCTCTTAGCAACTTTAAAATATACAACAGTAACGTTAACTATAGTCACCATGCTATGCATGACCTTCCAGAACTTATTTATTTTATGACTGGGAGTTTGTACCTTTTAAAAAACTAAGCTCATAGATATTTTTAAAATTCATATCCCTAAATCTCCTTTTTCCTATAGCACATTATTCATATCACAGACAGGGTAGAATTTTAGTAAAACATATCACATTTTGTTACTTTGTTTCTTAAAGCTCTTCTTAGATTCCCACTAGATTTATGATCTACTCCAAATTCTGATGGACAGAATAAGACCCTGGATCGGTCCTGACCAACTGCTAACACCTTAATCTCCAATGACACTGGCCTTCTCCACATGCCTTAAACTAACCCAGTTGGTTCCCAGCGTAAGGTCTTTTTCATCCGTCAGTGATAATTGTTTTAAGTGTCATAATTGCGCTCAACAAGGAGTCATCAACATTTCCATCAAATTGTTTTTAAAAGAATAAAGAGGTTTATTTCTCTCACAACAAAAATTCACCTGATTGACCTGATGGCTCAATCATATCCAAAAATATTCAGGATCCTTTTAGCTCTGCACGACTATGTTTTATGTCTCTCTTTTAGCCTTATGGAAGAAAAACAGCTGCTCTAATTTCAGGCATCACATCCATGTACAAGCAGGAGGAAGGGACCAAAGTCTCTTCCCTGGGAGCATTTGCCCATATATTATGGTAGAAAAACCCCACTTTGGTATTTCCCCGTTCACCACACTGGTCATAAATACATCACATTGACACTGCTAGATGAAAAGAAGGTTGGGCTTTTTAGCTTTTGTAATAGTAGAAGGAGGAAGAAGACATGGAAGCATTGTAAGTGTCCATCGACAGAGGAATGGATAGAGAAGATGTGGTCCATATACACAATGGAACACTACTCAGCCATAAAAAACAAAAATGAAATAATGCCATTTGCAGCAACATGGATGGACCTAGAGATGATCATACAAAGTAAAGTAAGTCAGACAGAGAAAGACAAATATCGTATGATATCGCTTATATGTGGAATCTAAAAAATGATACAAATGAACTTATATGCAAAACAGTAATAGACTCACAGACATAGAAAACAAACTGGGAATTGGAGGAGGGATAAATTAGGATTTGGGGGTTAGCAGATACAAACTACTATGCATAAAATAGAAAACCAACAAGGACCTATTGCATAGCACAGGGAACTGCATTCAGTATCTTGTAACAACCTATAAGGGAAAAGAATATATATACAAGTAACTTAATCACTGTGCTGTACACCTGAAACATTGTAAATCAACTACACTTCCATTAAAAAAATTTTTTTTTAAGAAGAAGTGTTGTAAATAGTTTCGGGGTCGCCAGCTCGCAGCGCCTTCCCATCCCAGACCTTTACACCCGTATTTTCTGTTAGGCGTTCAGCTTTAGACTAAATGTCGCCTGTTGAGAAAGGCCTTCTGTGCTGCCACTCTGTGCCATGCTGCACTTGCTCTGCCCCTCAGAGGCTGACTGTGTGGATTGCCTCCGTTGGTTCCTTGCCCTGTGACCTGGTCAGTGAGAGATTCAGGAGTGGGACAAAAGGGCTGACCTTCGGCCATTCCTCTCCCGCATCCCTCCTGCCTCTCCCCAGGTGTTCTCCTTCCCAAAGTCCGGCAGCTCCTGTCACTCCTGTCCCACACTTACCCTGTGTGGGATTCTCTGACCATGCCCTCTACATGCCTCTTCAGACTTGGGGTGCTAATGGCCCCTCAGCTCTCAGCCCAAGGAACTTACCCAGCTTTTCTTACCCCTACCCACATCTTTCTTTATAAAAACTCCCCCTTATTAAACATTGCTCAATGGCCCTGTTGCAGCAGACCATTTGTTTCTTGACAGCATCCTGGCTAGCATACTTTTAAAGCTACCATATCTAAAACAGGTCTCAAGTAGCTTTCAGTATCATTACCCTACCCTAATTACCTGCATAGCACTGACATCTTTTGATATGTATATACTTTCCCCTGGTAAAAAGCTGGTTCCTTGAGAGTAGGTCTTGTGTCTGCTTTGTGCATTGTTTTGTTTCTAGTACCTAGAATACTGACTGCCACAATTCAAGATGTGTTGAATGGATAGTAAGTGCTAAATTGACGCTTGTGGACTAAAGTTGCCCAGAATGAGTCCTTCTCCACTGACGCCAGCCCTCCCACACCTGGAGCTCGCCTTCATGGCCCTGAAGTTTCACCAAGAGCATCTCTATACACCAAATATCTCTGCAATTGAAGCCAGCCCCTTTCCTGGACTTCCAAACTCCTGCTTATCAAAAAGTTTTATGACGGCTTCTGTTTTTTATTTAAATCCTCTAGTGAAGATTTCTGAATTAATTCCTTTGGTCTTTACTCTCTTCAGATTGAATTATCTTTGGCCATGTAAACTATCATCAAGCAGAGAGTCTATCTTAGAGTGAAAGGAAAAGCCATGCATTAGTTACATGATTGCAGATGATAAATGACACAGGAATACCAGTACCTTTACTTCTTACTTGTGGGCAAACTGATACATTTTATTGTTATCAGAGAACATCCTTGCTAATATGGTTTTATATATGTCAAAGTTCCAAATACCCTGCTTCTTACATGTCCAAGAATGAATTAAACATTCCATCATATTTTTAGTAGTATTAATTGATGCATTTTCTGCTCAGGGCAGTTTCTTAATAACTATCTTTCATTGAAATACTCTCATGTCCAGAAATTAAGATTTCAGAGAGATTAAACTATGCTCTGAAGAATGAACATTCAAACCACAAAATAAGAAAATTTCAGCATTTAGGATTGAGTGTGTGTGTATCTCTTGGAAAAGACATAAACAAAATGTAATCTGACCTAGTTATAACATTTGGGATAACTGTAACTTAGTTTAAGTCTGCCAGATGAGGGTTTATCTACTTTGTAATGTTACATTTTATATATTTATTATTTTATTACATGTTTATTATATATATTTATACATTGTATTAATATATTTTATTACCTCATGTTTTGGGTGGAATGTTTTTCTTCCCTTTAATAGTTAGAAGTGTGACCATGGATGATAACTTAAAAGTGTGTGTGTGTGTGTGTGTGTGTATATGTTTCTGATATATATATATATATTTATGTATCAGAAACATTTTTATGCATAATCAGGACTTTTTCCTAACATGCGATGGGGAAGAAAATACATAGAAGGGATGAGTATTAGAGGGATCGTACTCAGCATGAAGTTACTGGAAAAAATAGGCAAGTAAGAAACGATATGTTGAAAGTATGTTTGTATTCATAAGGTGATAAACATTAAAGAGAGTTCTAAATAGCCCAAGTTTAAGTTAAAAATGACAAGCAGCTTCTGAAAAGAGCCACCATGGAAGGATAAGAGTGATTTTTATAAAATATTTAAGGGATTGGTCCCTCCATGACCAGAAGCTTCATTGCTTGCTATGTGCCATTCTCTTTAATTCTTTCCTCTACAATTGCATGTCACCTTTCAAGGGAGGAATCACCATGTACACAAAGGTGGGCAGAGGGTTAAGTTGTTGTCTGCTCACCCGCTGCTACAGTGCAACTTCCAGCGAGGGGCTCTCTGCCTTTTGTCCCACTGTAATTTCAAAACAAGAGATTAAAAAAAAAAAAAAAAAGAAGACTAGGGAAACGTATGTCAAAGGATATTGAAGAGGTAGAAAGAGATAAAATTAAAGCAAGAGCATGATATTGGTAAGTTCGTTTTTAGGTTAGGTGCAGTCTAGTGTATTTAAAACCTAAAATATATTAAATTTGGGGTAAATAGTTAGTTTCAAAATGACCTAACAGTTCCATTCAATTTAAAATGAAAATTGGGTCTTTCTATTTTTTTTAGATCCTCTCCACATCTCTTCTATTTGATTACTGTTTTCCTTGTTGTGTGCCTCTGCTTTGCTGGTGCCATAAGCCTATAAACTGAATGCACGTGGAATTCCACAGCTCGCTGAGGTTTACATCAGGGGACTTTGCAGGAGGTCATGGGCAGTGCTATGGACCAACTAAAGGATGGCTTTTTGGCAGGTAGGGCAGCACATCATGTCTCCCCCTCCTTTCTGATTCACTTCAAGTCAAGACCATGGGATTTGCACGTGTGGATTCAGTGTTCCAAATACAGTTCATGCACCCAACCAGCTGCGTGGAGCTCATGGCAGGCACCACATTCCTGGTGTGCAACGTTCAGAGGAGAAGGATAGAGTCCTTCTACGTGCAGAGGCCATGACATCTTTAAATTAAGCCAAGGAAGAAATGGAGACCAAAGGATGCAGAGTTTGCAGTCTCACTAAGCATGTAAATGACCCCATGTAGAAAAGCCAAGTAGAGAGCACAGTAGATTTCTTCCCAAATTTCTCAAAACATGGAAGTTCCTATTTTATAAAATAATGCAGGAACTTGAAACTGTGGGAACACATGTCCCGCTACATAACTTTTTGAAAACAGCTTTTGGATGTGTAGAAAATAGAAAATTATAGATTATTTATAATAGTTACCGTGTGTATATCATTTATGTACTTTTAAAGTAAATTGTAATACAGAAATACATATGATAGGCAAAAACAGCTAAGCAATAGTAGCCCATCACCCAAATATTATCCTTTTGCGTATTTTGATAAGTATGCTTCCTAATCAGTCCTGTATCTATCTATTTAGCCACTAATTTATCTCCCTGGTGTCAGAGGGCTTTTTCCCTGCTGGAGGTACGCCTAGCTAAGCTGTGGAGTTAGAGGGGGGAATAATCAGAGCTACGGAGCCATAGTGGACTATGCCATATCTGACATAATAGAACTGTACCTCCTGCTTTGCCAGGTCTCCCCAACCTAACACACCCAATTCTGAGCGTCAGTGAAAGAATGTTGCTGCCATATCAGTAAACACAGTGCTGCAGCCGTCAAGCCATCACATTGCAGCCTCCGCAACAGGGAGCCTGAGGGGACTCAGGATGGAAACAGGAGGCCCGCCTTCTGGCCCTCAGCCACTGCAGCCCCCCCCCCCCCCCGACGACAGTACACCCTTAGCAGACCCAGGATGAGAAAGCACAGGACACTGGCCCCAGAGAGCTGAGGTGCGCGTCAAAGGAATGATTTCAGTGAGCCCAGACTCTTGCACCTTTGTACACATAAAAGCACTAAATACCTTAACTTGAGATGTCTGGTTTTCTTTAATTAACAGTAAACTTTTGTTGTCCTGACTACCCGGTGTTTGTTGCAAACCCCCTACAATCCCCGCTCCTCCCTGACCTCTTCAGATCAGCCCCTCAGAGCTGTTCAAGATGCTGTGTCCTGGGCTTAAGTGCTCAGTTTTGTCCGCCAAATAAAACATAATCCTCAACTTTTATTTGTTTTATTTTTTTTATTTATGGCTGTGTTGGGTCTTCGTTTCTGTGCGAGGGCTTTCTCTAGTTGCGGCGAGCTGGGGCCACTCTTCATCGCGGTGCGCGGGCCTCTCACTATCGCGGCCTCTCTTGTTGCGGAGCATAGGCTCCAGACGCGCAGGCTCAGTAGTTGTGGCTCACGGGCCTAGTTGCTCCGCGGCATGTGGGATCTTGCCAGACCAGGGCTCGAACCCGTGTCCCCTGCATTGGCAGGCAGATTCTCAACCACTGCACCACCAGGGAAGCCCTAACCCTCAACTTTTAGGCTGTGCATTTTTTAAAGTCAGCATGAGGATGATGTAGTTGGTTTTTTTTTTAACTGAAAGACCAGGAAGCTCTCCCAGAGCACTGTAGGGAAGGAGGCTAACCTGCCAACTCCCTTGTCCTCCAGAACTAGGAGGACTGCACAGCCTCCTTCAGTGACCAGTTTCAAGCCCTCCGCTTTGGCATTGTATTGATTTCACTCAGGACATTTTGCAGAAAGAAGGAACTGAGCCCTTGAGTCCAGCACTTCAGGCAACAGCCAAACGCAAAAGGAGACCTTGTCTGTCTGGGCGTCACAAACCCTGGAGGAGGAGGAGTTACCTCTGTGGGAGAAACGCTGTTGACTCCAGGCCCCTTTCACCTTCCGTGGAGTGAGTGTGCTCAGTGAAGGAAGCAGGTGGCAGACGCTGTACCTCCAGGTACCGCGAGACCAATGTCGCCAGGATAAACAGAATATTTCTTTTTCTTTTTGGCTGTGTTGGGTCCTGGTTGCTGCACTTGGGCTTTCTCTAGTTGCGGCGAGAGGGGGCTACTCTTCATTGCGGTGCACGGGCTTCTCATTGCGGTGGCTTCTCTTGCTGCAGAGACTGGGCTCTAGGTGCATGGGCTTCAATAGTTATGGCACACGGGCTCAGTAGTTGTGGTTCATGGGCTCTAGAGTGCAGGCTCAGTAGTTGTGGCGCACGGGCTTAGTGGCTCCACGGCATGTGGGATCTTCCCGGACCAGGGATCGAACCCGTGTCCCCTGCACTGGCAGGCGGATTCTTAACCACTGCGCCACCAGGGAAGCCCCCAGAATATTTCATTAGAATTTCACAAGATGTCTGGTTTCCTGTGGATCTTTGAAACATGTAAACAACTGAGCAGTGGTCTGAGAGGCACCATAGAGGAACAGGGAAGGGTATGGACTCTGGCAGCAGGCTGTCTGGTGCCTCCCAGGTCCACCATTTCTTGGACATATAGCTTCAGGCATTTGACCTGGGCTCTCAATGCCCAGGCTCTTCTTACTGTAAACTGAATGTTAGATTAATTGTCCCAAAGGGAGAAGATGGTCCACAGTGCCCCTCCACTGGACATCTTCACTTTCTTATTGCTGTATCCCTTCCCCCAAATGTAGTCCTAGACACAGAGTGTAGACTCAATAGATATGTTATATGACGAAATGAAGAGAACGTAGTAAAGGAAAAGAAAGTGTCTATTAGATATACCATCAGCCCTCCATATCTGCAGGTCCTGCATCTGCAGATTTAACCAACCGCAGATCGCAAATAGTAAAAATAAAATTCCAGAAGGTTCCAGAAAGTAAAACTTGGATTTGCTCTGGGCTGGCCACTATTTACATAGCACATACATGGTCTTTACAACTATTTACATAGCATTTGCACTGAATTAGGTATTATAAGTAATACAGAGATGATTTAAAGTGTATGGGAGGATGTGCAAAGGTTTATTTGCAAATAGGAGGAGAATGGTTATCAAGAAGTCAGGGGAAAATGGATCCGGCAGATCAGCTTTAGGACCAAGTACATGTGGAAGGTGAGGATCTAAAATTGATTCCCGTTAAGACCATCTCTGCCTCAGTCACCAGCAGAATGTATCTGTGCTCCTAGGAGGGTCCAGACCCCAGTCAAGACTACAGCGAAATATCCCTTTTCCCCTTTGCACGCCTCACACTCTTCTCTGTCTTTAGTCTTTGTCTGCTCTATTGATTTTTCAATAAAGTCAGCCTTCTGTATCAGAGGGTTCTGGCATATGTGGATTCAAGCAACTCTGATCAAAAATATTTGAAAAAAAATTCCAAGAAGCTCCAAAAAGCAAAACTTGGATTTGCTGCATGCCAACAACTATTTACAGAGTATATACATTGTATTGACAACCATTTGCATATCATTTACATTGTATTAGCTATCATAAGTTATCCAGAGACGATTTAAAGTCTATGGGAGGATGTGCGTAGGTTACATGCAAACACGCACCATTTCATATAAGGGACTTGAGCATCTGTATAACTACATTCATAAGGAGGTCATTGGTGATGCTAATAAACATAATGTCAATGTCCTAGAGAGACCAGTAACTAGAAAACAGGTGAAGTGGATGTAAGGTAATAAAATCAAATTTGGAGTAATATATTTTTTTAATTTCTTAAAAGAGATAGGAAAGTGACTACAGTGGGATATAGCTCAGGGGGATGTTTTATGCTTTATGAAGGAGAAATCAAGCAATGTTACATACAGTAGTCCCTCCAAGAACTGGTTCCAGGAACCCCATGGACACCAATCCACAGACACTCAAGTCTGCTGTATAAAACAGTGTATATTTGCATATAACCCACGTACATCCTCCCATAGACTTTAAATCATCTCTAGATAACTTATGATACCTAATACAATGTAAATGCTACATACAGAGTTGTAAATACAATGCAAGCGCTATGTAAATAGTTGCCGGTGCGCAGCAAAGCCAGGTTCTGCTTTTTGGAAATTTCTGGAAATTTTGTTCTAGTATTTTTGACCTGAGGTTGGTTGAATCTGCAGATGCTCGGCCCTTGTTTACAAAGGACTGACTTTATTGAAAAATCAGTAGAGCAGACAAAGACTAAAGACAGAGAAGAGTGTGAGGCGTGCAAAGGGGAAAAGGGACATTTTGCTGTAGTCTTGACACTGGAGTCTGGACCCTCCTAGGAGCACAGATACATTCTGCTGGTGACTGAGGCAGAGATGGTCTTAACGGGAATCAATTTTAGATCCTCAACTTCCACATGCCGGATCAATTTTCCCCTGACTTCTTGATAACCATTCTCCTCCTATTTACACCCAGGCATGTTTCTCCAGGGAACACGCATGTCCAAATGAAAGGATAGTTCTCAATATTGGCTGTGGTACTGAAAATAATGAATGATTCTTATGACTGGATACTAAACTACTCTGCAATCATAAGTTTTCCAATTCCTCATTTTCAAAATTTTAGTATTACCTAACAGAATCATCAGCTGATATAACATTAAAAATAAATGTAATAATATATCCCACAGGGATTGTTAGTGTATCACTTGGAAAGAGGTTCTCAGAATTTGTATTTGTAGTAGCACCTAAAAATAGTAATAGAATTGATGATGGAATGACTCGTTCCAGCATGTGAATTAATAAATTTATTATAAGGCTCCATTTTTCTAATTAAATGGTAATTTCCAACTAAAATTTTCATCAAATATGTTCTATGTATTTAATTTAAAATTTGTCAGCTTGATTAATTTGTGGTAATAATAATAATAGCAATGATAATTCAAACCAGAAGAAAAATGTTCACACTTAGAGATTTATGGTAATAAGAAACTTAAAAAAAAGTATCTACTTTTATTTTGTGTATATGAGTATGTATTTATTGCCAATTAATAAGATAATTTAAGAATAAAATATATTACTATAAGATAAACTACTTTTGGGGCAAAGTAATGGAAATACAGGTTCATGGTGATAAAAGGGAAATGTCAACTTTCTGATTAAAGACCAGCTTCTTGATTGGATTCATTTGCACTTTGTTAAATATTAAAAGACTAATGTAACATATATAATTTAAATTGTCAATATTTGCACAACATGGTAAATTGAATCTGTGTCAATCATGTAAACACATGATAAAATATTTTGATTTAAAGTTAAAAATGTTTTTTAAGTCTTCCAGTTTAAAAGTATTTTTTAAATGATTTTATCAGGCACAAAAAATAATCTTTTGAAGACCACTGAGAGGAAGTGTTACCAAAGTGGTTGGACATGAACAGGAGATATATTTCTTCCATGGGGATGAAAGGGTAGTAGGGAAGTGTAGGTGCAGATGGAATGAGGGGAGATGATGAAGGATAAAAACATCTTTTAAAGTTTTGTCTCATGGTTTTATATTTTTCAGTGACATCAGTAGCTGTAAACACTGGGAAAGCTTTTATTTTAGTACCCTAAGTCACACTTTGGTTTAGATGGTGAGGAAAAAAGGCAAAGTGACAGTATAGGGAAAATATAGAGTATTAGACGCTATTAAGAGATTTCTACGGTTAAAACAATAAAACAGCGATGACACCGATGTCTTTTCTATAATGTGTCATTTCCCCAAGCAGCTCTTAGAAACTTGGGTTAAATCCACCCACGTTATGCTTAGCACACTGGCTGCTGCATGAGACCCACAGCAGAACAGAAAAGCAGCAGAATGGCTTCAGATTCAGGTAGGTTTCTGTATCCGTGTGTCTTGTGTGACGTAAGATCGATCATAACCCTATTTCTTTTTTTTTTTTTTAACATCTTTGTTAGAGTATAACTGCTTTACAATGTTGTGTTAGTTTCTGCTGTATAAAAGTGAATCAGCTATACATATACATATATCACCATATCTCCTCCCTCTTGCATCTCCCTCCCACCCTCCCTATCCCACCACTCTATGTCGTCACAAAGCACCGAGCTGATCTCTCTGTGCTATGTGGCTGCTTCCCACTAGCTATCTATTTTACATTTGGTAGTGTATATATGTCCATGCCACTCTCTCACTTCGCCCCAGCTTATCCTTCCCCCTTCCCATGTCCTCAAGTCCATTCTCTACGTCTGCATCTTTATTCCTGTCCTGCCCCTGGGTTCATCAGAACCTTTTTTTTTTTTTTTTAGATTCCATATATATGCGTTAGCATATGGTATTTGATTTTCTCTTTCTGACTTACTTCACTCTGTATGACAGTCTCTAGGTCCATCCACCTCACTACAAATAACTCAATTTTGTTTCTTTTTATGGCTGAGTAATATTCCATTGTATATATGTGCCACGTCTTCTTTATCCATTCCCCTGTCGATGGACACTTAGGTTGCTTCCATGTCCTGGCTATTGTAAATAGTGCTGCAATGAACACTGTGGTACATGACTCGTTGAATTATGGTTTTCTCAGGGTATATGCCCAGTAGTGGGATTGCTGGGTTGTATGGTAGTTCTATTTTTAGTTTTTTAGGGAACCTCCATACTGTTCTGTCTCCAAAGAGCTCATCCACAAAGTTGTGAGTACTCGAGGTGTAAGTACTTTATAGCAAGCCTGTAAAACTATCGTTTCAGAATCCACAAAGGAATGACCCCCGGAAGAGAAGCCAAGGGGGAGGGACGTCTGTGACTCCTCTCCGTGAAATCAGGGAAACTGAACAAGGGAAGAAAGTCAACAATGCTGAGCGCCTACTATGCACCAAACACCAGACAAAGTGCTTAATGTTCAGTGTCTTATCTAATTCACAAATGAACTGATGAGGTACTACTGCCCATCCCCCAGATCCCCCAGTGGTTTGGTACATTCCCCAGCACCGCACAGGCAGCGTGAAACAGCACTGAGTCTCAACCCGAGACTTTCTGATCCCTTCATCAAGACTATGCAATTAAAGATAGAAAATAAAACCATTGGAATAAACTACTAAGTCAGGTGGGGGAAATCCATTCATACCTGAATCATGAGGACGGTCTTCATTATCGCTCTGTAATCTGGGTTGAGGAGCAAGCAGCTGTGAAGTATTCAGAGCTCAATTGCTGATGGCATCTTTTTTTTTTTCCTCTCAAGTGTTCAGAGTTTAAAATTACTACTGCAGAGTTAAAGACAACAAAGGAACATTTTTTTCCTTTCTTGATTATGAGAAATGCATTGCATTATTTTAGTTCCTGTCAATTAAATATAAATGAAGCCATGGTTTTTAAATCTGCAAAATCACATTCTTAATTGGGATACTGGCTTACTTATTGTATTCTCACCCTTGACATACTTTAATTGATACACAACAAAATTAAAATATATCTGTGGGGCATAGGGAAGTGAGCTGTTAGTTAATTGTAAAAATGAAATATCTTTCTCATTGAGTCTCTCTTGTAATAGACTTGATGACAAGGAGAGTACTTTATTAACTTCACGGATGTGTACTGAGTAAAACCAATAATTAAAATGCTCATTCACAGAAACAACTTGTTTATATGCAGTTCTGGCTGTCAAGCTTAACTTCATTAAATTAAGAACCATACATAGGAGTATTACAGCAGGGTTCACATGACTCAAAAACTCCCATGGGATTATATAGTCATATTTAGAGGGTTTTAGATAAAACAGAGAAGATGATTCTGGCAATATATTTTATACTTTAATCAGATCTGAAGAGAAGCATTGTCACATAACAATTCCTCCAATAGCGGATATATTTTGGAGGTTGACACAGTAAGTGCAATGTATTTTCTAAAGTAATTATATTTAAACCTGTTTTAATATGGTTACATACTTATATTAGTGTCTTAAACCCAAAACAGAGGCTGAATAATTATTTTCCTATAGAAAATGTACTGTTGTTGTATGATTTTTAGAGACAGAAGAGGAAAATCTTCACAAATTAAAGAAAATGAAGATGTGTGTTTACTAATCTAATATTTGATAATTTACACTACCTTTGGTACTCTGTGTTCATATTTGATTGGTATTTTCTATCCAGCCCAAGTAATCCTGAAGAAACTGCAGTTCAACTACTATTCTAAGACTACTGAAAGAAGCATTTGTCAATTTCTTCGTGATGAAATGCATGTAGTTTGATATACTAGTGCATGTTACATATTTAATTAATAGAATAACAACTATTTTTTAGAATATAACACAGGCAGGTCCCTCTTTGCTTTAGGACAACTACCTGTAGTTTGATTTTCCATAGGGATTTTAGACTCAAACACTGGGTTGTATTGCTTGACTGCAAATACTCAGTGTTGTAATGTAGTCATTTTTTTATTCCTGCCATTCATGTTCAAGATTTATATAGCCAGAAGGCTGCCAGTAAATACTTACTGGTCGGATGATGTAATAAATGGGCTGAGGTGAAACTCCAGCTCCCCAATCAAATCTTTAAATAAAACAATTTTTCGAAATGAACCTAGTATATACATACGAACAACAACAACAAAAACCCCACACTACTGGTAGAGAATACTACTTGTATTTTCACTCATTAAAAACTATTTATTAAATTTAGTAATGTGAAAAAAACTTGCTGATCAATACACCTGTAAGATATAATTCCAGCTGGAAGGAAGTTTCTCCCAGGTCTGAGAACCTGTTTTAAGTAATCATCTTGTAAATATTCCTGGTAAGATTAGAGAATTATTTCCCTCACCTCTATGCACTTTCTATATTTTAAAACCTTTTTTGTGCTTTAAGGATATCTCAAAAAGAGAGCACACATTTCTTCAAGGATTAGGAGGAATAATTTTTGGAATAAATCTTTTTCAGTCTCTGTTGAATTAGCATAGCAAATTCATTTATATTGTAGTATTTTCAGCAATTGGAAAAATAAGTACCCTTCAATGATGTCTAAATAGCACATAAAATTAGCAGTTGAAGATAAACTGGGTGGGATCTAAAAAACTGCAAAACAGGATCTGGGAAACAAATGAGAAAACAAGGCATACAGAAAAATAGGTGAAAAAAGTATCCTTTAACCTTTCAAATTTCATCGCTCTCAAATCCTATTGCTCGAGAAGGAACCATTGTTATAAAAACAGAGGTTCTCAAACTTTGAGGTCTAAGGAATCCTTCAAATTAGTCAATTTTATTAGGGTCCCCCTAGAGCTTTTGTTTATGTGGGTTACATCTATTGATATTTATCATTTCTATAATTTAAAATAATAATTTTAAAAAATCTTATAGTATATTTAAAATAACATTAATAAACTCATTAAAAGTTAACATAAATAAAATATTTTCATGGAATAGAAGAGTATTCCTCAAAACCACATATAAATCTGATTAGAAGTGAGATTGTTTCACATTTTGCAAATCTCATTAATGTCTGATTCGACAAAATACAGCTGCGTTCTCAAATCTACTTATTTGTCCCCTCAAAAATTTTATAAAATCCTTCAGACAAGAAACCATATTTTCAAGTTATATCCCCAGAGCCAGGCATAGACTAGATTATCAGTATCTCTTTAATAAATGTATCAATTAAATCATCTAGTCAAGCATGGGTTTTGTCCTTGAAAAAGTCCCTTGAAAAGGTTATTCAATGCACCTTTCAGTTTTCTTGCCTCTTCAACTGCACTACCCTGATTTGAAATCTGACACTAGCATAACAAAAGCAAAAGCATTCTTGGATTTGTGGATTTCCTAAAATACTCTGTTAGATTTTGACATCATGTGGGAAGAAGTGAGTGAGCTGGGTAGGCACAAAATGATCATCAGTGTATTCGTAATGATTTAGCAGGAAGAAGTCCTTGTGCTAAACGTGTTTCCTAATCACATGCCAGGTGTCACTTAGTAAAGTGATTATGATCTTCTTACCCCTTAGCCCTGGAGAACTGGCTAATAACAGGAAAAATGCTCATACATTCCAGTATATTCTCAAACATATGTAACACATTACAAGTACGTCATTAAGTATCTTATCCATTTCATCCTTAGACTTTTTTTTTGTTCTAAACTGGAAATGAACCAGAAGATCATCTATCCAACCTCACTCACTTTTCACATAAGGAAAAGACTATATTTTTCGTCAGAAAATAAGATCTTAATAGAAGTTAACAGCATTTTACATACGCATTTAACAAGTTGCTAAGAGATTACTGTAGACAGAATTCAATTTGGTGTTTTATTAACACTACTTTTTCATGTAAAAGAATGATTTTCTAAGGGCTATTTTGCTTTGTTTTTTTACAACATTCGGCTGAGGAATATGCACGTGGCTGTTTAGAGACTTGTTTACTCCTTTTAGAAATCCTGTTCGTGTTTAGTTAGTTTAGTACTATTTTATTTAAAATTAAAGAACAGTTTTTGAGCAATGAGATACCATTTACTGAATTACAGCTGCATTACATTAATCCAGCAAGTGATCCTCCTGAAACTTCAGCTCCCAGCGCTCACAGACTAAATCCAGACTCTGCGTTTCCTAAATTAAGGTGGAAAACTTCATTACTCTCTACCCAATGCCTGCAGATGTGCGGAGAGCAGGCAGACTTTTTAGAGAGCAAGTAAGCAAAGGAAGGCAGGGCTTCCTTGTTATTTTCACCTTTTCATTTGAGAGTGGGAATGTGAGCAGAGGGGAATTTACAATCCCATTGTCACTTCATCTGTTTCTGAAATGTCCTTTTGCCACATTTACCCGAAGAAAGATGTATGGGTAGTTTATTTTTAACATAACATGAAGATTTTCCTCATGAGCTATTCAACCCTATACAAATATTTTTCACTGAAATGTCCGATTTCATTTCAAAACGAGTATCAATAGTATTCTTAAATGAATCTTAATTTTTAAGAATTGTTATCTTTAGGTTACTATTGCAGAATAACATATAACTCAAAATCTAATACATAAGATAGTACTGTATTTTGTAATATGCCAAAAGATTAAGTAACAGTTACTATTATACGGAAGTTTCTGAAGATGGTCTTACCTGAATTCATCCTAACATTCATTTGGCCCTTCTTTTCCACGGAAATACAATAATTTTTATTTATTTAATCATAACAAATGTATAAAATTATATTTCATTATTCTGAGCTCTTCAGCAAATTTTTATGAGAAAAAATAGTCACTCAAAACAATATACTATAACCTTACCTCACCTAGGCCATAAAGTTTGTATTTGTGTGTATGTATAGATGTGTATTATATTATTTATATCATATCATATATTAGAAGATTGATAAATCACTTTATCTCCTTAAACTGTGATTTCTTCAATGGGTACCACAAAAATATAATCAGTTGTATGTGTTAGAAAAATTTAAAATAAAAGCATATTGCTTCCATTTTATGAATTGAACTTCACAGCAAATTAATAAGGACTGTGACAAAATTTCCCCTATTATCTTAACCTCTGGATTTAGACTTAATATTCTAAAACTCATTTTAATTAACCAAAACTATATTCATCAGGCATGATCTAAATTTTTTTGGTTGTTTTGAAAAATAAACTTCAAAGTCAAGTTTGCCAACATTGATATTTTTAAAAATAAGATTTTCCAAGAAGTGAGGGTTAAAAGTATAAAAATATGTTGAGAATTGATGCTATCATCCTAACACATACTGATTTTTATTAAAACCTACTTTTAAAAGCATAGATGGACTTGGCTATCAGAGTTTGCCTAAGAATATTAACATGATAATCAACTACATAGAAGCAAAAACTATATTAAAAACTGATCAGTATTCGAGGAAGTTAGCAAAGATTTTTTTCATTTTTCTACCTCTCAGAAACACTATAAAAACAGAAATTACTGCTAGCATAGGAAAAAGAAGCATTAGAAAAGTTTGCATACCTACAATCCTTAAACCCTTCCTTTGCTTTGTCTGGCTGGAGGATTAGGAAATGGCGGGGAAAGCTCTAGGGGCGAAAAAGGCAGGTGACCCGATTTACCCTTCTTGTAAACATACTAATGGCAGGCTTCTTTGGGAACAGACTACAGCTGACCCTTGAACAACACATTGGGGGTTAGGCACATGGACCGTGCCTGCACTTGCTGTACACGAGGGGGTGCACAGGCCCCCCACGGGGCACCCAAACTCCCCCCTACAAGGGATGGCACCACACCACCACCACACACCAAGCCCCCCCCTCCCCAGCTGTACCCTAGGGGGTGCTTGGGAGCATTCCCTTTTATTCAATCTGCCTTCTTACATATGGTGACCCTAATTCAATCAATCATCCTTCTTAAAGGGTGTCAGGAGACTTCAGAAGGCATATTCATTTAATGGGGGTCAGGAAACCTAAGGGGGTTGATTGAATCAGGCTCAGGAGACCTAGGGCGTTTGGTTGGTTTAATGAGCGTCAATAGATTTAAGAAGGACGATTGATTTAACGGGGGTCACGATATTTAAGGGTGCTAATTTAACTTAGAGTTGGTCCTGTGTATCTGTGGTTCCTGCATATCAGCAGTTCCTCATCCACAGATTCAGCCAGCCTTGGATCTTGCGGTACTGTAACATTTACTATGGAAAAAAATCTGTATGTAAATGGACCCACCCAGTTCAAACTCCTGTTGTTCAAGGGTCAACAGTAAATGGTTTCTGTTGGCAGGAGAGCCATTATCTCTGAAACGCTTATAGCAGAATCTGTCTGTCTTATGGTAAATATATATATACATATTTATACGTATAATTTAAATAATAGAAATCTATGAATTATGGCTGTCCCTGGAAAATGCCATGTGACCTATGTTATTGTCTCCAAAAATACTGGGGTGCTTTATGACTGAGACAGCACCTTCTGTATATTTGCTTAGAAGATGCATGATATGAAAAAAAAACTTGGGAGCTAAGCTTCTTCATATGTGCATCTCCATTACTAGTACCCTAGAAATTCTTAAGAGAGCGTGATATTGGAAAAGATCTTATAATTTGTGTGACTCTGATTTGATGTTCTGACCCTTGGTGTTATATCAGGTTGATACTGGCAGCAAGACTTGCCTTTCAGACTTTGAAGGCATAATGGCTGAGACACCAAGGGGTTTCCTCTGAATTCTCCACTGTAACGACGGCGATGAAGATGACTTAGGAAGAACAACAGCTGAAGGCGAGCTTCTATTACATTACAGACCTGGGTTCCTCTTCTGTGTGATTCCATTTTTGAAAGTCAGTCAGGCAAAAGTTGTATTCTTATGAAATGGAAGTCCCAGTATACATTTACTGGGTGACAAAAGTATATCTAAATGTCATGGTATGTTGGCATCATCTTTGAGTTAGAACTGGAAACCCTTGAGGACAAGTCAGTATAGGACATTAAGGATATCATGGTAACTGCTTCTCAGAAGAAGTGTTTTGGGGGGAGGGGGTAAGGACCACTGGTGTGACACCTTAGTGACGAATGGTGTCTAGTGCATAAACCCTGATGAAATTCATGGACCAAGTGATTCTGTAACATTCCCAGAAGTTAAAAGGGCCAGAGCAACCAAACATAACAATCTAATTATGAGAAGTTAATCATTATTTCCCAAGGGCCTGCTAATAAAGAACTTCAGAGACTAGCAAGTCTGTTTGCTTTTGGTAAAATTATCATTCTCATCTAGGAATTTTATTGTGCCCGCTTCCCAAAATCAAGATGAAGAGGCCTGAATTTGCATGTGGTCTTAGCAGAAACAACTGAACGTTTTACGGGGGTAAATGGCACAGGCACTCCTAGGAGGTACTTATGACCTATCTGCTCAGGTAATAGCAGACCACGTGTGCAGACAGGAGCCTTTGTCCCAAACTGACACATGCCACCCAGTGGTGACTTTTTGGGTTTGAGATTCTAAGCTACATGAGAAAGTCACTCACTACACCAGATTTGAAAGGTAATCGTTGGTACATTGCTTGGCAGTAATCAAGATTGCTCTCTTGATAAAAAAAGGCATTAGAAAATTCTGAGGTCAGAAAATTCCATCATGTCTTAGAGGGTATCGGGGAAGGGATTACAAGATGGAAGGGGCAATGTGACAGATTTAACTCTGAATTGGAAATGGTATGCTGGAGAATACACCACGAGGGGTACCTTGCGGAGGTCGGGGCGGTTCTGTTATATACAGGAGGTGGTGCTTCTCTGCCCCTGTGGCCAACCACGGAGCCGTCTGAGGACCCCGTCTCCTCTGCTCCTGGGTGGTCAGACCCACCCTTCTTTCCCAGCTGTGCCACAGTAAGCTGCCTGGTTCCCACGCAGATTCCACGGATCAGGCCCATGGCACTTGGAAATCAGCCACAGGCCCTGCAAATGCCAAAATCTTGCTACAGGAGGAAGGGCAAGTCTCAAGCGTGGGAGGAGTCTGGACTCTTTTTTTTGACAAGGAATTAATATTTATTAAGCACTTAATGTATACTAAATACCAACATTATACTTTAAATTTTTAAAATTTTATTATGGTAGGAATACTTAACATGAGATCTAGCCTTTTAAATTTTGAAGCGATTTTTAAGTTGGCCGTACTGTTTTTTTTTTTTTTTAAAACATCTTTATTGGAGTATAATTGCTTTACAAGGGTATGTTAGTTGCTGCTGTATAACAAAGTGAATCAGCTATATGTGTACATATAACCCCATATCCCCTCCCTCTTGCGCCTCCCTCCCACCCTCCCTATCCCACCCCTCTAGGTGGTCACAAAGCACCGAGCTGATCTCCCTGTGCTATGTGGCTGCTTCCCACTAGCTATCCATTTTTAAGCTGATGATGAGTTAGGTCCAGACCCTCGGGAAAGCATTTAGACATTCAATGGCTTTACTGTATGGACAGGCCTCTGGGCCTCAGATAAACTGGATAGTAAAGAACAACCCAGTTTGAGGCTGGAGAGGATACAGTTACACGATTTGTATCTTTCCCACCTGAGGTACCTCTTGAGAGAGTAGATTTCGGGTAATGAAAAAGGTAACCATGAGGAGATACGTATGCTAATTACCTTGGCTGTAGTAATCACTTCACTATGTATATGTATACCAAAACATCATGTTGTTATGTTTAAATATATGCAATTTTATTTAAAAATTTACAAAAAAGAAATTAGAGAAAAACAGATCAGATTTTCAAGTCAGATTCACAAGAACCATCCATATATCTAATATCAAGTGTTACAGCTGTTCCTAATAAGTTCAAGGATACAGGCAATGAAACAAATGAGAAAGCAGAGTGGTCCAGACCAGCTCGAGTTCTTCTCTAGGTCCTGCCTCTCACAGCTGACCTGTGCTGCCTGGCCCAGGATAACTATGAGGTCTGGACGTAGGATTTTAGGAGTTCCTTAGAAATATTTCAGTTATGCATGATTTCATTTTTTTTTATCCTAGGGTTGTTTACATGTTTCTAGAGAGACATGCCTCATGGATTCTTTGCTCCCTTACTGTAAGCCATCCTTAGCAAGGGGCACCCTACTAAAGTTATTCAGTAGATAACATCTCTTCACATGAGAAATACCACCCCTCTAGTCTATTTACCTGTAGTCCAAGTAACAAGGTCAGCAGGTGCGTCACTCTTCTTTTTGCCAGCGGCCCCTGCTCTGGTAAACTGAGTGACGGGATCGCAAGCCAGCTGCTTTCACTCCTTCATCACCCCATAAAAACTCTCTTTCATTTTGCTTGGTGTGTTGTTCTAGGCCTGGATTCAAATTTACATGTCAGCAAGAGATGTGAATGACATTTAAACCACCGCCTTTGAAAACGTGTATTTGTAAGTGTTCTTTAGGGGTAGGTCTAACTTCTTCCCTCTGTAGGTAAATTTAACAAGCTCTGAATGCATCTCCATTCCTCAGTGGGAAGGAAAATCTTGATTCCTCTCCTGTCTAAACTTACAGTATCTGCCTTGAAGTGGGGCTCGGGAGAAGTGTGAGCTAGTCTGCTGTTATTATCTTTGTGGGTAAGTAGTATTTCTGCTGATCTGGAAAGCTCAACCACAGAGAAGGGGAGGTTAAAAGAGGGAGTAAATGGAAAAAGCAGGAGATCCTAGCATAGGGAAGAGGCTCGTAGAATTCTATTACAATTGGGGGTGGGCAAACCATTCCACTTCCCCCAAGTGTATGAAGCACTAGAACAACACTCCTACCTGTCTCAGATCTGGTACTAATGACCAATGTTGGGGAAAAACTTCTGGGAGCTGTCCTCTCTGGAGAAGAACAAATAGACTATTGCTGAATTACAAGTTCCACCTAAAGGGTTCATCTCAATCATCTTGAGTAGAGGAGTGAGAAGGTGCCCTCAGGTGATGCAACTTACAGGAGTCATATACAGCTGGTTCCCAGTTCGTCAGCCACATGGATTTGTCTGGTTGATTATCAGATTAGATGGAGGAAATATTACCAACACACTGGGCAGAGTGGAAGGCTGAACAACAGAGATTCTGCACTCCGGGTGGCCATAAATAAAACTTGAACATGGAACTGCTAAGACAGCAGCCTTAATGTGATGAAAAGCGGAATGGAGCTGCCTGGCCAGTATGTCACCACTGGTCTGTGGAGGAAACATAGAATTTACTTAAAGACAGTGGAAATGGACTGTAGACAGTCACCAAAAAGACGGATTTGGGTGTGATTTGGTGGCTAAAATTACGGTCAGGTCACCTCCATTCCACCGGAATGGGAAGACGAATGGCATTCCCAGCTAGAGCTGTTATGGGGTTAGAATAGCCCCAGATGACAGTCTCATAGGACACACAATGTTTGTTTGGTGCAGGGCACTTTTTCAAACGGTACGAGATTCGTTAGTGTGTAAAGCAGTGGCGTATGCAATGGCTTGATCAACACTGGTCCCACTGTGACCCAGGTGTGTTAGGAACTGCTCTTAGGGTATGATCAGTTATTTTAGGTTTTTCGTCATGATGTAAAGGACTTGCAAATTCTCATAATGACACAGAGGAAGTTCTCTTCCAGGAAGCAGGCCACATTTAGAAAATTGGTCTGGAGGGACAATGAATATCTAATTGGATGAATTAACAGGATAATGACTCTGTGGGAACCTCACCTCTGTCAACAATGCTGAGAGCAGGATGGAGTGTATTTGAAGTGACTGGAGTCCTGGAGAGTCAGGCTAAGGAAGACCAACCATGGGAAATCTAAGGTAAACCAAACTTATGGCAGGTTGTCATTGGACAGTGTGGTTTTCATTGTCTTCTGGATGAAAGTAAAATTTATCTCACCAATGGTACGATTGGCTGGGAATGGACAAATAAAGGAAAAACACCTCTTAGAAATATTAGGGGATGCAGATGGTGTTATAATGACGACTGAAAATTGTCAATTGTAAAAACTTGCTTTACAGTGTAGTTATATTTGCAAACCAGATGGAATCCAGAATTGACAAAATAATATTAATTCTAGTCACCATTGTCATCACTGAGACTGTGTGGTACGCTGGAAAGAAAAAGACTCTTTAAATACACGCTGTATGGTGTGGCAAATAAGATGTTAATATCTCCAGTACGGTTATGTGGTGTAACAAAGGATTTGTACATCCATAAACAGAATTAAATAAAAACCAGACTTATGTAGACCAGTGGCCAGTAAACTAATGCCCTTAGGCCAGATTTGGCTGGTAATGTATTTTTATATGGCCCATGAGTTAAGTATGGTTTTAAGATTTTTAAAGGGTTACAAACAAGTAAACAAATAAAACAAAGAAGAATATGTGATAAAGACTGTGGCCTGCAAAGCCTTAAGCATTTACGATCTGGCTGTGCTAGGCTAATTAATACTCCCCCATCCCCCAAAATGTCCATATCCTAATCCCCAGAACCTGAGAATGTTACCTTATCTGGCAAAAGGGACATTGCAGATGTGATTAAGGATGTTAAAATGGAGAGAGTATCTGGGGTTATCTAGGTGGGTCCCAAGTAATCACAAGGGTCCAGATGAGAGGGAAGCAGGAGATGAGAGACTACAGGATATTTGAAGATGAAAGCAGGAGACCATAGTGTCCATGTGGCCTCTAGCAGCTGAAAAAGGCAAGTGGATGAACTCTCCGCTCAGGGTCTCCAGAGAACCAGCCCTGATGACTCCCTGAGGTTAGCTCTGTTAGACTCAATTTAGACTTTTGTCTACCAGGACTGTAGCAGAAAAAAAAATGTGTGTTGTTTTAAACCACTAAATTAGCAGTAATTTGTTACTGCAGCAGCGAGAAAGCAAACACAGAAGCCCTTTTCAGAAATAGCTTGCTAGCCCCTGTGGTAGATGATGGTGCCCAGGATGAGAAAATATTCTGGGGGAGTCTGATGTAAACCCTCAAGTAATAGAATGCCTATGGAAACAGATTTCCCAGAAAAACATTTAAATTTGGCTTCAGGAAAAATACACACTCAATTAAATGCCTCCATTATCACATGTATAAATTTCTAAATCATTATAGATAATAGGAAAAGAAAAAAGTATTTCTGCTGGTAAAAGAACATCAAAAGACCTGTGAGGGGATATGGTCAAGATTAACAAACTTCGTAGAGGGAAATCCTACTCATGACAGAATTGCTCAAATTATAGTGATCACTGGGGTGTTAGTAGGCATATTTTTTAATAAAGTACTAGAGGAAATGTTGAAAACTAATAATGAGAAATATTTTGCAAGGAGATATTGAGCAAAGTGGAAAAAGGACTGTCAAGGAAGTTCTTAAGCAGCGTGCCTACAAACCATTTTCCCCTTTTACTGTGGAATTGTCCTGGCAAACCAACCAACTTGGATTATTTCAAGTGGAGCCTGTGTTCTTCCAAATACTGGTGCCCAAAAATGGATGAACAGAGGAAAGAGAAATGTGTGGCAGGTGTTTCACTGGTCTCTGGTTGAAAATACATCATGTATGTCTACAAAATTTTGAAAATAAGAAATACATACACACACATACACGTACCTTCAATGGGCAATCTCTAAACCCCATGCCTCTAGTTCCATAAAAGGTTCAGAAAAACTGTTTTCATAGTTTACTGCATGCATACCCATAATTATTACAGAGGACTCTAGGAGACCATTCAGTACAAAGCAGGAATAAGACCAGTTATGTCAAAACCAGTTTTATTTCCATCAGTGGCACTGGCCCTAATGGTAACACAAGGGTTAACAAATCAATTTAACCTTTCTAAATTGATTTGTTATATTACCTTCTATTGATTTTTCTAACGCAAATGTATTGCTGGCAAAATACAGTGGAGATTTGTTTGACCTCTTTATTGTTGTAGAATATGGCAATTAATTTTTTAATTGAGATTCCAATTAGCTTTCTGCTCCTACAATATTTTACCTAAATCTTCCTTTTAAGTTCCCCTAAGATTACCAGAAAAAATCGTCTAAGCATGACTGTATGGAAAAGGTAGAAGTAAAGAAAGCATTTCTTATGTCGTGTACAAAATTGAGGTTACTCTAGGTTAACTGAATCTGATTCCTTGAAGAGATAAAGATGCTCTAAATCACGAAGAATTAATCAGAAAATTCTAATTGAAAAACAGGACCTCAGTACTCTATTATAAAAGAGGAGAAAGTGCCAAATTAGCACAACAGAGCAGGGAAAAATGAAAGACATTTTACAGATCATCGCCTTCCTGACCCTTGTAAAAGTGCTGTTACAGAGAAAAAACAAGAGAGTCCCAAAGAGCAAGGTTACAGGATTAGGGTCTCCCAAGGAGAGCCTCTAACAAAAGGAAACTGAGTTTCATAATTGGAGGTGGTCTGCATGTGAAATTTTCAGATGTCCCTGCAGATACTAAGACAGGGGGTGATGTCTCAGTAATTCCTGAAGGGCAGCTGAGAGGGAGGTTACAGGACGGTATTACGGACACAAGAGTGGAGAGAGAAAAGCTTTCCAGGACAGGTCTGGAACAATCCCGTCTATGCCAACCACTCAGGTTAGACATTTTAATGTACATTAAAAAGCTGTCTTCTTTCACTGCTGATCTACCTGGCTTTTACTGACCTTGAATAAGAGAAGGATGAGAGAGTGGCGGGAAAATAAGAAGAAAAAGGTAGAGCAATCTGGAAATGCCCCTGGCAGGCACAAATACAACCACAGGACAGTCACAGGACTGTCAGGAACACTGATACGGGGAGACTCGGTTTTTCAAATATCTGAATCCCTCAGTTCAGAGGGTTTGGAACAGAGAAGGGAAATAAGAAGGGTGGGGTGTGCAAGTCCAAGGGTACCCCACTTTCACACCTCAACATCTACCTGGGGTTATTTATACTTACAAAATGAAGGAAAGGAATTGGATTCGAGGATAAATTCAAGTTTTCATTAATTTGGTATCTCCAAATCTACAAATTCTAGGCAAGTTTACTTGAAGTGAAAGGCATTAAGAGTATAATATTTAAACATTTACTTTAGAAAAGGAAAAAAATCTGACATAATTTAGTGTTTAGATTGCCAGCATATCTTTGATTATTCCTTTATAGATGTTCTTCTTACACCAGGCGTATTGAGGTTGTAGGCATATAAAGAATTGTGTGCTTTGGACCAGACTACATATTAATCTTAGCTATGATTCAAACATCAAAACTTATTGTACAAAATGTTAATAATTTCACAGCAGTTAGGCATTGACTATTGTCACTGAGGCATTAAGGTAATGCTGAATTACTATATTTCATCACTACACTGAACTGCTTTTTGGTATATTCCTAATTCATGCCAGTTTTTATTTCTTTTAAATCTAATTAGCTATACCCTTGAGAAAATTCTGAAGTCCTCAGATTCTTCCATTTCTAAATACGAGTTAGCACAGGTTAATTTAGCACGTTTCAAGGCTGCCATATAATTCATGGAAATATTTTTATCTCTCAGAAACTGTCAAGCCAATCTTAACCATAGAAGATATTTACTTTATCAGGAAAAAGGATTTGAAAGCAATATGACTAGTTCATATTTCCTGGAGAAGACAGAAGTTTTAATTTACATATATTTTTATGAGACAATATTTGAAGAGGGATTTAAATGGAAAATGCCATGACCTAGCAGAAGACCCAGCTCCCCTTTCTTTTCTTCCCATAATACTTATTTCACTTTGGGCAGATAGAATACAGTTCAGTACTGGGAGCTGTCTTACACACGTGTTAGTTGTGGCTTTACAACTAAATCATAAATTCCTTACATTAGGATTTGTAGCAAGATATCTTTATAAATTCCAGCATGTCACACAAAGTGTTTATTTTAAATTTAAGCTCTTTATTTTATTTTTAGACTATACTGTATAATAGTTACCTGAACACGTGAAGGTATCTTCATGTGCTTTCACGGGAACCTTTAGTTGAGTAAGGAAACTCATCAAGTAGTATGATCAGTAAACATCCTTCTGAGCGTTCATTCTTCCAGGAATTTCTGCAGACTGAGATGATGCATCTCTCTACTCAGGACCTTGCCATCTAGAAGTAAGCCTAAAAGCAAACACAAAATGCAGACACGTGAACACAAATGTAAACCACTGGATTAGCATGTAGATTTAAGTGTGATGCAATTTAGGAAACAAAAATTGGAATACACAGGAGATGACACATGGACTTTTCAAAGAGGGACAGGGAGATTATTTAAAACAAAGTTGTCCACTTCTTAGGAAAAATAATACTGGTCATGTTCAGACTGTAGTAAAGGACACAGAGTTTCTTAGCTTGAAACGCAATGCTGAAGTACATTGAACTCTTAGGGCAACTAAGGTAAAAGGAAGGTGACTAAGAAGGAATAGTGAAGTCATGAATTAAGGGTTTTCAGAGGTGATTAGGAGTCATTCTAGATTCCAAAAAAGGAGAAGGACTAGGTGATATAAGCACACTTATGCCTGATAATGATTATTACTGTGTACTGTATACTATATAATTTAGGCAAAAATAACAAGAATGCCCTTTATGGATGCCATCTATAATTAAAAGTTTTAAGCACGCAAAGGATATATTGTATCTGAGACTGAAAAGAATAAATGTGAAGTTGCCTAACTGGCGATGCCAACATTCAAACGGATAGATATACTACATATATAACACATGTGTGTATGTACATTTATAAGATATATGCATATATCTTGTATGAAGTATATAATAAAATAAAACTAAAACTATTTCAAAAGATAAGAATTTTATCATTTTAACTGAAAATTAAAGCATAATTATAATGTGAAGAAAACATATAAATCTGAGAAAGTACTCAGAATATTCTCATATGGTTATTATAAATGATGACTATGAATGTTGATATCTCAACATACTTTTTGGGGGGATGTGGGAACACCAAAGAAGTGGAATAAGTACTGTAGAACAGATGCTGTGGGACTCCCAGGGGCACTGAATAGTTTTACTCCAATTTGTTCTTAGTTGCAAATATTCATCTTAAAGCTTAAAGGTCTCTAATTAGAATACAACAGGAAAACAGGTTATTTTCTCTATAACCCAAGAGAAAATCTTTTTAGCAGATGGCTGTTAAGAAATATCACTGTAACAAACATGGTAAGGCTGTAAAAGAGAAATAGTGGGGCAAAAAGTAGTCAATATCTGCATTTTTAAGTTTGAAGGTTTGCAATCTTTCTGCAGGAATCCTTAAACATATCTAATATTATTGTTTTATAATATTATAAAGTAAAATTTTATTTTTGGGGACTAGATACTCTTTATATCATGTAAATAATACTCCCTTTTAAATACTTTTTATTAACTGGTAGATATATACCTAGGCTTGGTATTAAAACTGTAATCCCAAGAGATGCATTGCTTTCATCTGTAATTTGTTAATGAGTTTTCAAACTCATTATGTGACTACATAATATACTAAATGAGGAAAGTATCAATTATAAAAAGAAAATGCCCTCTAAGAATGCTGTCTAAAATTACAAGGTATGCTAGAGTCTGTCAAACGCATGAATTTTAACGTTTAACTTGGACATTAATTTAAATTAAATATCTTTATCTTAAAAATATTTGAGTTGTTTTAAAGACAGTATAGGAAATTATCTGCTAGGGAAGTTTTACTTAAATCCCACAGTTACTTTTTTTCAAAGCATATTCTTCCCTCTTATAGTAATTTTCTGAGTGATTCACTATGACAATATATTAAAGAAATAAATATATGTTGGTATTAGATGTCTTTAAAATATTGCCTTAGCAATTTAAATAATTTCCTTAGCATATTAATTTTATATGCCTGAAATCTGGGTAGCCATGTTTTAGGTCAAAAGCTTCATAATATTATTTAGATATTGAAGGGAATCAGAATTTGTTGCCCCCAAATATTCCACTTGGCATAAGGATTGTTTCAAGCTGAAAGCAATTAGCTTTCTGCCCTCACCCTTTCAGTCTAAAAGCAGGACATAAATTCCCCTTTGCACAGGTGTCACTTTTTCCAGAACCAGGAAGAGGAGGATGACTCAACTGAAGACAACTCTCATCAATGAAAAAGGCATCAAATTGAGTCTGCATAACACACCTTACTAAATAACCCTTATCTTGCACTAGTTTCCCCCATATATTTTATCTATCCCCATTTACTGCCCTAGAAGCACAACCTTCCCGTCCTTTGTTGAGTTACTTCACAGTTTATTGCCCTTTGTTAAAATGATATATAAGCCTCTAGATCTAACCACTTCTTTGTGGTTTCCACTTCTTTTCTGTGAGGCTTCCTGTATGCATGCAAAATGAACCTTTCTCCTGTTAATCTGTCTTTTATCAGTTTGATTTGCAGGCTCCAGTTACTGAACCTAAGAGGATACAGGAAAGATTTCATTGTTGTTGCTGTTGTTTTAGTTCCTCTACATTATTAAAGCGTGATGAAAAAACTATAATTTGAGTGGGAAATAAGGTTGGGAAACCCAAGACAAACCTGATTCACGCTTCTCTCTATTTTCATATCTTGACATGCATACTTAATCTCTTATTTGTAAAGAACAAATCCTCATTTTCGATTTCATCAACACATTATGGGAATGAACCCTCCCTGGGATTATAACGGGTCAGAAGAGAGGCATCTGGGATCTAGGGAATAAGCAGACCACACAGGGCAGGCCAAACAATCGAGGTTCAAGCAGAAGGTAATAAAAAGGGTCCCCAAAATGCAATTATGACATAATGTAGAGAGAGGACTTGTTATTCACACTGTACTGACTAAACCAGTTATAATCTATGTGACCTCACTTCCTTTGCCTGTTCACTGGGCACCTGCAATTGCCAGACATCTCTGTGGATGTTACAGGTACATTTGTAAACACTTAATTTCTGTATATCTTGATCATGTAAGTAAACTTTCATAAGCTTCAGTTACCTCATCTGTAAATATGTTAATAATAGTAAGTAGCTCTTAACATTGCTGTAAGAATCAAGAGATCATGAATGCAATAAAGATGTGGTACATATATACAATGGAATATTACTCAGCCATAAAAAGGAATTACATTGTGTCATTTGCAGAGACATGGATGGCCTAGAGACTGTGATACAGAGTGAAGTAAGTCAGAAAGAGAAAAACAAATATCATATATTAATGCATATATGTGGAATCTAGAAAAATGGTATAGATGATCTCATTTGCAAAGCAGAAATACAGACACAGACGTAGAGAACAAAGGTATGGATACCAAGGGGGAAAGGGGGCGCTGGGATGAACTGGGAGATTGGGATTGACATATATACACTACTATGCGTAAAATAGATAACTAATGAGAACCTATTGTATAGTACAGGGAACGCTACTCAGTGCTCTGTGGTAACCTAAATGAGAAGGAAATCCAAAAAAGAGTGGATATATGTATACGTATGGCTGATTCACTTTACTGTACAGCAGAAACTGACACAGCAGTGTAAAGCAGCTATACTCCAATTTAAAAAAAAAAGAGATCATGAATGCAAATGTAATATGTATATGAGGCCCACAGTGAACAATAAATATTATTATTACCATCAATAAATTGTTTGGGTAAGGGTTATAGTGCTCCTATTACTGGATTGTGCAATTTGAAAGGAACTGGCACACTTTGAATGGTATTGAGATAGTGACCTTGTCGCTGGAACTTAGGTCTGGAGATTTAAACACAAGGAATAAGGAGGTAGTTAACTTATTAATCACTCAGACCAGACTCTTGAACCTCTAATTTACCCTTCAGTAAAATGATTACAAACATAAGTTTGGAACCAACCTGGCTGAGTTTAAATCCCAGCTCTAATTCTCAGTAGCATTTTAAACTTTTGGAAAATTTCTAATGTTGTGAGCCCCAAATCTCTTATCTGCAAGAGGGAAATGAGGACACTACACTTGAGTTAAGGCACACAAAGCACTTTCTAAGAGTTCCTTGCACTAGTGTTCAACAAGTGTTTGTGACTATCTTTAGATTTGGCAGTGGTTCGCCACCTTTGAAAATTATGTGTCACCATTTGCATCTGCAGGGATACTGAAATCCACAGGATCTATGAAAAGGCAGTAGAGAGACAGCATGAGTTGACTTCTAACTTGCATAGAGATTAGGGTATTGATAACAGCCCCTGCAGTTTCAATTCAGATGATCTCAGGTTCCCTCCTTAACCATAAACTACCAAACTAGGTTTTGTTAAACAATCCTTGACTAGAACCAAGATTGGTCCCAAACTATGCAATGGTACTAAGATTAACGAGAATCCAAGTGGCAGCAATTATAGCAATTATTACAAATTTTGTGAAGGAATGCATTGATATCGATTAAAAAATGGAAAATTTCCGTTTTCCAAGTGGCTAAAAAATCCGCCTGATTTTGTCTTCTATGTGTTTGTCTTTTTTTTTTTTTTTAACATCTTTATTGGAGTATAATTGCTTTACAATGGTGTGTTAGTTTCTGCTGTATAACAAAGTGAATCAGCTATACATATACATACATCCCCGTTATCTCCTCCCTCTTGCGTCTCCCTCCCACCCTCCCTATCCCACCCCTCTAGGTGGTCACAAAGCACCGAGCTGATCTCCCTGTGCTATACGGCTGCTTCCCGCTAGCTATCTATTTTACATTCGGTAGTGTATACATGTCAGTGCCACTCTCTCACTTTGTCCCAGCTTACCCTTCCCCCTCCCCGTGTCCTCAAGTCCATTCTCTATGTCTGTCACTTTGGGGAGCGGCCAGTGGGCGGCCGGCTATGTATTTGTCTTATAGTTTTAAAAGTATGTGTTGTTAGTAGAGATACATTAGCATTTTCTTTGTTGGCTGACCTTTTCATTTGTTAGTTTTTTCTTTTTAAATTTTCTACTGTACTTCTAATTTTTATAGCAAAATAAACTTTTTTCCCTTTGTATTGAAATTTTATTATTTTTAATGAATGTGAAATCAAGCAAATGAACAGGAGTCCTGGCTAACTAAATATGGACCTCTAAATACCCAATGTGATCCATATAACGGTCACTGTATAGGAAACTGAAGAACTGCATTCTAGTTGTGTCCAGTCGTAATTAACCATGCGAACCGTGACCCTTATCATACAGCCTAGGTATTCTTCCTGGGTAAGCAAGCAGGCTGAGATAAGGGCTGTCTTTCTGCTGCTTGCCCAGGAAGGAAGATTGTGAGGGCTGTTCTCCGTCTAGGCAGACAGTGGGTTCCAGGGCTTTGTGTTAGCAACCACCATGGTCTGCCTCTATTTAGGGTCCTCTGACTCTGAATAGATGATTTGTCACATTGCTTTCTGTTTACTGAGGCTGCCAATCCCTGAAGATAAAAGAATCACCTAAGTCGCAACTGCCACAGGAGAACAAAAATGATGCATGTACTTGTAATGCTTCTGATGATGACAAAGTTCTGATTGAATTTTTAGAGAACATGACAATGAATCAGAATCTTTTATTGAGCCAATCACAGCTCAAAGAGCAAGCCAAACGAAACAAACACAAACAGTGAAAGCAAGGAAGCATTTTCAGGAAACAATTTAAGTAGTTTATGAAGTCTCAAAACACTAGTCAGAGTTTTCAATAAGAAAAGAGACTTAGAGAATTTCTGTAAGAGAATAATAATTTCCATACGTTCTGGAGGATAATACATCTGTCTTGGAACTTTTTCCCCTCACATTTTACTATGAAAATTTTCAAACACAGAGAAAAGTTGGGAAAATTGTTACAGTGAAGACTTCCTATTCCCACCAACCAGATTCTACGATCACATTTTAACGTTTGCTTCTCACATACCTATCCTTTATCCATACCTCTATCCATCCACTCCTCCATCGTATTTTCTGTTACATTTCAAACCTCAGACATCAGTAGATTTCCTCTGAATACTTCAGCATGCATGCCATTACATAGTTTAATGATAGTTTTGATATAACATTTACATACTATAAAATAAACAAATATTAACTGTATTCACTGAGCTTTGACAATTACACACACATGTGTGCCTTAGAACTTATCATGAGCAAACAGGGAGAGTGAATTTCAGATTTTCAATGTTTAGGAAAAACACTAAGATGAATAATAGAATTTCAGAAGCAATATTCCAAGGTTGAAATTTTATCAGAAAATATCTCTGAAGGATTTCCTGCATCTCTGAAATTATTTAAACAGTTCAACATAACCTAGAAAGGAAGCAGTTGGGAGAATAAAAGGAAGAAGTACATGTGCATATTGACCAATTACCAAAATGGCAGCAGTAATGAGGGAAACCATTGGAATCCATGAGCTGCAAAATAACAAGGACAAAATATTTTTCAACTTGCAAAGTAAAGTAACTCTTTGAGAGAAATTCTGCGGATAAGAGAAGAATCATTCCTGAACCTCAGAAATATGATTTAAAATAGCTCAACCTTGCCAGAATTGGTAACTAAAAATAGTATGTGTCTTAGGAAGACGATGGGGAACTTTGGACTCCCTGAACATTATTGTATGACTCCAAGCAATTCAGAGAAGTTTTCCCTGGAAAGCAAGCTCTATATATTAATTAGGTGTGTTTTATATCATCCTAGTTATCACAAGCAACTTTTGACAATGTTTTTTAAAATTTTATTTTTTTAGAGCAGCTTTAGGTTCACAGCAAAGTTGAAGCAAAGGTACAGAGATTTCCCATATACCCCCTGACCCCTAAGTGCATAGACCTCCCCCGCATTATCAACATTCCCCCCAACAGATGGTACATTGGTTACCAATCAGTGAACTTTCACTGACATGTCATAACCACCCAGAGTCCATAGTCTGCCTTATGGCTCACTCTTGGTGCTGTACATTCTGTGGGTTTAGATAATTTATAATGATATGTATCCATCATTATAGCATCACACAGTGTATTCTCACTGCACAAAAAATCCTCTGTGCTCTGCCTATTCATCCTTCCCCTCAACCCTTGGCAACTACTAACCTTTTTACTGTTTCCATAGTTTTGCCTTTTCCAGAAGGTCATATGGTTGGGATCACATAGTATGTAGACTTTGCAGCTCCTTTCACTTAGTAATAGGTACTTAAGGTTCCTCCGTGTGTTTTTATGGCTTGATAGCTCATTTCTTTTTAGTGCTAAATAATATTCCAATGTCTGGATGGACCGCAGTTTACTTATCCATTCCATTTCTGAAGTATATCTTCCAAGTTTTGGCAATTATGAATAAAGCTGCTATAAACATCCTTGTGCATTTGTTTTTGTGTGGATATAAGTTTTGAACTCCTTTGGATAAATACCAAGTACAATTTCTGGATTATATGATAAAAGCATGTTTAGTTTTATAATAAACCACCAAACTGGCTGTACCATTTTAAGTTCCCACAATTGTGAATTAAAGTTCCTGTTGTTCAACATCCTTGCCAACATTTGGTGTTGCCAGTGTTCCAGATTTTGGCTATTCTAATAGGTGTGCCATGGTATCTCACTGTTGGCTTATTTTGCATTTTCCTAATCTTTATGACATATGATGTGGATTTTTTCATATGCTTATTCAGTATCTGTATATCTTCTTTAGTGAGATGTCTTTGGACCATATTTTAATTGGTTGTTTTCTTATAGTTGAATTATCGACACAAGAGTTCTTTGTATATTTAGGATATCAGTCCTTCATCAGATGTGTCTTTTCCAAGTATCTTCTCCCAGTCTGTGACTTGTCTTCTCATTCTCTTGACATTATCTTTTACAGTGCAGAAGCTTTTAATTTTAATGAAGTCTAGCTTATCCATTATTTCTTTCATGGATAGTGCCTTTGGTGTTAAAACTAAAAGGTCATTGTCATAACGTCAAAGTTTTCTCCTATGTTATCTTCTAGAAGTTTTAGAGTTTTGCATTTTTATTTATGTCTATGATCCATTTTCAGTTAACTTTTGTGAAGAGTAGAAGATCTGTGTCTAGTTTCTTTTTTTGCATGGGGATGTCCAGTTATCTCAGCATCATTTATTGAAAAAACTTCCTTTGCTTCATTGGCTCCATTGTGTTGCTTTTGTTCCTTTGTCAAAGATCAGTTGCCTGTACTTCGGTGGGTGGACAATTGTTTTTAAAGTACATGAGTCATCATCTTCCAGTCTCCAGTAGCTGTTTCCTCATTGCTTTTCCAGTATAGGCTCTTTATTTGCCACCTTCACCAACCATTTCCTTGTGCCTCCCCAGACTGCACCTCCCACCCAGTCTCATAGAATCTACCATATGCTTTATATTTTTGTTATAGTCCCAATTCCAGCCACCAATTTCTCTACTGATTATCGATTTCTCCCTAATAAACCACCCCCAAATTCAGGAACCTTAAATAATCATTCACTTAATTATAGCTCTGAAGGTTTACACTTTGGACTGCGTTCAGTTAAGTTGCTTCCTCTCTTTCACATGGTACTGGCTGGGCTCTTCATGGGTTTGGGCTTTCACTGGAATGGTGGGCTGGCTGGAAGTACTGGTACTTTTTCTATATGCTCTCATCTCATAAGAGCCTAACCTCATTTTTTAACATGGTCCTGGAAAATTTTCTAGAAATAAGAGGTTAAGACCTAAAGCTCAGGGGATTTTCAAGTCTCTGCTTGTCATATATGCTAATATACAAATGGCCAGACAAGGGGGGCTCATAATCAAGCCCAGGGTCAATCTGGAAGGGTATAAAAGAAGGGTGTGGATATAGGAGGTGTGATCCACTGGGGGCTATTACCATGACGATGTACTACAGATAACATTCAGAAATGGCATATGCCAATGAAGCCCCGTAAAAGAGGCAAGGTCATCACGGTTACTTTAACAGGTTATGGATATAAACCTTCACTGTTGTTTCTCAGGGTAAGTCAAAATTCTAAATTTCTTACTACACTGTTTCTGAAAAATCTTGACCATCCCACAATCATTACAATGTTTCACAGTGTTGACTACAGTTTGTTCAGAAGCTTCAGTGATGCAGGAAGTAGCAGGTTATCCACCTACCTTAGTAAGAAATATGAATGCCAGAAAATAGGGAATTAACCTCAGAAACATTGAGGGGCTTGTCATCACAATGAATTTTCTGGAGGTCCTATATCAGGCTATTCTCTTAGAAGTGAAAGATGAGGTTCTGTCTCTTGTGCTGGCTACCAATAGGAAATAGCACGTCATTTGCTGGTCTTTTTTAGAGACTTTTGGTGAGACATTTACCATATTGGTTGTGTTGCCCCTCTTTATCTACTGAAGAACCTGTCAGGCTGCCTGCTTCACGTGGTTCCTGGGACAAAAGAATGCTGGCTTTTTCCTGCTGCAGGAGAGGCTGCACTGCCACTTGAACTTCAGTTTCACTTCTCAGCAGATATAATAGAGTTCAGACTATCCGTGGTAGGTTTGTAAGCATAGTAGTGCCTGTGATATGCTCAGGAGAAGAAATACCATGCAGTGTTTTGTCAAAAAGCAATGTTCTCTTTAGCGATAAGTATTCAAGTTTTGAGACTGCTCCTTGCTGAGTCCAACAAGAAAGACTTGACCGTAGGACGCCAAGTGATGAGTGAACTGACCAGCCCAAAAGAATGTGGATATTATCTTATCTGTCAAGTCCTACAGCTCTGTGCACGCAGCAGAATTCCATCATGAAATGAAGTTAGTATATTTCAAAAGTGGTAGACAGCAGGTCCTGACAGCAGTGTAACAGCACAAGAGAGATGCATTGGCTGCTCATATTTGCAATAGACCTATTTCCGCTTATAACCTCTAGTGGTGTTTCATATGATGGTTGTCCAAAAAAATAATATTCATGTCTGCTTTATAGATAGTTATGCAATAGAATCTGCTGTTTTTCAGAATTGGACGACCGCAAGGTAAGATTACCACCCAGGAGAAGCCCCAAACAACAGCAGGGAGGAAAATCATCCTGGCAGGTAGAACTTCCAATAACCCATCAAGGTTTTTACTTTGCTTGAAAAGTTATATGGACAGAGGTATATTTATAGGCTTTTAATGATCAATGACAAGTCAGGTTGCAAGATGGTGAGAAGCTTGAGGGAAACAAGATGGAAGTTTGGACATGAGGAGCCCTTACGCGGAGGTAAGAAAGAAGTCCTCTCAGAGTACACCCAGACTTGGGCAGTATTTCTAAGCCATGTGGGTGTTCAAAAGGACTCCTCCTTTAAAAAAAAAAAATCTCAAAATAAAATAGAATAGGTAACATGCTGTGGATTTACATCAGCCATTTTTTGAAACCATATGAGTGTCAGCTAAAGAGATCATGGGTACAATCATGAATCATGAAATGCCCGACATCAAACACTTTTCTACCTAAAACACCTAAAGTGGATTGTTCCCTTCACTGTCACATCATCAATATACCTTAATTTTGAATTAAAGAACTTCTATCATCCCACAATTTTCTCACTTTAAATCAGCTCTCCAAATAAATGCTTAATATTTACTAGCCTTGTTCATTTACTCTCCTCTAAACAGATCTTACTTTGACTTACTTTCATGTTAGTCTTTGAAAGTTGCTGCCATGAAAACCAAATAAAACTGCCACCTACTTTGGCAAAGCTGTTTCCAGCCAATGATGATTCCTCAAGATTCCAGCATCTTCAGCTCGTTAGTTGTCTCTACATGTTATCAAATACAGCTTTCCCTTTCATACAATATTTAATAGATTCTTCACATGGTCCTAGCGTAAAAAAAATCAATGAAATTCTCTCTTTTTGATTTTTCTCTTGTATACAAATGGGAGCATAGTAATAGGTTCTTAGTGTATGTGTTCAGTAAATATTTGTGGAATGTTTTAATTAATTTTGAAAACTACAGTTTGAGCTATCAGTCTCATGCTATGTACGTCTTAGGTTATAGCATAAAATCTAGCCTAATAGTTATGATTAGAGTAAAAATTATATACTTAAACCACCCGTATCTTTCAATAAAATTTAAAACTCCAATGTGTATGATGCTGAAATTGTGTCGTTTGCAAAAACTTGTACAAATATTTGCACTAGAAATATATATTTATGTACATTAATAGTCATATGTATAATTCACATACCCTATAGTAACAGAGGTAGGTATCAGAAAACGTTTAAGAATTCAAATAAAACAAGTGCAAAAATAATACTTTTGATACATGGGAGAATTTGAACATGGACTGGATATTAATTTATATTGAAGAATTTTTTTTAATGGGTAAGAATACCATTACGGTTATATTAAAAAAGAATAATATCTCACGAGAAGTACAAATTGGGCTACTTAAGTGTAAAATAAGTTGTTTTCTTGAATTTGCTTTAAAATTTTCAAACAATAATGGATCAACACAGTATTGGTTTGACTGTAGCAATTGCTACAGATCAGAGATGGTAACAAAGGGGAACACTGGCTACTCTCTCTCTAGTCATGAGAGGGTGTGTGTGTGTGTGTGTGAACATTTCTGTAATACAATCACTCATACACAATTTATAATAGTTTAGTATGAGAACATAAAACAATCATTAAAAAAACCTGAGTGGACAGGTGATTTTACAAAAGCCTATTTGATTTACAATTCAGTAAAATGATATTTATTATATAAAGATTATAAAAACACCAAGGCCCATATGGTTTTTTTAATATATGTTAAGGAGAAGAAAACAAATGAACCCAGGAGGAGAGAAATGAATTATTTAATAAAGAGGTCTCCTTTTTTATGTTGGAACAATTAGATGTTTGTGTTGAATTGCAATGTTTTCCTATTCTCTCACTCAAGTTAAAGAAAAGGTCAGTTCAGTTATTTCCCTTGAACTTGGGTTTTCATGGACTAGCATATTAATAAGCACATTTCGGGCTTCCCTGGTGTCGCAGTGGTTGAGAATCTGCCTGCCAATGCAGGGGACACGGGTTCGAGCCCTGGTCTGGGAAGATCCCACATGCCGCGGAGCAACTGGGTCCGTGAGCCACAACTACTGAGCCTGCGCGTCTGGAGCCCGTGCTCCGCAACAAGAGAGGCCGCGATAGTGAGAGGCCCGCGCACCGCGATGAAGAGTGGCCCCCGCTTGCCACAACTAGAGAAAGCCCTCGCACAGAAACGAAGACCCAACACAGCCATAAATAAATAAATAAATAAAAGAGAACTATGATAATTATGATTCAGTTTAAAAAAAAAAAGCACATTTCACATTAACTCTTACATTTCAATTGTTTATGACTACAAATGAACTTGCTGCCTGCTCAATATCCTTTTTGTTCATTAATAATGGTAACATTTATATATTTTCTCATATTTATCTTTTTTCATATTTACCCTGCTCAACAGTAAGATTTTATAAGTGCAAGTCAAATTATGTTTACTTCAGTTTATATGCAAGTCTTATCCTGAAGCTTTTGCTTTGCTCTCAAAATTTAGATTTACTGTTTAGCAGAGATGCATGTTTTTATCTAGAAATAATGAGATTTGGTAGTTTTTTTGGATTTTTCTAACACTGTCTTTGACATATTGTGTGTGCATGTTCTGTATTTTGAAGAAATTCACAACTTAATAAAGAGAAACAAAAAGATTACATCAAGCCTTTTGAAATTTAAAAAGTACCGCAGTGGTAGTTCTTTCTGTCCTATGCTCAAGTGAGTTACCATGGGGGAGTGGGGAGTGAGACAAGATTAGCGATCTCTTGCTTTTCTTAGCAACAAAATTTTAGCAACAACACATTTGTCATACTTCTTCCTTGAATAAGCTGTAAATAACCAGGCTCACTTCCACAACTGAGAAGGGAAATAAACATGAATTATATATCACATCTGAAAAGATTTAGATGCCTACCAACATACTGTTAATTTTATAGTCAAGATGCAGTCTTTCAATTATTCACATGTCACCAGAGAAAACGAAAACTCTTCCTGGAAAAACATCAAAGTGAAGCAAGTTTCATCAGCCGGAGATGGTAATACTAGGGAAAATTACCAAATTTCTTGTTTAGAAAGTACTTACAATTAAACTTTTAAAAATATTAGGACAGGTAGCAGAGAATTATGAGGTAAATATTCTCACATATGAATATATTCTCATATAATGTCTTACGTTAATAGAGTATCTTTAAAACTCAATTTTTGTCTTTAAGTTAAGAAAAATAAAATAGAGTACTGAGAAAGTTTTCTTGTATTTGGAGCACTTGTTTTAGTTGAGCAATTTCTTAAGCCTAAAATGATTTAATGGTATGTTGATTGGTTTTAACATTTACTCTACTTTCTATTTCTCTTTTGTTTGTTTCTTTTAAATGAGTTCCCTGTTCTTGCTTCCCTATATCTGTTATGATAACATCTTTTTTTAAATTGAAGTATAGTTGATTTACAATGTTGTGTTAGTTTCAGGTGTACAGCACAGTGATTCAGTTATCCATATATGTGTATATATTCTTTTTCATATCCTTTTCCCTTATAGATGAACAGATAAAGAAGATGTGGTATATATACACTATGGAATATTACTCAGCCATAAAAAAGAATGAAATAATGCCATTTGCAGCAACATGGATGGACCTAGAGATTATCATACTAAGTGAAGTAAGTCAGACAGAGAATGTCAAATATCATATGATATCACTTATATGTGGAATCTAAAAAAAAAAGATACAAATGAACTTATTTACAAAACGGCAACATCATTTTAGCGCCACTCAGACGGAAAGCTCTGTATCATCTTAATCCCTCCAGCTTCCTTCACTCCCAGTCAGCCTTCGCCAGCCACAATCCTTGCTCCTTCGTCCTTCAACATGTTTCTTGAATCTTCCTGCGCTTTCAACCTCCGTGGCTGGTAGTCTTGTTCACCCCCTCACAAGAGAGGAGCTGGCACTGACCGTGGCTCAACCCTGCACTGTTAAAGTCTCCAACAATCCCGTTGATATTGCATCCTCGCCTACCATCCTGCCTGCTTGTCCTCACCAGAAACCTTCTCAGTGCCCACGCGTGTCCCCTCTTCTGTCCAGGACCCAGCGTCCACACAGCTCCACCCACCTGGCCCAGAATGTCACTCAGAGTCCGTGTAGCAGCAGCAGCTGAATAGCGTTTCTGTCACCTAAACAGGGGAAGTTTTTTGTCTTGTTTTTACATTCCTCCTCAAAGGTTCTGTTATTACCTTGGCTCAAATTCACTCTCACCTTTCCTTTTACTGGGCAAGTCCTTTTGTTTTTTTTCTTCTCTGCTACCAATGACTGTTTCCATAGATCTAAGCCTTCGTTATCCTCTTTCTAGTATAATTCACTTCTTTAAAGTACCATGTTAGAAAACTAAAATATATTCAGTCAATTTTAGTTTCTGAAGATTTAGAGCATTCTTAACCTGAACACTAAGTGAATTAAACAGTAGACTTGTTTATTTTACAATATAAGGAAAAAGTTGGGTTTACTCACTGGATCACATTCAATAGACGTGTATATATGTGCATAATGTTGGATTTTCATTATTGGAGCACACTCAGGGAAACTGATATTTAGTTTTTTAATATCACTGTGATATTTGAGTCAATGCAATTGTCATTTCCATAAAAGTAGTACATCATCCTGAATTTAGTTTCCTATGTTTTTTCTGTTCCCTTAGTACCCTCTGACTAATACACTAGTAACATTCATCAGTCATGCTCTCTGTTATCTATTTCATCGCCTAATATCATTCGTGTAAAATATTTGAAATTAGAAAAAAACAGATTTGATTTTGTTTTTTTGTTTGTTTTACATTTTAACTCTCATATAGTACAGTGGAAGATGCCCCACATACATCTGTCAGATGAATGAATGCATGTGTGAACAAATATTAATCTAGCGAATTTTTCCTCTGCTGAAAGTAGATAATGTTTCTGGGCCATGTGGTTGCATTTTGATGAAAGAAACCAGAAAACAAAGCTACATCACACATTAGCAAAGGCAGTGTTTAATAGTCTCTCTTATCATCCGTAGTTTTGTTTGCTTGTTTATTGTTTATTTATTGATCAAGGAGATATTTACATAACTTAGAAAAGTCTAGAATGAGCAACAGTTTCTTCCCGATATCTTCCCACCTTTAATTTTTAATTATAACTTTCCAGAACTAACTACTTTATCATTAACCTAATTTAGTTACTCTAGTCTTTACCCCTATATCTGTGAATAATTTGCTTACACTTCTTGTTGATTTTTAAATATGTCGATTTTTACACTTTTGACCTAATCTATTATCTTCTGCTTTGATAGGTAAGATTTACCTCATTCACACAACACTGCATCTCTCCTCACCCTCCTTTTTCCCAATATTATTACAATATTATTCTCGGTTCTTCTGGTGATCATCATTAAAACTTCAAATTACACATTTATATTTCTGCTTTCTGTGCCATCTTTTCTTGGCTAAGATACAGCCTATTCCCACGGTTTTCTGAACCATCAATCTTATTGTTCATTCTACTGACTCCCCTGTCTAATCTTGAAGTCTTTCAAAGTTTTGTCCCCTGTGTTCTAAACTGTGATGCTTGCTCTCTCTCCTGTCACCCAGATGACGCCTGAAGGCTTCTCTCTCTCTCTCCTGTGGATCCACAGTTCTGGGATCGCATATGTAATCCTTGATACACTCAATTTTTTGGAAGAAATCCTTAAGTAACCCCTTAAAAAGTAGTACATAGCAGAAAACTTTGTCTTCTGACATTTCTGAAAATGCTTTTATTCTGTTCTCACACTGATTAATGAAATATAATTCTAAGCTCAACACAAATTTCCATAAAAATTGTGAACACCTAGCTCTGTTTTCCAGTGTTCAATTTTACTAATGAGATTCTGATGCCTGTCTTACTCTCATTATTTTTCAGTGTGTCCATTTTTTTTCCTCTGAATACCTTGAGGATGTTCTTTAATTTAGTATAACCTTTCACCTTAATTTTTACTAGGGTTGGATTTGTTAAGACTTAAATATAATAGTTTCACATAATTAAAGGTTACAAGGATTTTGGTTTCAAAAATACAAGGTTTGATGTAGGGTGAATATATAAATTTTAGGACAAACTGCGACATTTGAGAGAATAAAAAGAAGGACTCTTACTAATTATGCTAGGATAACCAGGTCAACCAGGACAGTGCTAAGCAAAGCAGAATATATGTTTGTCCTAATTATAAGACACATGAATGCCATCTCCTATATTTGAAGATTTCTTGTAAAAAAAGAAGGAATAATTTAAGCCATAATTTAAGATTACAGGTACTTTTTGTTTGAAAAAATTCCTCCCTTTTCTCTTTACTATATTTCTGGAGTCCTTTTTTTGGTGCTGATATCCTGGAATCTTTCTTATCATCTATTTCCTTATATTTTCTATCTTTTTGTTTTTTCTGCATAATTTACTGAACAGTGAGGAGCAACTGATGGATTTGAACAGGGTAGTGATACGATTAGTGACGTGTTTAGGGAATATTATTATTTCATAATAATAAAATGTAAGATGAATTGGAGGAGGTAGCCAATAGGCACATGATAACATTAAATCATTCAAGCACACATGGTAAGATATGAATGCAGTTGGTAGCAGTGGAAATGAAGAGAAAATTGGAGTGGGCTGTTTTGGGATAGAGTAGATAATGCTTAGGAAAGAGTTTCAATGCTATTAAGCATTCACCTTGCAATTGGAGAGACCAGAGTTTAAATATTTGCACTGGCAAACACTTTTTCCATATTTTCATACAAATGATACAGTGATAATATTCAGAGAAACTTGTATTTTGTGTGGGTTCCTCTCCCCAGTGACAAATGTTGTCAATAATTTTATATTTATCCTTTTAGTTAACTTATTATTTTCACAACCTCTTCATTATATTAATGAAGAACACAGGGAATTATTCTGTGCATTATTTATTTATGTAAATGATAAACATATCTGTTACTCTGCATATTACTTTTAGTATTCAATTTCACATTTTTTGAGAACTGTTCACATTGATATCTGAAGACCTACTTTTACTGATTTTACTGCTCAACATTATTGTCTCTTCCTCTATATCATATTTATATCCCCCTATTGACGTGGATTTATGTTGTTTCCACCTTTCAAATTTACAACGTTTCATCAGGTTTTCATTTCTTAGGACTGAGGCACTCATCCGCTGACCTCCCAGGTGTGCTGGTGGCTCACCGGTCTTCACCCAAGTCCCTCTCCGAGATCTGCCATCAGGAGAAGAGAGCTTTCTCATTTAGGAACATCTCCCACTCTATGACTGGTCAAGGGGGCGGGGGGTGCCCCAATTACAAAGGACATTCAAGAGCTACTTCAACGAAAGGTCATCATTCACTTTGTCCTTCTGCAGAAGAAAACCTCATTTAAAATGGAGTCAGGAAGCCCTGAGGGAGAGTTCTCAGGCATGGACCTTCTTTGCAGCCTGCAAAACTGGCAGGGAGAAGGAAGATAAGAATGACTTTAACAGGGCTTGTTTGTATAGAAGTCTTTGCATGGGTTGGCCAAAAAGTTCGCTCGGGTTTTTCCGTTGAGATCTTACAGAAAACCCTCACAAACATTTTGGCCAACCCAATATGAGATGCCCTCCGTCTCAACATCTTATCTATGGTGATAAGAATATTACTTTTCTTCTGGTGCAAGGGAGAACATTTTTCACGTGGGAGTTTCCTCTCCTGCTTTTAAGAAAAGGAAGATCCCTCCCTGCCTCAACAACAACCCTCTTGCGACCTCTTGCAGCCAATGAGAAGCCACCAAACCTCCAACTCGTGTTCTTCTCCAAAGAACTTTTACTCAGAACCACGCTCCCCAGTTTCCCCTGAAACCTAATGAAAGCTGGCCTTCCCTTTGTCTCCTCGGACTTGCCTATGATTCACCAAAGCTTGCCTGTCCCGAATTGCAATTCTCTGCTCTTCCTGAATAAACCCATTTTGCTGATGGAGTAACGAGATATTTTATTTTTTGAGGTTGACAGTGCACTGGGATTGACCCTGAAATTCTGCTCAATAAAAGGTGCACACAAATCTCCCTCTCACAGTGCTTCTCAAGGGACCTCAACAGCATTGGTTGGCACCAGAAGTGGTTTAAGACAGCAGACCCTGACATAGGGTTTTGGAACTGGATCATCCATCAGCTGCCTGTTAATAAAACCCCATCATCTGTGATAGTTTGAGAACACATAGGCTCCAGCACATGCAATTGGTTCAAGTGTTAAAATTTACTGGAAGTGAACTATTTTGGTAGAAGAAAGTGGAACCCAGCAGGACCCTGTGGGGCTCCGGGGCACAAAAGCCTTTCTGTGTCTCCTTCCCTGAGTTTCAAGGGGCAGATTCAAATAGTTGCTAATCAGGGAAGGGAGGGGATGCAGAGACAAGGGAGGAGCAGTCAAGAAGCAATAGTGCAGCCTTGGGGCGGGTCCTGGTTCCCCCTCAAGGGATACACAGAACAATATCTTTGAGCTCTTCTGCAGAACTAAAGCCCCCACCAAATGGAAGCTGTTAACTACCTGATGAAGCATTCTTCGTGTCCACAGAAGGTCACAGCTCGCCTATCATCACCTGCTGCCAGGTATCTCTGGATTGAAGGAGTGTGGGCCCTGCAAGCACTCTGATCCTTATCAGCAACCCAGCCCCTGGACTATAAAACTCCTCACAACCCTCCCCCCTCCCCCCGGGTTGGGACACAGAGTTGTGAGGGCATTAGCCCACTGTGGCCCTCTTTGCCTGGAAAAAGCAATAAAGCTATTCTTTTCTACTTCACCCAAAACTGTCTCCAAGATTTAATTCAGTGCTGGGGTACAGAAGCCGGATTCAGCTTCAGAAGTGCCCTGATGCAGGCCATTTATCAGGCATTTGAGAAATACTGGAGAAACAATAATTACAAAGACTAGAGAATGAAGTGGTCTTGTTGGGTACTAATGAGGAATTCGGAAAATAAAGATAATGAAAGGATGAGAATGATGAATCACTAATTTATTGCAAAATGGGAAAACCAGAGGGTCTTCTTGATAGCACAGGAAGGGAATCTCATCACCTGCTATAGAGGTCAGAAAAAAGCTTCAAGCCCAGCACTTGCTTGCAAGGGGAGTGTTGCTCCGGAGAAAGTTGAACTCTCATCACTGATAATTATACTACACAAAAGTCAGGACCCTGATTGGGAAAGGGTAGAATTACTAGACAGGGGATTGGGAAATCTGGGTAAATGAACAACAACAATAACAAAAGTCTAGGCTTCCTCTTTGGGAAACGCTAGTGATTCCAGCTTCTTTGAAGATGATACAGATGCCTCTGTCTATCAAGCCAGCAATGTTTCTCTCCAATCTTCTCACACCCTTTCTCTGGTCTACCAGACCAATGACAAGGAATAAGTCACAATATAATATAAGCAGGTAAGTGCTGGGTTTGCTGAGAGGAAAGAAGGGCTATCTTCTGACAGATCTGTGAGAGCTTGACAAAATGTCCTGGGAGGAGCAGGAGAATGAACAAGGGACTGGAGAGGTAAATATAAATTTTGGGAAAGGAGATTCTGTCAATATGCAAGTCTTTTCCTGTGATACAGAATGTAACATCCTAGCAAGGGATTCCAGGAAACCGCAAAAGCCTGAAGAAAGTTACTGCCCATGGTATATAAAGTAGAAATGCCAAATCTACCATGAGAGATTTTGAAGGAAGGAAGAGAAAGACTCAAAGAAGTGGCCACGCTAGAGAACATATACTACATAAAGTCAGAAAACCCACCAGATGAATACTATGCATGAGTGGAGTGGTCCCAGAAGACGCTTCATTTATCAAAGCAATAAGGGATGTCCTGGTGACTCTGAAAAGATCAGTGGTGACTGCTCTCTTTACGGCATAACTGACAGTGTAATAAGCCATTATAGAACTGAGCTTTCTGCTAACAATGGGATGGACCAATCTGGAAAAAATAAAGGCCAAGTGGATGTTCTTCACCATCAGAAATGAAAGGTGGGCAGGATTGTTATAATACAGAGGGAGGTTTCTAGTTTCAATCCATATCATTATAGAGAGCAAAGGAGATGGTTAATAAAACAACAATCTTGTGGCATAATTAATGAGTATCTGGCTAGAATGTGTTTCAAAAGAACTCAAGGATGGATAATCGGGAAACCGTGGCCAGCCACTCCAAATAAAAGTTGTTATCCTTTGCCAACTTCCTGGATCTGAGCCAGTTTTCAGACCTGGAAACTACTGAGTGTAAGAGAGGCCTGGTTCCAAGATGCAACGATCATTCAATACCATGGCAAGGGCATTTGATAATGAGCTCTGAATCCTTTCCAAATGGATATATGGCCTTTTACTTTGGTATTAACATCCTGGGAAGGAGGAATGCCAAAACATTTGAAGACTATTGGACATGGGGTCTAAATTAACATTGATAGCAGAAGACCCAAAGCATTTTATGGATTTCTGTCGAGTGGGTGTGTATGGGGAAGCTGTAATAAATTCAGTCTGTGATCAAGCCTGGTCCACAGTACATTCAGTAAGTGTATAGAGCCCCCAGGGGTAATTCTATGATGGCCAAATGTATAATTGAAATGGATATATTCCACAAAAGTTCAAAATTTCACATCAGGTTTTTGGTCTCTGGCATATGAGCTATCATATTCGAAGGTCAATTAGAAGTCTCTGACACCATCTCCCTCTCATTCACAAAGAAAATAAATCAAAAGAATGCCATATTCTGAGGCAGTAGCAGAGATTACTACCAATCTTAAAGACATAAAAAACAGCATTGAATCCACCAGTGTTGCCCATCAAAAGCCAGCTGGGTCCAGGCTGACACTGAAGTGGCTCTACCACACGGACAATGTGACCTAGCTGAATAAATGGTGTTATACACATCTGTAAAGGGGAAGGATGCTGTGTGGAGCTTACAGCAAGCCCCAGTAGAATCAATCAATAGAATCACAAGTAGACCTCTCAGGTGATGGGTCAAGGTCATGCCATCTGCAGTCGACATCTATAAACTTTTTGCAAAACAGATCCTGTCCTATTACTGGGCCCTGAGATATCAAGAGAACTCATGGTCAGAACTACCCTCTGTGAACTAGGTCCTGTCATATCAACCAAATCATAAGGCCAGATTGGGCCAGTAGCAATCCATCATAAGATGTGAGTGACATATTTTATGTCAAGCAGGAACACAACCAAGGGGTAGACGTTGCATAAGGCAGTGGTCCAGACTCGTATGTTATCAACCACTATTACACTGGCAGCTCTCCCTCAACTCAGCTCTGGATATGGGTGTGGACATTAGCCCCACCTAGAGGGGCCTGAAAAACAGTATAGAGGGAAATTCTCCCAATGGGCACGCAGGACTGACTATCCCCATGTCTGGGAAAAATAATGGCCACAGATTAGAAAATACAGTACTAGTGGGCAGTGGTAAGTATCTTGACTATTTGATCAGCAACCTGAAAACAGAAATATGGGAATATAAGGGACAAGAAGATTAGGGGAAAGAAACTATGGAAGTGAACATAGAGCTGGAAAGTCTTTGTGTATCCTATCAGTGCTCACCAGACAGAACTTAGCACAGAAGAGGCACTAAATACCCAGTAGACAGAATGATTCAGCCATGACGGCAGAGCCTGAAGCTAAGCTTGGGGTTAATGACACAGGCTCATGCTCATGAAAGCTGAAACCTAGTTAATGCCAGTGCTGAGTCCAACTTGCCAGCAGCTGAGACCAATGGTACTCCCCCAATACAGCACCTCTCCTCTCAGAGACCAATTACTTGATGGCAAGCTATTTTTTAATCCCATTAACCCTGGAAGAGGCAGCAATTAAAATTGGCCGGAACCTACATTTATTAGACATAAGTTTGCCTTTCTCTCTCCTGGCGCTTGATCATGGTGCTTTCTGAGAGCTTAAAAGTTTCAATCTGTTTGTTCTTCTACCAGCACAGGATCCCAATCTTTAAATTACATGAAACTATGGAAGCTACTTTCCAGAAAAGGAGCTACAGCAGTGGGCACATGGTATGTGATCTTCTGGTCTCTAAACCAGAAGCTGCTGGCCTCCTGGAGCAGTGGAATGGCTTTTTGGCCAATAGGTAGAAGGATGAAAGCAGGAGTGGCCCCCCTACCATCAATTCCAGTGACCCTCTTAGGGAATGTGTCTTCGTCACCATCACTCTGAGCCCTGTGGGTTCAGAGGTACTGTTTCCTAGAGTGTGGCTGCTTCTAGCAAGGGGCAGAGCAACAGTCCCATTAAACCATTAAGTAAGCCACATCTGATCATTTCAGATTCCTGATGCTAAAAGATCAGCAAACATGAAGAGTCAGAATCTCAGCAGGAATAATTAACGCTGATCATCAGGAAAAGTTAGACCTTCTTTAACCTATGTGTGATATGCAATATTTCAAAGACACACAAATGACCACATAGACTAGAAACTTGACAAAGATAGCAAATGATTAATTAAAATGATACTACAATTAAAGTATTTAAAGAAGATTCTTGTGCTATATCTGGGTCATAGTATATTAATGTCTATGATATTATTTTCTGTAATTGTGTGTTTTAATAGAAGTTTATAATTAAAATTTTTAAAGATTTCTCAGTACATGAAACAATGATGCTGTCTCTAATTTGACCAATGTTTTCATGAAGAAATTAGTCTCACAAGCCTTTAATTTTCATCTAATTTTATATTTTACAGTATTTCTGCTAATATTTTTTTCACTTGTAGTTTAATTTGTGACCATTTGTGGTTTCACTTAAGAGACCGCAGCATTGCATTTTGTGGGGAATATTCAAAGTGCACCATTTTTTTCCTGTTAAATTAACTTTATGGTATCTGAATAGAAACACTAAGGAACTACTATATGAAAACATGTAATTTAGTATGTATACACTACTGTGTTCCATCTTGTCTAAAAGACTCTGCTTCTGTTTTATTAGCTGGAATCTGAAATATTACACGTCTTTTCTTCAGAGCCAATTTTTCACCTATATTCTCAAATACCTATTTTTTTTGAAAAGTGCTTGCTCTGCATTTCTATTCTCTCTTTCTCTCTCTCTTAGTCTTTCTCTTTGAAGCATGTTGCAATCGCATAAATCACAAAATCCTTTCCTTGTCTCTGGGTTCCCTAATCTATGTACTGTTTTTTTTAAAACCTATTTGAAAAATAGTCCATAAACATGTTCAGCTCTCTCATAGTACAGACACCTTAATCTAATCAAAATGCTAAATCTTCAGCGCTGCCCTGAAATTGGCCACTATGGTCGAAATGCTTTGGTAAAGATGTATTAATTGTGCTCTATTCTAGAGAGATCCACAAAAACCGGAGCTATCAGGACCTCCTTCCAATCTTATGAAGGCTGTCACCAAGTGTAGTTCTGCAGTGCCACTTTGTCATAAATCAAATGTTCACGTATATGTGTCTGTAGATGAATTCTCTCTTCTGTTCTGTCTATTGTTCATCTTTATGGCAGGAGAGCACTGTCTTAAGTGATATAGCTTTATAATAAGTTTTTATATTTGATCATATAAGTACCACAAAAAAGTTCTTCATTTTCAAGAGTGTCTTGGTTATGGTTTTTGCTTTGTATTGCCATATAAAACTTAAAATCAAGTCATTAATTTCAACAATAATAAGGATATCAAAATGATTTCAACTTAACTTTATCTTGTAAATCAATGCTGCCAGTTGATAAAAATTCATAATGAAAAAATTTCTTGTTTCAAAGATTATGCTATACATAAAAATCAATTTTAGGTAGATGATAAATGTAAACATTTAAGATAAAATAAATCTTGTAGAAGAAAAACATTACATATAAATAAATATATAATGAGTACCAATATTGATAAATTAGACTACATTACAATTAAGAATTTTGTTTATCATTGAGACACCATGAGAGATAAGGCAAGAGGAAAAAAAAAAGCACAAAGGAAAATATATGAAATCTGTAATATTAACAAAGTATAAAAAAAACTCTTGCATTCCTATACACTAATAATGAAAAATCTGAAAGAGAAATTAAGGAAACACTCCCATTTACCACTGCAACAAAAAGAATAAACTACCTATGAATAAACCTACCTAAGGAGACAAAAGACCTATATGCAGAAAATTATAAGACACTGATGAAAGAAATTAAAGATGATACAAATAGATGGAGAGATATACCATGTTCTTGGATTGGAAGAATCAACATTGTGAAAATGACTATATTACCCAAAGCAATCTACAGATTCAATGCAATCCCTATCAAACTACCAGTGGCATTTTTCACAGAACCAGAACAAACATTTTCACAATTTGTATGGAAACACAAAAGACCCTTAATAGCCAAAGCTGTCTTCAGAAAGAAAAATAGAGCTGGAGGAATCAGGCTACCGGACTTCAGACTATACTACAAAGCTACAGGAATCAAGACAATATGCTATTGGCACAAAAACAGAAATATAGATCAGTGGAACAGGATAGAAAGCCCAGAGATAAACCCACGCACATATGGTCACCTTATCTTTGATAAAGGAAGCAAGAATATACAATGGAGAAAAGACAGCCTGTTCAATAAGTGGTGCTGGGAAAACTGGACAGCTACATGTAAAAGAATGAAATTAGAACACTCCCTAACACCATACACAAAAATAAACTCAAAATGGATTAAAGACCTAAACGTAAGGCCAGACACTATAAAATTCTTAGAGGAAAACATAGGAAGAACACTCTATGACATAAATCACAGCAAGATCCTTTTTGAGCCAGCTCCTAGAGAAATGGAAATAAAAACAAAAATAAACAAATGGGACCTAATGAAACTTAAAAGCTTTTGCACAGCAAAGGAAACCATAAACAAGACAAAAAGATAGCCCTCAGAATAGGAGAAAATATTTGCAAATGAAGTAACTGACAAAGGATTAATCTCCAAAATGTACAAGCAGCTCATGCAGCTGAATATCAAAAAACAAAAACCCAATCCAAAAATGGGCAGAAGACCTAAATAGACATTTCTCCAAAGAAGACATACAGATTGCCAACAAACACATGAAAGGATTCTCAACATCACTAATCACTAGAAAAATGCAAATCAAAACTACAGTGAGGTATCACCTCACACCAGTCAGAATGGCCATCATCAAAAAGTCTACAAACAATAAATGCTGGAGAGGGTGTGGAGAAACCTTTGCACTGTTGGTGGGAATGTAAACTGATACAGTCACTATGGAGAGCAGTATGGAGGTTCTGTAAAAAACTAAAAATAGAACTACCATATGACCCAGCAATCCCACTACTGGGCATATACCCTGAGAAAACCATAATTCAAATGTGTCATGTACCACAATGTTCATTGCAGCACTATTTACAATAGCCAGGACATGGAAGCAACCTAACTGTCCATCGACAGATGAATGGATAAAGAAGGTGTGGCACATATATACAATGGAATATTACTCAGCCATAAAAAGAAACGAAATTGAGTTATTTGTAGTGAGGTGGATGGACCTAGAGTCTGTCATACAGGGTGAAGTAAGTCAGAAAGAGAAAAATAAATACTGTATGCTAACACATATATACAGAATCTAAAAAAAAAAAAAAGGTTCTGAAGAACCCAGGGGCAGGACAGGAATAAAGACGCATACGTAGAGAATGGAGTTGAGGACATGGGGAGAGGCAAGTGTAAGCTGGGATGAAGTGAGAGAGTGGCATGGACATATATACACTACCAAATGTAAAATAGGTAGCTAGTGGGATGCAGCCACATAGCACAGGGAGATCAGCTTGGTGCTTTGTGACCACCTAGAGGGGTGGGATGGGGAGGGTGGGAGGGAGAGGCAAGGGGGAGGAGATATGGGTATATATGTGTATGTATAGCTTATTCACTTTGTTATAAAGCAGAAACTAAGACACCATTGTAAAGGAATTATACTCCAATAAAGATGTAAAAAAATAAAATAAAACAAATTAAAAGAAAGGAAAAGAAAAGATGATGCACATTATATGTCATCAAATCAGGAAAATGCGAAGCAATAAGATACCGGTACACACCTATTAGAATGACAAAATCTGAAACGTGGACATCACCAAATGCTGGCAATGTTACAGAGCAAAAGGAACTCTCATTTATTTCTGATAGGAATGCAAAACGGTATAGCAAGTTTGGAAGGCAGTTTTGTGGTTTCTTACAAAACTAAACATACATGGATCTTTACGGCAGCTCTATTCATAGTTGTCTAACTTGGAAGCAACCAAGATGTCCTTCTGTAGATGAATGGATGTATAAGTGAAAGAAGCCAATCTGAAAAGGCTACATACTCTATGATTTCAACTATATGACAGTCTACAAAAATCAAAACCATGGAGACAGTAAAAGGATCAGTGGTTGCTAAGGGCTGGGGGTGGGAGGAGAGAAATTAATAGGTGGGGCACAGAAGAATTTTAGGGCAGTGAAAATACTCTGTATGGTGACCATAATGACAGATACATGTCATTTTACATTTATCCAAACCCACAGAATATACATCACCAAGAGTGAGCCCTAATGTAAACTACTGACTTTGCGTGATCATGTTGTGTCCATGCAGTTTCATCAATTGTAACACATGGACCATTTGGTGGGGGATGTTGATAATGAGGGAGGCCGTGCATGTGTGGGGTTGTTGAGTATACGGGAAAAACTTCCCCTCAATTTTACTGTGAACCTAAAACTGCTCTAAAAAATAAAGTCTAAATTAAATACCAATTAATCACTAATTAATTAATTATTAATTAATTACTAAAAGCTATACTGCCATCCAGGAAAATAATTTGGCAAAATCTAACTTCAATTCCTGATAAAAACTCAGCAAACTAGGAACAATAGAGAACTTCCCCATCATAATGGAGCATCTATGACCAGCATACAAATGATATAAAGGTAGCAACCTAACTCCTTCCCCAATATAATTGTTTCTCATTTAACAGCGTTATTGGTGTGTAATGGACATATGCAAAACTGCACTTATTTAGAGTGGACAGTTTGATGAGCACTGACATACATATAATACATCTGTGAAGTCTCATCACAGCCAAGAAACTGAGTATATATGTGACCCACCCCCTAATTTCTTCATTCATTAAAGGTCAATTTTCAATTCCCATTTTCTAAAACTTTATAAAATCAAATAATTGAATAAATTATGTTTTGTTGTTTGGTTTTTTTGTCACTCAGCAAAATTATTTTGAGATGTTTTTCATGTAAGGCTACCCATGTTCCATGACTCTTTTATTAATACTTCTCCAACTGCATAATACAGTTACACCAAGCATATTGTAATTTGTGGAGAACTTTACTTGTATTTTCTATTTCCTATTTTGCACAGTCTGTTTACCTGGTCTTGAAAGTTCTTCTTTAGCTCTCCAGAAAAATACTAAAATTCTTAGAAACCTAGTAAATATTACTTACATGTGATGCCTCCCTATGCTTGTTCTTAAAGTAAGACAACCCTTCTCTAAGTGTCTCTGCCTCTTATGAACTTCTATTTTAAAATTAATGTGACAGTAATTCACACATCTATTTTTCTTAATTCACAGTAATTTCATTGAAGGCAGAATCCAATTGTTTTCTCACTTTTCCATTCTCAGTGTTTATTATAGTTCTCTTCATGCAAGTAAACCCAGATCTTTTCAAATCGAACAAGATATTAAAAGGAAATAAAGGTTTTTTCTTTTACAAAGAGAGAGTGATGATTTACTTTGGTTCCCTTAAAATTTATATGTTGAAGTTCTAATCCCTAGTACATCAGAATATGACTGTATTTGAACACAGGTTCTTTAAAGGGGTAATTAAGTTAAAATGAGGTCTTAGGGTGGACACTAATCTAATATGACTGGTGTCCTTGGAAGAAGAGGGATTGACACAGAGAGAGGAAAGACCATATGAGGACACAGGGAGAAGATGATCACCTACCAGCCAAGAGAAGAGTCCTCAGACCCTGCTGAGACCTTGATTTCAGACCTCGAGTCTCCAGAATTGTGAAAACAATCAATTTCTGTTGTTTAAGCCACCCAGTGTGTAGTACTTTGTTATGACAGCCCTAGCAAACTGAAGCAGGAAAGTTCTACCATGGACCAGGAATCAAGAGATTTAGTCTGTTTTGTCAATATTTAGCAGTGAAAATTTATCCATAGCCTCCAAAGTGTCTGCCTCCCATTTTCTCGACAGTTTTGCTCTAGCCATCCATACTGCATAGACTTTTGCACATACTCTCCCATTCGATATTCCATGGAAGCCTTACATTTCATTAAGTTTAATGGGAATAACTGGACAGATTATTGTTTTGTTAAACAACCTTCCCATTACAAGTATTCATAAAATCAGTGCTACATGCTTCTGTCGCCAACTTTTACAAATTTAGACCATCTCATTTATATTCACTAACAATGTCTGAATGAACATATCTGGTCGGGTTTATTTTCAGCTCCAAATGCCTTCATTTTTCTCTTTCAAAATAAAACCTGCCTAGTGTTTTGGGAGTTTGCTTATGATCATACTTACTTCCTTTACCTCATAAAAATTAATCTTCTCTTAGTCAAGGACAGTAATTGAACACATGAACTAGAGGAGCTCCAACTTGGTGGTCATCACCCCATTCAAACGTTACTATGAGGACATGAACTCAGGATTTATAATAACCATAAATTAATCATTGTGCACAATGGAGATTCATTCCTGGTAGAGTCCTTGGACCGGCATCCTTTCCCTTCTCTCAGCTCAGGGCTCTGGGAGAATCACTGGGAAGAGGTTTCACCCAACACCTGCACACCTCTGTCTCTGAGGGACTCAGGTGGTGTTTGGTCAGCAGCCTGGCCTCAGGTTGACTCTGTTCTCATTTCACTCTCCCAAACATTAATGGACATGGAAGTATTTGCACTGCTTCCTGTCTATGGGCTACTGGCCTTTTTTGATTAAATATATGTTTAATTCACTTTCAGTATATCTAATATATAGAACTGATATTAAATATCAACATCAGCAAAGAGGTATAACAGGATACACAGGGGAGAAAAAACCTTTTTCTTCAATACAACAATATATAATAATTAAAATTTGCAAGTTAGTTTTCTCCTGACAGACATCTATAGCGACCATAATTGACAGAGGTTATGGAGTAACTGAGAACATGAACCACGGTCAGAAGTAAAAATTAGGAAGTGACCAAGGAGTACCCCCAAATTGGCGAGTGCCTCAGGAATGAGTGCCTGTGAACTGGGGGCAGCAAGAAAGTCAGGTGTGGGTGTTTTAAGTTAGAACAGAACAAGAACAAGGAATGGTAAGTCACCAGAATAGCACAGCTGAGGAATGTGTCAGGGACCTGGGTATCAGCTGCTGCACATCTGGTGATCAGGTGACCCACTTTAAGCCTGATTTAAATATGACAGCATCCCTTCCCCCAACGAATTATACTTACCATTAGCAGAACAATTATTTCAATTCCAGTTAAATAACCTAGGAAGTCCACAAAACTAGAAAGTCGTAAAGCTTGCACTTAATGTCTGCTCTCCTAGTTTTTAGTTTTTGATGTTTTTACTTTGCTACAATTGTCACACTCTGACCATATTTTAAAATATTTTTTTTTTCCTGAGGCTGACCAGACAGCATGCACTTCCTAGGTAGCTTATGGATGGAAGATACATGATAAAATGTGATTTCAGGGTGGGGAATCATGGCAGATTTTGACAGACTTTTATGTGAATGTCTAATATATTTTATGATCATGTTTCTTGAGAATATGCCCTTAAGAATAATAATGCTTGTGAAAATTTGAAGATTTTACTGTTTCTGTTAAGCATAGATGTGAGTATATGACTGTAATATCAATACAAACACATTATATCTAATTAAATTTTTATTGCGATTGAGGGATGGGCTATTTTGTACCTTTTGGAGTTAATGATGGATATCATGGATAGCAAAAGCAGCAGATTCTAAGTCATGACTGATAACCTAGGTCTAGTTTTGTATGGAGGAAGGAGTAAAAGCAAAGGCTCAAGTGACCATCAGAATACTTTAAGCTTATTAACAGCAGTGAATGGCTACGAGGGACAAGGAGGTCAGCTCTAGGAAGGAGAGATGTGGAAGTTGATCTATGAAAGACAGAGCTGCAAGTCGCTAAAAGTCTTTGCAGCAAGCCCTAACGGCAGTGAAAAATGTCAGGCATACATCATTCAGAAATAGCAGGTGAAATTAAAAAACAAAGAAACAAAAAGATTTCTCAGTTAACACATCAAGTGCAGCTTACATGTTATTGTACCGATATTTATCTTATAAAAATGGCATCTCAAATTAATAACTACAGCTGAATAAAATATATGTGTTACTAGTAACAATATTTTAAATTTCTTAATTTTAAGAAAAAAACCATAAATAATAGATGCATTTTTTAAAAGAGTCAAAGACACTGAAAACTAACTGGAAGAAACACTCGACACCCCACCTGCTAGAACTAGCCTTAGGTAATATTTGGTGAACATCATCCTGATCATATGTATGCAGACAGAAGGGTCATTACAATGACAGACGAGTGGAGAGAGAGAATTTGGCAGGCATTTTATTCTCAAATGAACATTTCTCAATATGTCATGGCAACCAAAATATGAAACACAAATCGATTTGAATTTGTCAGAAACAACAAAAATAGAAGTAAAACTGAAGGAATGATTGAATTTTAAATGAATGTTTCCTTAAAAACAAAACTATTACTTTACAAAAGACATCTTCAACATAAAAAACATGAAGAAAACATTTTTTTTTCTGCAATAAGTTTCAGTTCTAGACATTGGCTATTAACTTACTGCAATGAAATATGAGGACATGTGTACTCTGCCCAACTCACCTAAACTATAAATACTGACTGCTTATTAGAAAATATTTTCACAGTCGCCAAGATTTTGTCTCCATTTCTGTAACTATAATGTATAGATATTTTTTCATCTTTATTTATTTTAACACTCAATGACCCTAGTCACTGCTTTTGCCATATTTTCCTATTCCTGAGTTGATTCATCTCTTGTTTGGCTAGATTTCATTATCAAGAAAGGGTTTGTTTATTTTCAAGAAGGGCTTAAATGTGCTATATTTCTTGGATTAGTAGAAGCCTAAATACCTGTTTGTTATCTCTTACTTGAAAGAAGTTCTTGGATCATATTCTCCTTCATCCAGAACTTTGTAGATGTTTTTACATAATCTTTCATAAAATCTTGTTAAGGGGAAATTGGAGGTCAGCCTGAATTTTTCTCATTTATAGGTTAGTAGTTAGTTTCCCTTGGATTTCGTTAGACTTTCTTTCTTATTATATTTCAGCAAATTTACCTGTATATACCGATCATTCTGTATTGTTTTTTCCTAAGATAGAGGTTATTCTTTTGATCCACAGTTTCAAATATTCCTGTTTGGAAAAGTTGAGGCACACTTTCTTCTATGTTCTTGTAGAAGAATAATTCCTATAACATTTTTGAATACACTTTTTGTTCTATTCCTCTGAACATAATTTGTGTGTATATCAGATCTTTTTCATCTTTCATATTTATTATATTCTATCATATTATTTATTTTTTGTTATTATCAAATGTTTCTTAGTTCATATTTCCAAAATTTTTCTTTTTAAATGTTTGCTACAGAGAATTCCAACCATATACAAAGTAGAAATTATAATATCATGACCCCCATCTTGTCATTGAGTTGTAATAATTACCAACTTGTGGCCTATATGTTCTATTTATGCAATTACCAACCCAAATTGGATTATTTGGAAGTGAAACCACAAATCAGGACTGGATTCACAAGTGTATAACCTGTGCCATCATACAAGTTCTCATGCTTTAAGGGTCCATGCTTGGCTCAATGTTTTGATATCACAATATTGAAATTTGTAATAGTTTTTGAGGGATGAACCCTAAAATAAAGTAGCCAGTCCTGGTTTCCATTAACTCTGATCTGAGATTCCTTGGCCATTTTAGAGCCTATAAGTGATCTCAAAGTACGATTTAGTCCTTTAAGATACACTGATGAGTTTATTACTAATGATAACATGGAATTTGGAAATGAGTTACAAGATCTCAACTTGTCATATCTTCACACACACTGCCTTTAATTTGGACTTGTGTTCCAAAAGGAGAGACAAAATTAAATATGCTTGCAAAATTTAGGGGGAAAAAGATGATATAGTTTAAATTATGTTGAATTACGGTGAGAAAGCTCTAGTTTACATTCTGGCATTGTCATTTATCTATGAGTCTTAGCAAATCACGTCCTCCTATTCCATATCCTTATTTGTAAATTGAGGAACATAATTTATATCACATAAAATTATTAGAAGCCATAGTATATAAACTATCTTGAACAGTGCCTCACATGTAGTAAATGTCTGATCTTTTTCATCTCACTTTTTTTTTTTTTTTTTTGGTCTTTTTATCACAGGAAATGTTTTGTGGTTTGGATGTTTCGAGTACTAAAAAGGACAGGGCTTTTTAATAAGTGTTGAACGTGAAATAGATTTTTGGAATGTTGCTCATATATGCTGTGTTAGTGACAGAAAACAACAGTAACTAGAGAGGAATGGAATGCATGGGAGGAAGAAGTGATCTTAAGTATTCTCCTGTCCTTTGCATTTTCTCCCACTCTAAAGAAACACTGAACTGAGAAGCCAGAAAAGAACAGAAACAAACTGAGAAAGTACAAGCATACTGAAGTAACTGGTTATAAGTCAGTTTTATTGGTTACAAGAAAAACTTGCTTTGGTTTATTTGAGCAGAAAAGTACTCCATTATTGGAAAGACATTTAAAGTGTATAGCATCTTATATGAGACCAACAAGTTAGTTTCAGAAAACAGCCAGGAATCAAAAGAGGCTTTCCAGTGGATAGCCAAGGTCACATGGGAAGAAGAATTTGCTGAAGATGCCATTTCTGGCACATACTGTCAACACTAATTTTGGATTTTTCTGTTAGGCAGCATTCAAAGCCATGACCATGGACTATGTCACAATCATTACCAAAAAGAATTATCTTCTTATAAAACAAAGAAAAATATTTGTCTATATCTATCCATCTACTCGTGTATATGTATCAAAAGAATTACCTTTTAATAAAACAAATATATATTGATACTTATATCAATCCATCTATTTGTGTGTATGTAAAAATATACATATATACATATGTGTGTAAGAGTGTACATATTTTTAAATAAATATATGATAGAAGATGAATCAAGATGTTAATGGATTTTATCATTAAATGGTAGAATTTCACCTTTCTTCAGTATATTTATCTGTAGTGCTAAATTATAAGAAATAGGTAATACTAACAATTAGTGAATGCATATTAGTACAATAACGTTTAAGCTGCATTTGATGTGCTAACTGAGAAATTTTTTGTTTCTTTGATTTTTAATTTCATCTGCTATTTCTGAATGATGTATGCCTGACATTTTTCACAGCCATTAGGGCTTGCTGCAAAGACTTTCAGTGACTTCCAGCTCCGTCTTTCATAGATCAACTTCCACATCTCTCCTTCCTAGAGCTGACCTCCTTGTCCCTCGTAGCCATTCACTGCTGTTAATAAGCTTAAAGTATTCTGATGGTCACTTGAGCCTTTGCTTTTACTCCTTCCTCCATACAAAACTAGACCTAGGTTGTCAGTCATGACTTAGAATCTGCGGCTTTTGCTAACCCTGACATCCATCTTCAACTCTAAGAGGTACAAAACAGCTCATCCCTCAATCGCAATAGAAACTTAATCTAATACCTACAATTAGAACATCAAGGATATTCATTTCACTGTGAAAAAAAATAATTTATGGTTCTAAAACTGTCCATTTTGACAAGGACTAAACATACTTACCATATTTGGAAGTTGACAATGACAACTTTTAAGTGTCTAGATACTATGGGTCAACAGAGTATGGTTCCACTGTTAGATATAACTTAGAATGATTTATAGCTCAAGAACAAAGATGAAAATGACTTTTCCCACTGTTCCCATTGGTAGAAAAATAAAACTCTTCTGATGCAAGAGATGAAGAAAATTTGGGACTCCATAGGCAGGTAAAACTTGTAGGAGGATATTTTAATTAGTTTATTCCAGCTGGCTCCAAGGTGTCACTGCTAATACTTGTCACTCATATTACATTAGCCAAATAGCCATTGTATGAGGGGTTTCGGGAAGTTGACAAAGGGAGGCTAAGTGGGAAGACTACAGGGTTCACAGAATCCAGTTACTCTCCAAGGAACTCACTAGAATTCATTAAAAATTGTAGGCTGATCTAGTTGTCTGAAAAATACCATTGGTAATTTGATAGGGATTGCAATGAATCTGTAGATTGCCTTGGATAGTATAAAAGACCCCAAATAGGCAAAGCAATCTTGAGAGAAAAACAAAATGGAGCTGGAGGAATCAGGCTCCCTGACTTCAGACTATACTACAAAGCAACAGTAATCAAAACAGTATGGTACTGGCACAAAAACAGAAATACAGATCACTGGAACAGGATAGAAAGTCCAGAGATAAACCCAAGCACCTACAGTCACCCAATCTGTGACAAAGGAGGCAAGAATATGCAATGGAGAAAAGACAGCCTCTTTAATAAGTGGTGCTGGGAAAACTGGACAGCTACATATAAAAGAATGAAATTAGAACATTCTCTAACACCATACACAAAAATAAACTCAAAATGGATTAAAGACCTAAATGCAAGACAAGATACTATAAAACTCCTAGAGGAAAACATAGGCAGAACACCCTTTGACATAAATCCCAGCAAAATCTTTTTGGATCCATCTCCTAGAATAATGGAAATAAAAACCAAAATTAAAAAAATGGTACCTAATTAAAGGCTTTTGCACAGTGAAGGAAACCATAAACAAAATGAAAAGACAACCTACTGAATGGGAGAAAATATTTGCAAATGATGTGACAGACAAGGGCTTAATTTCCAAAACATATAAACAGCTCATGCAGCTCAACATCAGAAAAACAAACAACCTAATCAAAAAATGGGCAGAAGACCTGCACAGACATTTCTTCAAAGAAGATATACAAATTGCCAACAAACACATGAAAGGATGCTCAACATCACTAATCATTAGAAAAATGCAAATCAAAACTACAATGAGGTATCACCTCACACCAGTCAGAATGGTCATCATCAAAAAATCTACAAACCATAAATGCTGGAGAGGGTTGGAGAAAAAAGACCCCTCCTACACTTCTACATTGGTACAGCCACTATGGAGAACAGTATGGAGGTTCCTAAAAAAAACAAAAATAGAGCTATCATATGATCCTGCAATCCCACTCCTGATCGTATATCTGGAGAAACCATAATTTGAAAAGATACATGCACCCCACCCCAAAGTTCACTGCAACACTATTTACAATAGCCAAGACATGGAAACAACCTAAATGTCCATCGACAGATGAATGGATAGAAAAGATGTGGGAGATATATATATATATATATATATATATATATATATATATATATATATATACACAATGAAATATCACTCAGCCATAAAAAAGGAATGAAATAATGCATTTGAAGCAACATGGATGGATCTAGAGATTATCATACTAAGTGAGGTAAGCCAGAGAAAGACAAATATTATATAATATCCCTTATATGTGGAATCTTAAAAAATGATATAAATGAACTTATATACAAAACAAAAATAGACCCACAGACATAGAAAACAAATTTATGGTTACCAAAGGGGAAAGGGGGGTAGGAATAAATTAGTAGTTTGGGATTAGCAGATACACACTACTATGTACAAAACAGATAACCAACAAGGACCTACTGTATAGCACAGGGAACTATACTCAATATTTTGTAATAACCTGTAAGGGAAAAAAACCTGCAAAAAAATACGTATAATTGAATCACTTTGCTGTACACTATCACAACATTGTAAATTAACTATACTTCAATTAAAAAAAAAAAGCTTCCTGACATACTATTAAAAAAAAAATTGTGGGCTGAGCATTGCACTGATTCCTTTGAAGAACACTTTTGAGAGAAACATATGGTGACATAAGTCCTGTGGGAAGTGAAAGAACTTTAGAAGTAATCGGAGCCTTAGGCTTTATTTGACCCATGGGGATGTGTTCATTCCAAACCTGTGCCCACTCATGGAGCAGAATCGGGCAGATTCCTGCAGAAACACTCAGAGCCATAAGCTTTGTGGAATAATCTACATTATCTTCCTGCCCTTAGAAACTGAAGGCCTCAGTCCAGGGGAAGTACTGGTCATGTCTGGCAGCTTCACTGGTGAAGAAGAGGTTTATATGCCATGGGAGCCTAAGCACATACCATTTCTCAGGCACTTGGGAAGTGATCATTTTACTATGCACCCAGAATTCACAGAAACTTCCACCACAGTATGGGTTTTGGCCTCTGAGGGGAAGAAATTCAGTATTATGTCAGCAGTGTCCAAAGGGAGACACTCAAAAGGACCCAGGAGTTTAATGGGACGTTACTTAATGTGCTGGGAAGACTTTTTCCCAGAGGGGAGGAGAGACCCTGGAACCAATATGCAGACCTCCCACTGCAGGCCCGTGATGCATTCTGAACACAGCCATTGAGTTTCTTTCTTGTTTCTTAACATTCAGGCAGGAATCCAGGCTATATATTGATCACTGCTTCAAGCTGGTTGACAGAAGTAAGGCACTGAGAAACTTTACTCTGAATGGAGCTAACCAGAGGGGCAACTTGCAGGAATTATTCTGGTTAACTATTGACATTATCTACAGCAATATTAGGATAAAAAAAGCAATGGGAGGATGTCAGACAAACACGAAAAGCACTAAAAGATCTTTGATTAGTTGGGATGGTCTCTAGGGCATGCTGTGCAAAGAACAGACTCAAAATCTCAGGAGCTTAAAGCAACAATATTTTATTTCTGACTCAGGACATGTGTTCATCATGCTGCCTATTGGCTTTACTCTGGTCCATTGTCCTCCCGTTACACAGGCTGATAAAATGGCCACTGTGGGGAACACTACCAGTCACCACGATAGAGGAAGAGAGAGGACCATGCCTGAAATATTTCACGTCCCTTCGTGGGCCAAAGACAGTCACACGGCTGTGACCAGCTTCTGTGTGTCATGTCAGTGCATTTCTGCCTCATGCTTGGGGGGAGAAATGGGATTTTTGAAACAGCCTCCAGGACTACCATCAAAAGGAGCTACTTTCAACTATAATACTGTAAACTTTCAGGCAAAAGAAACAAAAATATTGGGAAAAAAAATCTACTCTACTTCTTGTTTTTTATTTATTTATTTATTTTTTCTTTTTTTGGCCATGCCGCACAGCTTATGGGATCTTAGTTCCCCAACCAGGGATTGAACCTGGGCCGCGGCAATGAAAGTGCCAAGTCCCAACCACTGGACCACCAGGGAATTCCCTCTTTCTTGTATTACTTGTATACAACATAATAAAGTTGGAGACAGGCTAGTTGGTTATCTACAGAAGAATCTATTGCTCCCAGATCAATTCAAAGGTAATGTTCTCTCTTCCATCCTGTGTAGAGAGGATATATGTGCCCGGGAGAGGGGCTAGTTTCTCAAAGAGAAAGTGTATGTTTTATCTCCTAATTTGTCAGGGCTAGGGAAGGATGGAATGATGGATTTACTGTGGCAAAGATGGAGGTGATGTTTTGTTAAATTGGAGAGAATTTAAGGCTCAGGGCTAGACTGTTCTTAATATTTTGAGGCAAGATACACATCTAATGATAAGCCAGAGGTTTATGGGGTTCCCAGTAGAGTTAAAATATTTTGAAACTCATGAAAAAGCCTAACCATAGTTGAAGAGTCAAGAAATAGTCAGTATACAGGTTTACTGCTACTACACTTGCAAAGCTTGTAAAATATTATTGACACAGCCGCTGCTGCATGATGTGTAAAAACTACTGCTCTGAAGAAATATGTCTAAGTATGAGAGCCCCTTTATCTTCAGCAGGGCAGGGAGAAAACAGGCAGGATGGAAAAGAGCCTAGTGAGAAAAACAGTGCTCTAAAAGTCAATGAATAGAGTGTAACAAACATAACCACTTAAGTATTGTTGAAGGAAGAGGCATAGTCAATAAGTGTATTTGATGTTTTCCAAAAAAAGAAACAACATTGATATACCAGATGTTCAAAGACACACACAAAATAAATGTTCCTTTTTAACTGAAGTCTAGTTAATGTACAAAAAATGTACAAAAATGTACAGATCTCAAATGATCAGTTCAGTGAGTTTTGGCAACTGTATATACCCATGAAGCCATTATCCAAAATAAGATACAGAATATTTCCACTACCATGGAGAGCTCCCTCACTCTTCTTAGCAGTAAATACTGTCCCCTCCACCCAAAGGAACAACTTACTTCTATCACCACTGGTAAGTTGGCATGTTCTTGCCCTTCCTTCCTTCCTTCCTCCCTCCCTCCCTTCTCTCCTTCCTTCCTTCCCTCTCGTCTATCTATCTATGTATTTATCTATCTATCTATTATTTGTGCTTGGCTTCGTTACTTAATGACATTTATTCACATTACTGAGAGCATCAGTACTTTGTTTCTTTTACTACTGAATTATGGTCCATTGTATCATTATGCTGCAGGGTGTTTATCCATTTCCTTGTACTGGGCATTTGAGCTGTTTTCAGCTTAGGGATAATATGAATTAACTGCGACGATAATTCTCATACAATGCTTTTTGTGTACATATGTTTGTATTTGTTATGGAAAAGTATTTAGGAGTGGCATGGTGGGTCACAGTGCAGATGTGTTTATACTTCGTAAGAAACTTTCTGATTTCTAACTTTTAAAAATAGGTTCAAAACTCCACACTGACTTACACGTTTCATTTGCATAAGGAGTTTTGTTGAGAGAAAAAAAGAGTAGTGAGTATTAAAAAGTAACCTCCCCAAAAGGAGGCCATTTAGTCCCTTCCATAATAATACAGAGAATAGAGGAGCATTCCCTTTAGCCCATTTCTGCGGACAACAGAGGAGAGTCATCTGGTCTGAAAAACGGGAAGAAAGCTCTGTGAGATAGTGTTTCTAGTAAAGGTTAGGAGGATGGAGAAAGAAGGGGTTATTTCTTTTCGAGGTGGACCACATGGGGAAAAACGTGTGACAGGCAAAAGACAGCTAAACCCAACCAATGCCTGTCGACCGTCTGTGGTTTTGGTCAGCATAGTGACTTCCTGGCACCACCTAAGATGCTCATAGGTTTTTATTTCTTCTCTCTGGTGAAGGGATACACTTTACTAACCCCCGACCTGGCACACCGCCCCTCGGTCATTGAGCAGGACTGACCGTGCTTGTCATCTGTGCTCTGAAATTTTCTGATCCTGATTAAAAGTGAACTGTAGGAGCTTTCATCTTTCAGTGGCTTAGGAATTCATAATCTTCCTAATTTCCAAAACAGAAAGAGAGGGTGTGGACTCTGAAAGGAGCAGTGGTGGTTTGAAAAGGAAAGTCCCATCATGTGTACTCACTGGGACCCCACTGCGGTAAAGACTTCACCCCATTATACAGAGCTTTGATACCTGGCTGGTATTTCTGGGTCCTATAGGTAAATACACAAGCTTTTGAATGAGTCTCATAATGTAGCCTTAATTACACCGTGATTCTTTTCTCAATTACAGTGCAGAGCTGAATTGTTTGCTCTAGGGTTTACAGCCACTCCTGCTTTCTTTCTTTCTGATGTACAGAAAGAGCCAAAAGTATATGACGACTGGAATGTGAACGTGTTTTATAGCCAACTGAGAGATTTTGTTTAAAAAATCCAGCTAACAGTTGGTTTCTCAATATTACTTTGAGAATGGAATATAGCGAATTTTAAAAATTTAGATCAGTAACTGATCTAGTCAACAACCAATTTTTATTTTGAAAGAGGCTTCCATTCAAACTGAAAATATTTGGTCTATGTCATGCAAAGTTCCCGATGTAGGAATAACTTCAAAGCAAGTTAAGGTAACATTTCTTGGGTATACACTAACAAATTAGGTGCACTAATAACCACTACTGGCTTTTTGCCAAAACAACGAAATTCAACGAGGCATCATTATTCACTTCTAAGGTAAGGACATTTAACACCAGAGGGATCATTTAACAAGAGGACACTGTAACTCTCCAATCTCGGGTGTGTGAACAGAGCTGAATGAAAATCAAGAGCGTCCACTGTGCACGGCAGTCTGCGGTCATGGTTGGTTTCATTTTACAGCCATAGATACTGTCCCTGCATTGAAATGGCTCTGACAAATCTCCTGGTGATGCCTTGCTACACAGCTTCTCAGTCACCACGTTGGATTTAGTCCAGCACTTCATCCTCAAACCACTCTCCTCCTCGGCCTCTGACCTCCCACTCCTGTCCTTTCCCTATGACTTTATCAGTCCACATCTTGGCCCAAAACATGCAAAACAGAACCGCAGCAAAGATTATGTGCTGATGTATTAGGGGACGCATTCCAAGAAAGCAAGAGTGAAGGGAACTGAAAGTGAGATTGTGAGAAAGGAAACAAATACAAGGAGATGAATTACTAAGCTGGACACAGTTTGTGGAGAAACACAGACCCTTTTTAATTTACTTATGTTCCCCCAGTAAGGACATTGCAGAAGAAGCGTTTTATCTGAGTTCGGAGCATCTAGGAGGAAGAGAGAGCAATTTATCTAGAAATGTATCAAGAATCCTGTCTCTCACTGTTGAAAGTCTGCCCTCAGGGCAATCTCCTCACCTCCCGGCTGCACTTACAGTGGGTGTCATGAACCTTCTCTGAGCAGCGCTGGAGAAGACAGAGCTTCTGTGGGCTCGGTCACGTTTCACACACTCACTAGGGCTGCTCAGGTCCCAAGCTTACCGCATACAATGGGAAACACACTGCAGCCAGCTCTGGCCTCTGAGCAAGGATAGAGGAATGTGAGGTTTGCTGTGGTGGCCAGGGCCAGGGTTTATGTTCTTAGGATAGAGGCAAGGCGAGCACCCAAGGCCAGGGAGGTGGACAGAGGCAGAATGGATTAAAGCGACAAGCAAACAACATACACAAACATATGTTTACATGTGTGTATATAGTAAATACGCGCATGTATGTAATTATATAAATATATAATGCACACAGTAAATACATATACATTCTATTTTATTTTTTTTTGAGTCTCCTAACTTTGTCGTTTTCGTTTTTTTTTTTTTTTGGCCATGCCATATGGCATGCAGGGATCTTAGCTCCCTGACCAGGGACTGAACCCGTGCCCCCTGCATTGGGAGTGCAGAGTCTTAACCACTGGGCCGCCAGGGAAGTCCTATACATTCTATTCTATTCTACCCTATCGTACCCTATCCTAACTCCTCCACTGGGTTTCTAACTATCGCTCATATTCATTTTTCACTAGAGTACTTGATCTAAGGATGCAAATGTGCATCCTGGACTTACTAGCACCTCCCTTGGAGATGCAGGCGCTGTAGCGCTTGCCAAGGTTTTAAGGATGGAGAATCTTCACTCAAGTGCTAAGCTCTGGGTGGATAAAAGGCACTGACTAGAGGCCGCTAGTAGACAGACCTGAAACCCACTCACACTCCAGACCGTCTGATACACAGCTGAAGGCGTCTGTCCTGGGAGGAAGGCCAGGAAATGTGCTCCCTCCTGGGAAGTGACGCTGCTGTGACAGGGAAGCTGTACATGGGGATATATGTATACGTACAGCTGAGTCACTTTGTTACACAGCGGAAACTAACACATCACTGTAAAGCAATTATACTCCAATAAAGATGTTAAAAAAAAAACAAAAAGAAGTGAGGAGAATTCTCCCTTTTCAGTCCTGGGCAAGACTGCTGTACTGGCCTTAGTGACAGTCACGAACTGCTGGGAGATGGGCAGGAAACCGCATCCTGATGGGGATCTTTTACTAGAACAAAGGAGGGCTGCGCTGGCCCTGCGGGAGGCGAGGGGACCCGCGCTGAATAGGAAAGGCAGGGTTTCGGCTTAAGAAAGAAGGGCAGCACCTCAGAGAAACTCTCACACCTGAGGCTCAGGCTTTCAGGGACGTCTTAGCCTGAGTGCTGAGAGGTCCCCCTCCCCACAGGCCACGCCTAGAGGAGCGGCAGCTGCCGTCCACCCCGAGAGAGGCAGGAGTGCGGAGAGAAACGCTGTCTGTGACCCGGGGAGATGGCGTCTGCTGAGAGCTACGGGTGGGGCAGCAAAACCAGAGGGCAGGGATTTTAATCTCCCTTCTTATGAGGACAGGGTCACATTCAATTAGAGCCCACCCACATGACCTCATCTGACTTAAAAACCTCTTTCAAGGCCCAGTCTCCAAATACAGTTAACACTTTGAGCTACTGTGAATCCGGACTTCAGCATACGAATTTTGGGGAAACAGAAATCAGCACATAATAGAAGGGGTGTAAAAATGATCCATTCAAGTGATGAAATCTGCTAGGTATTTCACTGATGGAAAGACTTCAAAGAAAAGTTACCTCGGTTTATTCTCCTAAGAAAGAACCTTTCCGGGCTTCCCTGGTGGCACAGTGGTTGAGAATCCGCCTGCCAATGCAGGGGACACGGGTTCGAGCCCTGGTCTGGGAAGATCCCACATGCCACGGAGCAACTAAGCCTGTGCGCCACAACTACTGAGCCTGTGCTCTAGAGCCCATGAGTCACAACTACTGAGCCCGTGTGCCGCAACTACTGAAGTCCACGTGCCTAGAGCTCATGCTCTGCAACGAGAGAAGCCACTGCAATGAGAAGCCTGCACACTGCAACAAAGAGTAGCCCCCGCTCACCACAACTAGAGAAAGCCCACGTGCAGCAACGAAGACCCAACACAGCCAAAAATAAATAAATAAAATAAATAAATTAAAAAAAAAAAAAAAAAGAAAGAACCTTTCCTAAGAATTGATTTTCCTCAAGCCCAGCACTCATTTTTCTTGTCCTTCTCTGTTCTTTCTCCTCCCAGTTTTATTGAGGCATACGTGACATATAGCATCGTGCTAGTTTAAGGTGTAGTTTTGATGTGATGATTTGATCTGTGCATCTATCACAAAATGTTTACCATAATAATGCTAGTTATCACATCCTTCACCTCACATAACTACCATTTTTTTTGTCGTTGCTATGGGAAGAACGTTTTAGATTTATTCTCTTAGCAACTTTCAGGTATATAATATAGTACTGTTAACCAGATTCCCCATGCTGTACATTAGATGCCCAGAACTTATTCCTCTTACGACTAAAAGTTTGTATCTTTGGACCAGCATCTTCTCATTTCTTCCCACGACTCAGCCTCTGGCAGCCACCGTTCTCCTCACTGTGTCCAGGAGTAGGGCTTTTTTTTTTTAGATTCCACATATATGTGAGATTATACAGCACTTGTCTTACTCTGACTTAGTTCATTTAGTATACGTCCTTGAACGGCAGGATTTCCTTCTTTATTCATGAGGCTGAATAGTATTTCACTGTGTGTGTGTAATATTATTCAGCCATGAGAAAGAAGGAAATCCAGCCATTTGTGACAACATATATATATATAATTATACATATAATATGACATATATGTATATTTTCTTTCTTCTTCCTTCCTTCCTTCCTCTCTTTCTCTATGTATATATAATAAATTAAAAATAGAGAAATATTAGTTAACATATTATATACAGCATATATAAATATTATATGCTCATAATAATATTTTATTTATTTATTTATTTATTTATTTATTTATTTATTTATTTATTTATTATTTTTGGCTGTGTTGGGTCTTCGTTTCTGTGCGAGGGCTTTCTCCAGTTGCGGCGAGCGGGGGCCACTCTTCATCGCAGTGCGGGGGCCTCTCACTGTCGCGGCCTCTCTTGTTGCAGAGCACAGGCTCCAGACGCGCAGGCTCAGTAGTTGTGGCTCACGGGCCCAGTTGCTCCGCGGCATGTGGGATCTTCCCAGACCAGGGCTCAAACCCGTGTCCCCTGCATTGGCAGGCAGATTCTCAACCACTGCGCCTCCAGGGAAGCCCCATATATATTTTAAATTACAAAATTTTCTTTATCCATTCCTCTGTTGATGGACACTTAGGCTGTTTTCATATCTCAGCTCTTGTGTATAAAGTTGCTATAAACATGGGGGTGCAGATGTATCTTCAAGATAGTGATTTCACTTCCTTCTGAAGTGTACTCAGTAATGGAATTGTAGATCGTATGGTAGTTTTAATTTTTGAGTAACTTCCACAATGATTTCCACAGTGGCTGTTATCAATTTACATTTCCACCAACAGTGCACAATGGTTCCCTTTTCTCCACACCCTCTCCAGCATTTATTACCTCTTGTCTTTTTGATAATAGCCATCCTGAAGGTGTGAGGAGTTTTACAGTTTCAGGTCTGCCATGCAAGTCCTTACTCCATTTCTAGTTCTGTGAGTGGAGTGGTCTTGGAGAAGTTCTCTTTCAGTTAAATTGTTTGGGAACCTATGAGCTTCGTGAACATGGGAGTCCAAACCTCTCCGCAGTTTTGGTAAGTTCTCCGACATTGTTTCTTTAAATCAGCTTTCCACCCCTTTCTCCCTCTCTTCTCCTTCTGGGCCTCCAACAATGTGCTGTTTATTTTCTTAATGACGTCCCTTAAGTCCCGTGGGCTGTCTTCATTCCTCTGCATTCTTTTTATTACTGCTCCTCTGACTGAATAATTTCAGATGATGTGTCTTCAAGTCATTTGTGCTTTCTTCTGATTGGTCCAGGCTCTGGGTCCAGACAGACAGGATGTCCCTGGGGGTCCACGACATCAACAACTGCCCGAACCTTTGCAAGTGCTCTGGGGGATCGGCAGGGCCTGCAAGGACTGCCGACGTCTTCAGTGGCACATCCAGGTCCAGCGGGCAGGGTCCAGGCGGCGGCGGCGGCGGCGGCGGCGGGAGCCGGAGCCGGTGGTGCGCCCCCACTCGGCGGCAGGGGCTGGCTGCGCGCGCCTGTACACACTGTACGCACACGTCGTGGCAAAGCTCAGTGGCAGCGGCAGGGCCGGGACCCACGGCAGGCACACTTGCAGCTGCGAGGGCCTTGGTTGTCGGGGTGCGATCCTGTGGCTGCAGGGTCTCACCACAGGCGCGCACACGGCCGCGGAGGCCAGTCCAGCGGTCAAGCTGGTGGGTGCAGCTGCACCGCTGCAGGGACTCGTTGCACGTAAGCCCCGCGAGGCAGGCCAGCGACCGGAGGCAGGGGCAGACCTAGGCCCACGGGCAGCTGTGGGGACCCTGGCTGTCAGCCTGCACTCTTGTGGCTGCAGGGTCTTGTCGCAGGTCCTCACATGGCCGTGGAGGCCAGGGATGGGAGTCGCACTGGTGGCATCCGGGCGCACGGGGAGGGGCCGGCCCTGAGCGTCCACAGGGCTGTGGATGTCAGCTGCAGGGTGGAGGCCAGCGTCCTGCATGTGTGCAGCCAGAGTCAGGGGCCTGCTGCTGGTCTGGATCCAGGCCTGTCTTCCTTGTGCATGAGGGCTTCTTTCATCCAGAGCTCTTTGACAATACCCTAGAAAACTCTGGCGTTTATTTTATCTGGTTTAGTATTCAGAACATGGGAGCACAAGTCTTTTGTATCATTCTTATCATAACCAAACTTGAAGTCTTGGACCAGTTAAATTTGGAGCAATGCATACAAGAAATGTGCTATTTTCTGCTTTTCAGCCATCTTTGGGAGCTACTTCCACATTATCTGGCAAGGCCATCGCACAGCGTCATGGGACTTCTAATTCCATCTGAAGGTTTATGACTCCCAAATTCTTTTTCTTTCTTTCTTTTTTATTTAAGTATAGTTGGATTACAATATTGTGTTAATTACTGCTGTACAGCAAAGTCACTCAGTTATACACATATATATACAGTCCTTTTCATATTCTTTTCCATTATGGTTTATCATAGGATATTGAATATAGTTCCCCGTGCTATACAGTAGGACCTTGTTGTTTATCCATTCTGTATATACTAGTTTGCATCTGCTAACCCCAAACTCCCAGTCTATCCTTCCCCCACCTCTCCGACCCCTTGGCAACCACCAGTCTGTTCTCTATGTCTGTGAGTCTGTTTCTGTTTCACAGATACGTTCATTTGTGTCATATTTTAGATTCCACATGCAAGTGATATCATATGGTATTTGTCTTCCTCTGTCTGGCTTACCTCACTTAGTGTGATCATCTCTGGTTGCATCCCAGTTGCTGCAAATGGCACTATTTCGTTCTTTTTACAGCTGGGTCAAATTCTTATCTCTAGTCCTGACCTTGCTCTTATATGCCAGTCTTCCATATCTAATTGCTTATTCAGAATCCCCACTTAATCGAAGATACCTCAAAATTATCAGTCTGAAGTAGATTTTATTTTTCTTAACTAGCTCCTTAACCTGCTATTTCCCCAATCTTTTTTACCTCAGTTAATAGCACTCCTTCCCATCATCCGGCTACAAAAGTCAACCCACAGGACGCACCCTTCACTCTTGTCTTTGTACCGCTCCTTACTTCATCCATCAGAATATCTTGCAGATTCCAGCTCGAACCATATTGCAAGTTAACTTCTCCTTATTTTCACCAATACTCTCACCTGGGCAGATGCAGTAGTGAAACGTGTCTGCTTCTTTCTCTGTGTGCCTCATTCATCCATGCTCCAAATGCCTGCAAGAGTAATTTATGAAATATATGAGTGAAAGCATGCAGCTCTCCTGATTAAAATCCTCTCTTTGCTCCTTCCCCAAATGAGAAAACGTATAAATCCAAATTCAGTATCCAGGCTTCACAGCACGCAGATCTGGGGCATGCCCAGGACTCCAACCTTATGTGTTTACTTGCTCCCTGGGATTCAGCCACATTTTTCTGCATTTCCCAAAACTACCAAGTCATTTCCAGTTTAGAGGCTGTTTACCTCTTTACTTCACCCACCAGGCTGCTCTTCCTGTATTTTGTGTTGTTTTGTTTTTGTTTGTTTAATTTTGGAAGTTGCCTTTTTGTTAGTTAAAGTTACTGGAAGGTCTTTACTAATCACCGAAGTATAGCTGTTCTTTTATCACTGCTATTTTACATTACTAACTACATCACTAATATTTCTCTTTAAATGATAGCACTTACCCGTATTTTCCATGTTCTTTTAAAGTTATTTATCCAATTGTTTATCCTCTGCTACCCTGCCATTGTGGGTAAAAGTTAAATAAATACCAGAGTCTTCTGTGGACTTTCAAATATATGTCCCCAGGAGTAAGAACAGCCCCTGACACACAGGAGTGCTCAATACATGTTTGTGTAGTCACTAGATTTCAATTGTTTGAGAGTCACCCCCCATCCTGGAATCTCTGACATAACTGCTGCTTCATAAAGTTGCTCCCACATTGCTTTATTTGCTTCTTAAATATTCCTCCAAAGGATCTTTGGTTTTTAAAAATGGTACAGATTTTCAAGTCTTCAGAGGAGGCTCTAGGAACAATTTATTTTCCCAGCTTGACAATAACCTCCTTCAACATACAAGTGTGCATCTCTGGGATGAGTAGAATGACAAAAAACAGGATATAAGCCATTAGTAAGTTAGGAACTTATTTATTAAGCATTGTGGAGCATTTATGGACATCAGTAAAAATATTTTGTTGCTGTTATCTGAGCTCGCATCAAGGTGGCTATTTATTTTTGAATTTTATTTTATTTTTTTATACAGCAGGTCCTTATTAGTTATCCATTTTATACATATTAGTGTATATATGTCAATCCCAATCTCCCAATTCATCACACCACCACTTTCGCATCAAGGTGGCTTTGATTCAGTATATTTTTATCCTAACAGTCTCAAGTCGAATACCAAGACATGGATATAGAGTAACATTATCGGCAAACTTTAAATTATATTAATGACAAGATTTTCTCCATAAAGACCGGGAATTGGGTTATTACACTTCATATTAAGCAGGAGAAACTTCATTTTTTCATAAGAATGTTTCACCTTTCAAAAAGAAAAATAAGGAATGATCCTAAAAGAAAGGAACATCTCTTCGATCTCTGGGACCCCCAGAACACGTATCTTAGTGTCTTGCATTTTGTCAGTGTTTAAATGTCACAAATATTGCTATAGTATCTTATACCATTTTCTTTTGTTCTATGATTCATTTAAAATCTTGAAATATATTTTCATACATTTAAAATATACTTAATTTATTTATATTATCAAGAGACTAGATCAACTATATAGACAATTTTAGTTCAGAATTCATTAAGCATATAATTGTAGATTTGAAACACAGTCAATTCTAAAAAGTTACAATTCATTGTCCAAAAGAAAGATCTCAAAATAACTGTCGGGACATGTGCTGTCCTCTGAGTGCAACCATTAGCTTGTTTATGCTGTCTGCTAGGATTAGAAACATCAAACAAGTGGCAAGTAAAGAATAAAAACACATAACTTGATATAAGAATTGTGATAGTCTTCTTAGGGGAAACTTCAGTTGTTCCTTTAAATCTTGATTATTTTTTATTTATACCATTTTAACATTCTCCATTATGAACCTTAATTCACTGTTATCCTATTTAATGCCAAGACTGTTCTCCTTAGCCATGAAGATCATGGCCATTTGTAGTCTTTATTTAGTTCAAGAAATGGAGAGCAATTTTCATTTTATAAGCAGCTTATAGTATATCAGGAAAGGAAATATGTTGAAAAATGCTCTTAAAAAGCAAATATAAATATGTTATTAATATCCATGTTTTCAGTCAGTGGTCCTCACCCAGGGGCTTTAGAGCCTTAGAGAAATAAGAATACTTAATGTGCTTTTCACATTTCCTACCTTTGCCCTCATCATTTTGTAAATATTTGAATCAAGAAGAAATTGAAATTGAAGAGGAAGTGGGAAAAAAGAAAGAAGTCTCTCCATAGCAGTATTGTGATAAATACAGACAGACACAGATGCTTTGCTAGCAATTTTTCTGGTTTGGAACGTGTAGGAAAATTGTTAAATGTGGTAAGTTATTCTAACAGTAAATCATGGAGCCCTGGACCCTAAACATTTCCTTGGCTATTTCTGTAAATCTCTCCCCATCCCAGTATCACACTGTTTGCCACATCATGGAACCTTGAGCCCTTTCTCTGTTTTTTTGTTTTTTTTTTTCTTTCTTTCTTTCTTTCTTTTTTTGGCTGCGTCAGGTCTTAGCTGAGGCATGAGGATCTTCCTTGTGGCTTGGGCTCTTCGTTGCAGCCCACGGGCTTCTCTTTAGTTGTGGCATGCGGATTTTCTCTCTCTAGTTGTGGTGCACGGGCTCCAGAGAGCGTGGGCTCTGTAGATTGCGACACATGGGCTCTAGCTGAGGCAGGCGCGCTTAGTTGCCCCGCGGTATGGGGGATCTTAGATCCCTGACCAGGGATCGAACCTGCGTCCCCTGCATTGTACGGTGGATTCTTTACCACTGGACCACCAGGGAAGTCCCTCTGTTTTACTATGTGAGAAATTACTCAGAAATGATCATAGGCAGAGCCTTTCTCTCTTCATGCAGAAACACACTTTATTTAGTAATTGTTGCGTATGAATGTGCTTCTTTATTTTGCAGGATATCCAAATGAGGAAAACTTCATACTGTAAATTATTTGCCTATGTTTTAATGCCAAAATTTGGAAGAGATAGTAAGCAAAAGGATGGGAAGATTAAGGAAGAGAAATGAGGTGGGAATGAGTTGAATTTATTTCCCATTTTAGGTTTAAGGGTCTTCCAACGATAGGTTTTAATTATTATACCAAAATAATATTGGATAAAGATTATAAACTTTAAGTACAGGAGAATTTTTACAATGTGTAATACTGAGAATTTCAATAGTTATTTCCAAAGTTTCTTTTTACTAAGTAAACTCTATGGTTAGTTGCAAGGATTTTATGCTTTTGATGAAATTAGTTCTGTTTAAAAGCCTACCAAGATTAAAGTGGTATTAACATACCACTACTAGTGGAATGGTCTGAGTTCATTTACCATACATTAAATTGTCCCTGTCAAGTAAATTATAAACTGAAGATATGATACTAGTACGTACACAAAGGTTTCAGTGTGATGTAAGGGCAGTGCCTCTGAAGCACCCCCATCTGCAGGATTGAGGAATGTTGATCATGGAAATATTCTGCATCGTTTTGAAACAGTTTTGTTTCTAGGAATTGCATTGCTTCCTTATGTTCTAGTCTTCATACATACTTTTAGCATAACATTCGCACACTTCTCTTAACACACACCACAGAGTTCCAAGCGTTCTTTGGAATAGAACTAAAATCAGCACAACTTTTCTAAGCCCCTACACCTGGCTATGAGCTCTCACTTTTATTTTGTTTTGTTTTTCAAACCCACTAGTCCCTTTTTCCAGGCAGATTTATTCTTTACATTCTTATTCTGTCCCTATGCCCACTTTGATGCCAAGGTGTTCTCACGAATGTCGAGATACACTTATCATTGATCTACCTTTTGAGATTCAGCTCACAATTTTTTCTTCCACTGATCAACAATGATCACAGTATTTTATTTGGTGAAAAAAATGAAGTTATTGATCACTCATTTATCCTAGTCATCATATAAATTTATACAAAAATTAATCTTTCACTAAATTAATATATGCTTGATATTTTTATTTGTATATACAAACACACATTTGTTTATGTTTCACTATACTGTAGTTTAAATGTACAAATAGGAATATATTACAAATAAGATATGTAAATGCAAACAGCATATAAACATATGGAACAGAATTTGTAAAATGATGGAGAAAAGGAGGACTTTGAAATATCTATAAGAATTTTCTATTAGAATTATCGATAAACCTTTAAAATGGGAAATTTCCAGTAAAATTGTTGTGCATCTATTTCCTCTAAAACTCAAAAGTGCTGACCATATTTTTACATATACATGTGTATATATGTTATATATGTGTGTTCTTGTCTCTAATATCCAAATAACATTTTAAATATATTACATACATTTTAGTTACTTCTATTTTTTGTGATCATTTAAATTTGTGATCTGTGATCTAAACAATGGTGGAAATATATTTAAAAGGAGTAGATAGGTAAAGTGTTCCATAGAATATATCTCTATAAAAAAGTATCAGATGAGAAAAAGTGATGAGATTTTAGCTCTCTCTTCACCTGATTTATTTTTAACTGTGAATTCCCTTAGTTTTCTACAGAGACTGAAATTAACCCTCTTATTATGAGGACATGTTTGAGTTTGCTTAATAGGAAATAATAATTCTCTGTAACTTTCTTCAAGAGTTCAAATGAGCATAAATCATTTGTGTTTCAATAATCCTATTACATTAGAAAATTTCCAATATAACATAAGTGTCCAGCATTTTTACAGTGTGAATATCTGCTAATATTTTAGCAGGGGTAAGAGGATTCTATTCTGCATAAGTTTTTTAAGGGTAATCACCTTTCTTCTATAATGCAGCACCAGGCTGTAGAATTCAGAATGTGCCTCAGACCTTTGCAGTTAGAATTCTTTATTCTTTGGCCATCTTTTTTTTTTTTTTTTTGGCCATGCTGCATGGCATGTGGGATCTTAGTTCTCAGACCAGGAACCAAACCCGTGCCCACTGCAGTGGAAGAGTGGAGTCTTAACCACTGGATCACCAGGGAAATCCCTCCTTTGGCCATCTTGACTATTTTAAGTGCAACTGAACTGAGTCAGGCAAGCGGTCCTTATCTGGAGTCTTTTTATCTGGTGCCATTAGGAAGGGAACTTTCACTCTTTTCTTGGGTTGCTAACTAAAGGCTAATATGAGCTGAGAGGTTCTGGTCACCATTTTCTTGAAAATAAAGCCAACACAGAGAAAGGCAGAACCTGCTTCTGTGGCCCACGTTCCACCTGAGCCTGATCCAGCTAAAATCCGGTTATTCCATGTAGATGGGCTGCATTAGTATTCTTCCGGCTGCCCTAACAAGTGGTCATAGACTGGGTGGCTTAAGACGACAGCAATTTATTGTCTCACAGATCTGGAGGCTGCAAGTCTGAGATCAAGGTGTCAGCAGGCGTGGTTCCTTCCAGGAGCCCTAAGGGGGAATCTATCCCTTGCCTCTCTCCTAGCTTCTGGCGGCTGCTGGCAATCCTCGGCGCTTTGGTTTGGAGATGGTTTGGACCCATCTCTGCATCCCTCAGCACACCGCATTCCCCCTGTGTGTGTCTCTGTGTCTGTCTCTCCTCATCTTCTTAGGAGGACACCAGTCATATTGATTTAGGGCCTGCCCTGCTCCTGTATGACCTCATCTTAACTAGTTACATCTGTAAAGACTGTTTCCAAATAAAGTCACATCCACAAGTTCCAGGTGGATATGAATATTTGGGGGACACATGGACAGTTACATTTCATTCCACTGTTTTTTCTATGTAGCTTATTTTGACTTTCTAAACTTTAAAACAAAAGTGTATAAACCTCCATTCACAAACCATCTCTGGTATTTTAAGAAATAGCTATACTGCATATTTTTTCACATATCTCTCTATATGTTAATCATAAACTGAGTACCACTTTTGATCATTCTTTGAAGTTTCCTGCTCAGGTATCCTAATGGTTCATATTTATTATAAATCATTAAAGTACTATTATATGCCTCACAGATTATATTAATTTATAAAATCTTTCATGATCTCTATTAGATTCAGTTGAATCTTTGAGTTAGATGAACTTATCACAAACAAAACTCTTTCAGTGGGGCTTCCCTGGTGGCGCAGTGGTTAAGAATCCGCCTGCCAATGAGGGGTACACGGGTTCGAACCCTGGCCCGGGAAGATCTCACATGCCTGCCGCGGAGCAACTAAGCCTGTGAGCCACAACTACTGAGCCCATGAGCCACAACTACTGAAGCCCACGCGCCTAGAGCCCGTGCTCCGCAACAAGAGAAGCCCCCGCTCACCGCAACTAGAGAAAGCCCATGTGCAGCAACAAAGACCCAATGCAGCCCAAAATAAATAAATAAAATTAAAAAAAAAAAACTCTTTCAGTGTCATGCATGACTCCTTATTCTTTAACTAGGTCTTTCAGTTCAGGCTGAGATACAATACAAAACAAACAAAAATCATTTCATTCCTATTAAATCATATGCCTATTGTGCAGCTGGAGAATTTCATTCTCCATTAGTGTGACTCTTAATTTATTTCTATTTATCTAAAATGCCCAATGGAATGATTACAAATGTGTGAAATATGTTTACAGTGAATGTCATTTTTCCCAAGTGTTCTTAGGTCTTAATTAGTTGATCCTGAGACTACTTCCTTTTCATTTTGTATTTAAATAAAGTAGAATAAGTCAAAATTGTAAGTTTGAAAGTTTTGATTTTAGTTTTAAAATCTGTTCATCATGAATAAAAATAACGAATTATTAATAATTACCCCAACTGAATGTAGAGATAAGTAATTATACTTTCCTTTGCTTCCTAATATAAGTTTGTTAATAAAGTATTGAAAACAGAAGATACTAAGGAGTCAAAAACAGCTGTATTCAAGAGAGCGTTAATTGATTAATGAAAGTGGGAGCCCTATTATTGATTAGATGTATTTCTTTTACTTAATAGCTCTGTTATATAATAACTTGTTAATTTTAATACACTTGGAAAATGAAGTGTTCAGAAATCTTATTTCTATTTACTGCTGTAAAAAAGTGTTCATTAAAAAAAAAAAGTGTTCATTAGAAGGAAGAAAGCATCAGTCTTTTAATTATTCTGTTTCGTTTTCTCAACAGGATCAGACATGAAACAGCAATTATAGCATCAACATATAAGCTACTTGTTTTTTAAAAAAGGGAAACAGCATTGTGGGGAAATTCAAGACAAGTAATACATATTTTTGTTTGAGGAAATATAAAAATATATTTGGGAAGGTCTGTAACATGTTTGGTTATGAAAAGAAATAACGTTTTGGGGCAAGGGGGAGGGGAATGTATCTTTGCCACAGAAAGACTGTGGAAATAGTGGTATCAAGGAATGAACACTTATATTAGACCAACAGCAACTGGACATGATTTAAGCATTCCTAGGCATTAAAAATTACCAGTTTGCATTTTAAAATTTCTTTTCTGGTAAATTCCTCATGGTACTATCATATCGTTGCCATCTGACATTCCTGAGATATGCTTTGCCTGTACTCTGCATGGTACGTACAAGCTGTCAATATCGGCTCTTCAGCATTTGAGAGCAGGCACAATGAACAGTAAGTTTCTTGGGCCAAATGAGAAAATGTCTTCCAGCTGGTCTTAGTGGACTTAGTGAATGCACTTCACACCTACTACAAAATTTCATTTGGTTGGGTAACAAGTAGAAAACAGAGACTTGTATTTTCTTAGAGAAAAATTTAATTCCTATGTGCGTTAAAAACTACAACCAAATGCTTCTGCTTCTGTTTGAATTTACAAGTCTATTTACAATGCTAGAAGTTTTAATACTTTAGCACATTGATAACATTTGTATCATTTGCAGAGTAGAATATGCTATTTCAGAAGTATTAAGTGCAGTAACCTGTTTTTCAAAGCAAATAAATGGCTATTTATCCTAAGCATATATCAGTGTTGATTCATTCATGCCTAAGTTTTGCTTCTAGCTCTATTATGCTTTTGAGCGACAAACATTCTTTCAGGCATGTCTCATTAATCATTTATTAGTTCATAAAACACTTTACTTTCTTGTCATAGTGAGTATGAGATTAAAAAGGATTTTAATTGATGACAGGATAATTTTTTAAAGTTTAATTTAAAAAGAGGTTTAGGGAAGTAGGAGCAAGAATGAAAAAGAAAATTTAAAGAAAAAAAAAAACCTCAAAGGAAATGGAGATGAGAAAAAATCTAAATTAGGTGTTAATAAGACTAAGATTTCAGTAGCTTTGGTTTTTCCAAGTTCTCAGTTTTCATTATTGGTACTGAAAATAGTGCATGATAAGGAAATCAGAAGGTTATTTCATGTAAACTCAGAATTTTAATGATTGGTAATGCTAATATAACGAATACATTTTTGAGAGGCATATTTATAACACATGAATTTAAATATTTTTCTTGTTGGTGAGACTTTCAAAGTTATTGCTGAAATCAGGAAAACCTCTATAAAATATGATATTGAGTTAAGGCTCAGCATAGTATATTGATTTTATGTATAATTCATTGCACCTTTATGTTTTAGTTCAGTCTGAGGCTTTTTGTAGTAGGGAAGTCTGACAGAACTAAATTTGTGGTTTCATGACATGCAACTTTGGGAAAATTATTTCAAATTTCTAAGTCATGGGCTCATCACCTGCAATATGGGAATGATACCCGTCCCACCTCATAGAGTTGGGGTCAGTACTGTTGAAAGCAGAATAATGACATGATTCATGGGGAGCAAAATGAAGTACTGTAGTATCAGGCAAATGTCTAACCTGATTACACTGTAGACCTGAAGCTCTCCCCAGCACGCCCCAACACACTGCTGACTGCACAGGAATTCAGTGCTCAGGGAATTCTTAGGAAAAAGAGAAAGATAAGAGAAGCTAGGACATATGAACCTGACGTTGGTTCAGTTTCCTCCTCGAGGCAATATTTTATGAAGCAAAAAACACAGTTGGGAAAATGAGCAGCTGAGCTGAGGGGGCAAACATTAACTTTTAGAAACTGTGAGAAGTTAGAAAGCTTAGTAAGGAACCCAGGGTTTTGATGAGAAAACTGAGGAGCTATGCTATAGGCTGAATTGTGTCCTCGCAAAATTCATATGCTAGAGCCCTAACTCCCAACATGATGGTATTTGGAGATGGGCCTTTGGGGAGATAAGTTTAAATGAGGTCATGAGGATGGGGCCCTGTAGATGGGATCAGTGTCCTCATAGAGCTTTCTCTCTTTCTCCCCGCCACCTCTCTCTGCATGCATGTAAAGAAGCGGTCACCTGAGCACATGGCAAGAAGGCACATCTGCAAGCCAGGAAGAGGGCCCTCACACAGGACCAAATCTTCTGGCGCTTTTATGGTGGACTTCTCAGCCTCTAGACCTATGAGAAATAAATCTCTCTTGTTTAAGCCACCAAGTCTATGGTATTTTGTTTCAGCAGCCTATGCACACTAAGATATCCTCAGAGTAATATGACCTCAAATAACAACATTCAAATAATTTCATTTCCTGACTCAATAAAATTGATCTTTCCCAGATTTGTTCCTGCCAGAAGCAAAGGAAAACCACATCCGGAGCCTCAGATTAATCCTTATTTCTTTTAAATATAATGTCAGTACTCAATTAAATGTAACTAAGCACATAAAAAGATAACAGTTTATTGGGAACTGAGAGAAAAACAGACAATACACAAAGAAACATGACATGTAGATACTGGTTCTATGATATGTGAAATTTTATATAAGTATGATTAATATGTTGAAGGAATTAAATAAGATCTAAAATTTCAGCAAGAAACTAGATACAATAAAAAGAGCAAATTAAAATTCTAAAATGAAAATTATAGTAACTGAAGTTAAGTAATCAGTAGAAATGGTTAACAGCATATTAGGCATTGCTGAAAAAATAAAGTAGTAAACTTAATGATAGGTCAGATGCTGCCTGCATACTGCTGTACTGTGGTATGGGGAGAAAAATGGTGCAGAAAATAGAGAAATCAGAAGGGAGTGTAAGAAACACACAAAGGCTAAGAATTTTCATGAACTGATCAAGGATCCACAGATTTCAGCGTTACTGAGATAACAAAAGATAAATGTCTTGGTCGGCTCCAACTCCCGTAACAAAATACCCTAGACTGGGGGGCTTAAAGACAGAAATTTATTTTCTCAGGGTTCTGGAGCCTAGGAAGCCCAAGATCAAGGTACCAGAAGACTTAGTTCCCTGTGAGCGTTCTCTTCCTGGCTTGTAGAAAGCTGCCTTTTTGCTGTGACCTCACAAGGCAGGAAGAGAGAGAGCAAACTCTATGGTGTCTTTTCCTACAGGATCACTGATTCTGAGGAGCTCATCCTAACCCTTATTGCCTCCAAAAGCTTCATCCCCAAACACCCACACTGGGGGTTAAGGCTTCAATAATATGGATTTTGGGGGGTTGGGATACAACCCAATCCATAGCAATATGATTGTACAGTCAGATTCATGTGATCAGAGATCTCATCCATCACTCAAGCTTTACAACTAATTTCCCAGGTGCACACGGCCATAGGCAGGCTCACAAGAGCAGAAAGTGATCTGAGACATTACGTTTGGGTTTCAGGTTCTTCATTCCCACAACAGAAAGGGCTTGCTTACCTCAAATAGACAATGTTTCTATTAAGGTACATGGCATATGGCTTCACCTCACCTAGTGGAGAATGATTATCTCATGAATATCTCCATTTTACACCGCAGCATTTTTGACATTTTTCAAGGGGTTAAGCCACATAAACTATAGATTTGGGGTTTATTTACTCGCCACAATCTTTCATCAGATATACCCTATTAGGAGGGAACTAAGATCCCACAAGCTACAAGCCACACAGCGCAGCCAAAAAAAAAAAAAAAAAGAGTCTTCCACAAATAAGGACCCTCCTCCTGGCAAACATCCTCAGACAACTAGTCCTTAGGTTCCTTTATGATGTTGTCAGTGAGATTAAATTGGATCACATTCCTAATTTTTTTTCCCTCTGGGAGCATCCTTCCTATAATGGCATAACAAAATGGTGATCACCAGAATTTGTTTTCCAAAGGGGAGCAGGAATTTCTTCTACAAAACATGTGAACTGTTATTTATATTTCTTCATAGGTGTACTGATATTTCTTTAATCAGCTGAATTACTGTTTATCCTCTCTTATCCACATTTACTGAATCTTTCTATCTATTGGAGGCATTTGATTGCATAATCTTCCTAAAGCTACATTCATTTCAATTGGTTTCCATAGGTATTGTATCAATTCAAGACTTCATCTCAGCTTCCAAAAATATTTTCTCATCCTGGGATCATGGTATGCAGAAATCAGGTTTCCAAGTAACAGAACTTAAAACTCTTTGTTAACATGTTGCTATAACAAATAAAGTCATATTTTTACACTGTATGTAAATTAGGATTACAGTCATATATTCCATCCCTTCCCAACCGAAGCAACTTTTTCCACATTAGAAATAACTGGGGTGGTGACTACAGGCAATCTTCCAGTCAAGTCTGTATTCTCTCTGGTTTGTGGTCATAACTATTTTGCAGGTACACTGTAAGGTTTTAACAGATAGCAGCTTCCACCTGTCATTATATAGCATTGCCCATCTATCCCCCATAAGGATATGCTGTATTGTGCCCTTTTCTTTCACTCCTAACCTGTTGCCTCACCAGGTCCAGGATATACAAAATGGAGAGGCTCAAACGAACAAGAAAGGGAAGATGAATATCATTCTTATCTGTGGCACTTGGGCCATTAGAACACAACGAAAGCCACACTCTACAATGATGTTCTACAATTTAACCTTATCAAAATTTGCCCATAGCTACATACATGCCTTTACTGGGCTCTCTAAGACGCAGAACTTTGCAAACATCAGACTTTGTTGTGATTCCAGTATTTAACAGTTCTTCCTGGGAGAGTTTAGGAGCTCCTCCCAGAATTTCTGCCGTGTATGAATACGGTCATCATTGATCATTCCATTCAATGAGAACTGTGCTGTCTCTCCGTTCTGAAAGAGAGCTCCTTCTGATGACCCTGTTTAGATTAAAAAGTCTTTTTCTTCATGATAAAAAGCCTTTAGTAACATTTTGCAGCATCACAGTATACAACGACCAGCTCCTAATATCTCCACCAAGCATTTGGCCCTCTGAGGCAGATGCCAATCACAATACCACATACTTTGTCCCACTGTACATTTAAGAAATTGTAAAATATGGGATAATGGTCTCTACTCCCAAATAGTGGGTACCCAACAAAACTTTCACTTGGGTATATCTTACCTCTGAATACAGCTTCATCTGGATATACTAAAAGTCTTCCATAAAAGTCCTTTGAGTACTTCTGAGGGGAGACATCTATACCGTCAGACCATACGATCACATCCAGACCTGACACTTTTGAGACTACCCAGGTTCCATTTCCATTTTCTTTAAATACATTCCATGCAAATTCAAATTTGACTTAAAGAATCATAGTAAACTCTGACATACTGGGCAGGCAGTCATAACCTGAGTTCTGTCACACCAAGGCAGCTGTTTTAGCAACATCGTATCTTGACTTACCACCTGAAGGATAAAGAGGTTCTGCTCTATTGCATCCTCTACTTTATCCCATTCACTTGACTTTCCATTGTCAGATGTGCTACCTCACATCTTCTCCTCAGACTCACCAGGTAGAACCTTTAAGAAGTGCTTAAAATCGGTAGAAATCCACTCTTCTTCCACCAGAGGAAATCCAACCAGGGTTTCTCCCAACACTGGCTATTAGTCAATACTCAATATAAGAGAGAGAAGTAAGGGTTTATTCCCTCACTCTGAAGTGCTGATGTGGAAAGAGTGTGATTGCATCCTTTTGGGGGATTTCAATCTCCTGTGACTATCTTTGCCGTCAGTATGCTCTTTCCCTTTATTTCACATTTATTACCTTTTGACTGAGGCAATTTACCCCATAATAGAGGTTTCTATTTCAGCATAGGTACTATTTACCCAAAGATCTGGTGAAAATAAATAAAGACAGGTAGATAGAAAGATAGATAGATGATAGACAGATAGATAATAGATATGATTGAAAGACAAAAACAACAACAAACAACAAATAGGCACTTGGTAATGGACCTGCCTTCATGGGGCTTCAAAGGGGTGAAGGTATCACTCATCCCAAAGTGCCTTTAGGAAAAGAAACTAGTGACTTCAATGCAATCAATATTGTGTCCTGAGCATTGATTTCAGCTTTCTTGATAAATAAAAATTTAAACTTGATCCTGGAGCTACTGGATCAGACTAAACAAAATAAATATTTTGTTCGGTTGAAAAGATGTATGGTTGTGGAGTTATTTATTTTTTGCCACCTCTGATCCTAGAAACTCCCATTGTGCACAAGTTTTTCAATCATGCAACCCCTACTGCTCTGAGGTTGACGAGGCATGTGGTAGGTGTGTTTCCCTGTTCATATCTCTACTTTATGCAGTAAAATGCATATCTTGACAGGAGAAAAATTCCAGGTGGGTTGAGCTGACAGATAATTCTCTATTCCAAATCCTTACCAGTATGCATGGAGTTGCTCTGGACAAAATTAGTGAACTTGTTAGGAGAACAGGTGCTGATCCCCGGTAACACTCATAGTCTGAGGCTACCGGTAACATCTACAGTGATCCATTAATATAATCCAGTTTTGACTGACACCCAATAAAAATCTAGCAATTGTCTTTCACTTGGGCTTTTAACCAGGCTTCCTCAAGCCACTTTAGAGTAAAAATTCCAAGAGACAGTCACTGAGTAGTCCATTTTAATTTATGCCCAAGACTCTGGCCTGTGATGTTGCAGCTGCAGATACATCTGTATCAACCACCCCGGTGGATTAGGAAGGCTTAGTTAGATTGCCTGGACCACTGCTCCCCATAAATCTCTTAATGCTGTTTCACTTCAGGACCCCTGAAGAGTTATTTTGGGTTGTTTTTGTTGTTGCTTTGTCAGATTTTTTTCCTACTGACTTTGTGGATAGAGCTTAAAAGGATTCTTGTATGAAGAATATGATTTCTTCAAAACCTGAGTAGTATCTGGGCTTCCTGCTTGTTGGCAGGGTCTGGGACAGAGAACAAAGTATTTCTCACAATTTGAAGAATATGTCCATTTAATCTAGTCCATGTAATTCCCAGAAAGTTCACAGATTGGGTTGGGCCTTCCATTTTACTCGGATTCATCAACCAGCCTTACATATGTCATACGGGTACCTATGGTCCTTAACTCCTCTTGAACTGAGGAGGCCAATCATCAATTCATTTCCATTCCATGAGAATGCAAACTGTGCTTGGCTGTACATCTAAATTACAACGGAAAAGAAGGTTTATCCAGGTTCTCGATGGCGCATCAGTGCTCCTTGAGCTTTTGCTGTTCCTATTCAGATTTACCACATCAAATACATTGGAGGCAACAAGAACCATACTGTTTACTCTTCAACAGTCTATTAATCCCTAGAAAACATCTAGGAACGTCATAAAGAAAAGTGAACATCAAACTTGTGTCTGAGCCCTTTCTCTCGTTATCCTGGAATTCTGTACTGTTTGATGTTTACGACGGAGGGGGGCTCAGGCAATCCCAAATTTTCACTTAGCATGGCCAATTAAAACTGGAAGAAAAGGAGACTTAGTTGATACCCATGTAATTACCAAAGGCAACATGCACCTGTATTAGATTCCTATTGCTGATATATTAAAAAAAGCCTCAAAGTCAGTGACTTAAAACAACACAAACTTATTATTTTATGGTCCAGGAGGTCAAAAGCCTTGTTGGCAAGGCTCTGTCCCTTCTGAGACTCTGGGGGAAAGTTTGCTTCTTTACCTTTTCCCGGGTTCTAGAGGCTGCCTCATTCCTGGTTTCTGGCAACTCCCATCTCCACTGCTTGTCATTGCATCACAAGGACTCTGCTTTCCTCGTGACGGCTCCTTCTTTGACTCCCTCTTACAAAGACCCTCATGACTATATTACCTCCTCTCACTCCGAAAATCCAGGATAAGCTCTCCATCCTAACACCCTTAACTTAACCACATATGCAAACTCCCTTCTGCCACATAAGGTGAGATATTAACAAAGAATTAAATTGCAAAATAAGACATGTGAATCAGAAATCTTACCTAGGGTAGATCTTTACAAACCACTTCAATGACATAAGGAACAAGAGGCAGTGAAAAAGCAGAGGGGGGTCTGGGTTACAGCACGTGGCTTCTGGTTCCCTTTCTTCCTTCATCAGATGCACCCCACAGTAGTAGACACGATCTCTAAGTGAGGTTTCTCAGACACCACACAGAGAGAATTTAGGTTATGAAACACCTCATTTTTATACCCAGGTTTCTATATACCTTACTTGAGATTTTCTGGAGAATGATGACTCATAAATCCACAGATTCTAGGATTGTTTGTCAGAAGCAATTAAAAACCAGGGATATTCTATTAGGAGGTTTCTACAGATAAGTGTTCTCCTAACAAATATCATTAGTGTTTTTATCAGGAGGTCAGTTATCAGCATGTTTATAAGGACAGTAGACTGGAACCCCTCATTCTTTCCCCAATAGCACCCCTTCCCCATAGCTGGAAAGAAACAGATTACAAGCCAGCTGCTTTAACTCCTTTCTCCACAAGGGCATTATATTGTAACTGGTAAGATTGGAAACCCTAGAATAAGAAAGGTTTAATTCATATCCCAGTCTATTTATTAGTTATCTAGCTTTGAAAGTTATTTATAATTTTTTTGGAGTCAGTTTTCTGATATGTGAAATATGAATAATAATAATACAGAGAGCATAGATTTAACTTATTTAAAATGCTTTTGACAGAGTTTGAAAATAGAGATATGATAAAAAATTATAGCCTTTAAGAAATTATAATAAATAATTCATTAAAAATTTTTAAGGGGAAGAGAGTTTCTTAAACTGTCAAAGATCCCCAAAGTAAAACCAGCAAGATTAAACACACTAAGCTAATTATGATAAGTAGACATTGGCTTGCCCATAGTATCTTAAATTTGAACTGAAAGAGTCCTAATACAAAGTAAGAGTTTAATTTCTGGAAGAGCTTTTCAAGACAGTAGGGGATATTTATGAATTTATAGCATCCTGTGGAGTGAAATGTTGGTGCACATGTCTGTTTGTTACATAAATATATTGGACATTAATTACAGAATCATGCACACAAAATTTTGAGACATTTGAGTCCTTATTTGAAACAGATTTACAGTTATTGGAATCAGGTCTGTACAGGTTCTTCTCAGGGTGTATTAGTATGTCTGTGTTCTGGTTAAAATCACTCATAAGTTATATTCTTCAACAGTAAATAAGTGCTATGACCAAGGAGAATCAGATAATATCTAATATATAATTGAAATATCACAAGGGGATAAGAGAAACAAAATGGAAGCTCAATAAAGCCAAAGCCCACTAAATATTAAATACATCTAAGCACATACTAATCAAACTTCAAGGATAGAGAGGAAGTCTTGCTTGGAGAGAGAGGAAATTTTGAAATGTGCCAAAGGGGAGAAAACACATCACCTACATAAATATAATAATATGAATGACCACTGATGTCTCATCAGAGACTACGGAGGCTAAAACATCATTAAATGACATCTCTAAAGTGCAGGAAAAAAAATTGGAAGAATAATCTTAAGTATTTGGCTGAAATAATGAGATTTTCAGACAAATGAAACTTAAGAGAATTTGCTGCTAGTCTGTCTACACTAAAAGGAATGCTAAAGGTGGTTGCTTAGACTGAAGTGAAATGACACAAAATGGAAATTAGCTTTTACAAAAGGAATGACGAGAATGAGAAATAATAAGTTGATAAAATATAAAGTGTATATACACACAATTTTACAATTATTTCCTTAAAAGGCAACTGACTACTTAAAACAAAAATAATGCTATTGCAATACAAGTTTTATAACATATGTATAAGTAAAAGATATGATGATAATAGTTAAAGGATGAGAGAATGAGTTCAAAGTTTTTAAACTGAAAGTTTATTACATTGTGAAGATGGAGCAGCAAATGGGAAGAGCACATTTAAAAGTACTCCAAGTAAAAAAAGTCAAATAAAAAAGTGAGTATACAAATAGATTTCAAAGCAATGAGATTATTTCAGATTTAAGGGTAACTACAGAATGACACATTGCAAATAAATAGATGAATTTAAATTTTATCATATTAAAAACATGTTGACATTGTCTGAAATGGTTGAAAATATAAAATATTTCTATAATTTGTATATTTTCTTTGAAAATGTGTAAATACTTAACACAATTATAAAAGTAGTATAAGGAGAATAAACAATTTATATAGAAAAAAGGAAACAAACTGGTATTGATTGGGGGGCATTACTATAAAGAGATAAAACATATCAAGTGAATTTGAAACAATAATTTGTTCATACTTAGAGTGTTTTGTAAACCAGGACATACTAACTTAGACTTAATAAAAGGAAATGCCTTTGTAAGGACAAGAAAATCTGAAAAATATTATAACCATTTTTCACAATATTGCTGGTACTGTTATTTTGAAAATATGCATTTTTATGTATATAAGCTATCAAAAACTATTGAAATTATATCAACCAGATTCAAAAGCCAATTAGAGCAGGCTCTCATTGAACATAAAGGTTACAATTTTGGCACTGATAACCAATATTACAATAGCTAAAATATATGAAATAGATTAAAGCCATGAGATCAGAAAGATATTTTTAAATAGTCACCTTTTGAAGATTTAGGGAAAGCATTCATTACTATAAAATTTTGTGAATAAAGAAAAACAATAAAGCATTTCACCTACTATTCTTGTATATTTCAGAGTGAAATAGTTCATGTGAGAAATTTTCTCTTTATGAAATTATATGATCTACTAAATATCTATAAAATAATAATTAGGCTTTGCAAACTCCTGATGAAATAACAGATACAGGTAATAATTATGAATGGCTACTAACATCACAGTAGTACATTATGTGTCCCCAGGTACTCACAACACCATTTATAAATATTCTAGACAAATGATTGAGCCTCTACCAGATCAAGCCTCTTGATCTAAAAATCGTGAAATACTGGGTACAAATTACTATGTTCAATCCATCCCTAGACATCATATACCTATATGTACACATGTATATATATGTAAATATATGCATATATATTTAATTGTATGTGTGTGTAGTTATGGCATATCCATTTTTTAAAATTCAATTGAAAATCCAAATACTTTATCTAGCTTCCATTTTGCACAGAATATCTTTATTATAAGAACAATTTACACAGCCAGCATGGGCTGACCCTCAAGGCTCTGCTCCAGCAGGTTGGGATCAGACCCCACCCCTGATAGGGTGGTGACAGCCACTGAGCAGAGGGGAAGTCCCATTCCTCACCCAACTCCAGCTCTAGCCCCTCCATCTCCAGCCCCACCCCTTAACCCAGGAGATAGCTGCCAGTGTCCCTTGAGGAAAGATGTGACTGTGTCCATGTCAAATCCAGCCCTGCACCAAAGGCACTGGGCACATGAGTCTGTATAGCGATGCTCCCACATAAGAACACCCCTTCAAGACTGCAATAGGTGACTATTGCACCTAAATTCATAGAGGCTGAGAAAGTTAGGCAAGATGAAAAGGCAGAGGAAATGGTCAAAATTGAAAAAGCAAGAGGAAATCCCTGAAAAAATAAATAATGAAAACAAAAATAATTTACCAGATAAAGAATTCAAAGCATTAGTAATAAGAATGTTAACTGAGTTAGAGAAAAGAATAGATGAACACAGTGAGAATTTTAACAAGAAACTAGAAAACATAAAAAAGACCAATACAGAAATGAAGAATTGAGTAACTGAGATGGAAAACACACTAGAAGAAATTAATAGCAGACTAAGTGATACAGAACACATAAGTGATCTGGAAGATAGAATAATGGAAATTACCCAATAAGAACTGCAAAAGCAAAGTTGACCATATGTGCATGGGTTTACTTCTGGGCTCTCTATTCTATTCCTTTGATCTATATGTCTGATTTTGTGCCAGTACCATACAGTTTTGATGACTGTAGCTTTGTAGTATTGTTGGAATTCTGGGTGGGTTATGTCTCCAATCTTTTCCCTCAGGATTGCTTTTGAAATTTTGTGTCTTTTTTGTTTCCATATAAATTTTAGGATTATTTGTTCTAGTTCTGTGTAAATTGGCATGTGTATTTTGATAGGGATTGCATTAAATCTGCAGATTGCTCTGAGTAGTATGGACATTCTGACATTAATTCTTCTAATCCATGATCATAGGATATCTTTCCATTTCTTTCTATCATTTTCAAATTCCTTCAGCAACGTTTTATAGTTTTCAGAGTATAGATCTCTCACATTCCCAGTTAAGTTTATGCCTAGATATTTTATTCATTTCTTTTGTGATTTAAACTGTATTGTTTTCTTGCTTTCTGTTTCTGATAATTCATTATTAGTGTATAGAAAAGCAACAGATTATGTATAGTAATCTTATATTCTGCAAGTTTACTGAATTCATTTATTAGTTCTAATAGTTTTTTTGGTGGAGACTTTAGGGTTTTCTATATACAGTATCAAGTCATCTGCAAATAGTGACAGTTTTACCTCTTCCCTTCCAATTTGGCTGCCTTTTATTTATTTTTCTTGCCTGACTGCTGTGAACAAAAGATGCAACTTTCTGTTGAAAGGTACTGAGATATTGTGGCCATTGTTACTGTAGTGGTACTGATTAATACATCATGCCTATGATAAATTTCAAAGGATATGGAGAACAAAAGCTCACATTTCTGGGAACTAAAAGTTTTCCTGAGGTCTTCTAATCTATCAGTTGCATTGATGGGCTACGTGTCTTATCTCTCTTGATTACAGTGATGCTATTTTCTATTGTAACAAATACCCATAAACATGGTGACTTTAAAAAGCACAAATTTAATTATCTTACAGTCTGTAGATTAGAAGTCCAACAGGGCTTTCACTGGGCTAAGATATCAGCAGACTGCATTCCTTCCTGGAGACTTCAGACAAATCCATTTCCTTGCATTTTCCTTCTCCTAAAGGCTGCCTATTTTCCTTAGATCATGGTTTCCTTGCTCAACTTCAAAGCCAGCAATGTTGAGCTGAGGACTTTTCATGCTGCCATTTCTGTGATTCTCTACCTTCCTCTTCTACTTTTAAGGACCCTTGTGATTCCACTGTGTCTTCCAGGATAACCCAGGATAATCTCCCATCTAAATGCATTTAACTTAAAGCCACAAATTCCCTTTTGCCATGTAAGGTAACCTATTCCCAGGTTCAAGGATTAGGACGTGTACTTATTTGAAGGATCACTATTCTGCCTACCACAATACCATTTTCTGTTTTTCATTAGTGTAAAGTAGTTATCAATATATAGCTCTAAATCGTAAGGAGGATCAGTAAAGTATGTGAATTAAATGATATGGAAATCTGACCTTCTATGCAAAACTTTCTGCTTTCTTTGTCCAACTTCTAAAAGACACAATTAGTTAATCTAGTCCATGCTCTAGCTGGCAAACTGACTCTGATTCATCCTTGTTTGAGTTTGCATTTTAAACAATTCTAAATCATGAATTTGCCTTAACTGTCCCAATCCAAATTTAAAAGTTTTGTGTTATGAAACCCCATTTTTCTCAAGAAAAGTCTACCATTCTTTTCATAAGTCTACAATACATCAATATTTGACTAAACAGGTTTTCGTGTTTTATATAACATTATATTATATACACATTTCTAAATATCCACCACTGTCTGCTACTGATACCCTTTGTGCTGCTTCTCTGTGCTGTGCTTTAATAATAATAACCCACCATGGGTTCATCCTGCAGCTTCCTCAGCCAGTGTCCTTGGCACTGAGGGCTTACCAATCAGCAGTACAGGGAAACAACGGACAGGCTTACACGCTTGTGGACTGTGGCAAATACAACACACTCCATAAAAGCCAAACTGCTAATAAAGTTGGCATTATGTAGTAATGCGTAAATCTATTTAATGCAACATAGCCTTTCACATTTTACATTGAGACAGAGGCCGCTGACGCCAGTGGAACTGGCTTGAGAAACTCATTGAAATTAGAAGGATTAGGAATTAATTACTGGAAGGAAATGGAACAGATTCATTGTAATCACTTGCTGGTACCCCTGCTTTAACCAAACTGTCTTCTCTCCTCAACTCAAACACATATATATTTATAACATAGTTATAATGACGCTTTTATGTACCATAGGAATTTTTGAATGACTTGTAAATAAAAGTCTGCCTATTCCTCAATACCCCTTTTGAAAACTAATTGATATGCATTACATTAGCTGACCTCCCACAAACTGAGTCCTAGATAAATTAGTTATTATTGTTACTATCTCTTCCTCTCCTATAAATAAATTAGTTATTATTGTTACTATCTCTTCCTCTCCTATTGATATTGCTTCTATGATATCATGACTATGTTATTATGTCTTTTCATCTTAATGCTACAAGAATCAATCCTTTTCCTTCTCCCTATAAATCCCCACTTGTTTCTTTAATGACAATGGGAAGAAAGAAGGGGGGCAGGGAGGAATGACTTCTACTTCTGCCCATTAAGGATTAACTGCTATAAAACCTGCCATTCGGCCAGAAGCAAATGGAGAAAACAAACAAAAACTTAAGCAAGGATTTTCAAACATTAGACAACAGGCAGTGACGGGCTATAAACCCTGACAGAAAGTAGACAATGAAATGAGCCCTATTACTCCACCAGATTACTTCCCAGTATTAACCAGGTTCCGAGTTATCCCTCAGAGCTGGGAAATCATAATAGCCTGCGGGCCTTGCTGAATTACAGAGACAGAAATCCTCTGGAGAGGCTGGCCCTGTTGGAATTCCCAGGTGAGAAGTGGAGAGAGCACTGGAGATTTGCAGCGGCCGGCCTGAGCCTCCGGATGCTGAGGGGTGCAGGTGGGAGATGACAGGACGGAAGCACTAAAAGCAGCGGACTGTACAATTCCAATGGGGCTGGAAGTTATCTTCCCAACAGCAAAACGGGATACCGGTTTCACACGGGGATTGAGTAGAGTTCTCATAATGGACGTATTACTCAGCCATAAAAAGAAACGAAATTGAGTTATTTGTACTGAAGTGGATGGAGTTAGAGTCTGTCATACAGAGTGAAGTAAGTCAGAAAGAGAAAAACAAATACAGTATGCTAACACATATATATGGAGTCTAAGGAAAAAAAAAAAAGGTCATGAAGAACCTAGTGGCAGGACGGGAATAAAGACACAGACCTACTAGAGAATGGACTTGAGGATACGGGGAGGCAGATGGGTAAGCTGTGACAAAGTGAGAGAGTGGCATGGACATATATACACTACCAAACGTAAAATAGATAGCTAGTGGGAAGCAGCCGCATAGCACAGGGAGATCAGCTCGGTGCTTTGTGACCACCTAGAGGGGTGGGATAGGGAGGGTGGGTGGGAGGGAGACGCAAGAGGGAAGAGATATGGGAACATATGTATACGTATAACTGATTCACTTTGTTATAAAGCAGAAACTAACACACCACTGTAAAGCAATTATACTCCAATAACGATGTTAAAAAAATAAATAAATAAAAAAATAATGGACGTACCTTCGTAGAGAGACCAAGTAGCCCTCGACTAACTACCCTGGGTCTGCCATAGAAAAAGACTGAAAGCAGGCATCTAAGGGGAAAATCTGATGCTCACACTACACAAGAGCATTGTAACTGAAATTCAAAAGTATTTTATAAAATCCAACAAAATGCAGCACTCAACAATAAAAAATCTACAAGGGAGACACCTATCAAAAACCACACCTCGCTATCAATTATATCTTAATAACGGTGGAAAAAGAAGAAAAGTAATAAAAGAGTTAATTATTCCTTGTATAGCAATTACATAATGATAGCAAGCCTAGCTAGCAACATATCAATGATTCAGTAACATTGAAAAATAAACTTTTTAAGTAACCGAGGATACTCTGTTGACAAAAAGACCTGTGGAAATTAGTGATTGCTTTAAATGCTGATGGAAAATTTGACTAAGATGGGTATAAGGTTACTTTCAGTAAAATGCAAACTGGAAATGCACTATGTCATTATTTAATATGCAATGTAACTCTACAAAAGAATCCACCTTGGATCCACTTCTAGTTGAATTTTCATTTTTGAAAAATCAAAAACAATTTTTGTTGCAAGTCTCTTTTCCCTAGAACGTAATCTGATGGCACAGCTCATAAGGTATGATGAATTTGTTAACTTTACAATGCTAATGAAGCAAAGACCAAGGCCGCGTAACCTTCTTGTGACCGCCAACCTAGAAAATGACACGCCACTCACCACGAGAGCAGTTCAAACTCATGCTCACTACGAAAATGGCTTGAGCTTTATGTCTTTCTGCTGATGCATTAGCAGCATCACTTTTGATAAAGGTAGAATAGTTTTAAGCAAGGGATATAATTTGTATTTTGTAATTTTAATCTCAAGACTATTAGTGATACTCGAGAATTATTTAGACACCAGGTTGAAAACTCTAAGACTGGAGATGAGAGCAGTGAATAGACCCTGGTTAGGTGGTAGGTCTGGGAAGTAGCAAAGACCTGGTGACAGGTGGACCTTACACTCATATTCAACAGCTCAGTCAAGCCCAGGCTGGAGGTCAGTTTTGGAAGAGCAGTAAGGCAGCCTCTTCTAAGTGAGACTCCCTGTACCACTTTGTGTAGTCAAAAACAGGCAGATTTGCATGGGAAGTGGAAAGTTGTTTCTAGGCAGCGGAGGACTTGAGTGGAGAGAACTGAACTAACACAGAGAGTCAGTAGGTATTCTCCCAGTCGTAGCATGGATTTGAGGCCTTCCAGAGCCTACTGACCCTGGCCTCAGGCAGTGCAGACTGCCACAGGGGAAGCACACTTAACTGTGCACATCTTTTCTTTGGCACTACAGGTGTGGCAGGATATGGTCACTGCTAGGGACCCTATGACACTTCCTCCATTTGTACAGCTTGACTGCAAGCTCTTCATGGCCTTGGAGAAAGACCCCTACACTGGAAAGCAGAGGAAAGGCTCTAGAGCCTCAGGTCCACACTCTGTGTTATAAGGGGACTTACTGCAGAGATAAAAAATGACTAAGAGCAAGGGCTTCATGGCCCTGAGATTAAGGAAACATCCTCCTGTTTGGGGTATGGAGAAGAGGCTAGGAGGAGACATGAGGAGACCTCAAACTCCCGTGGAATTCTGCAAAGGGTCTCAGTGATCACCCTCTGTAACTTGGAAAGAGGGAATGACAGAAGCCTAAAAGGTTTCAGAGATCCTAGAGCAATGGGGACTGCAGCTCCTGTCAACCAGGGAGAGCTCAAGGAGGTATAAATAATCAAGTTCCGTACTGCCCAGCATGAGGTGGGGGCAGAAGAAGGACCACCCATGACTGAGCTCAGCTTGACGTGGAAGGGCCAACAAGACCCCCCCAGACCTAGAGGGGTCTTGTGGACAGAGATGGAAGACAAGGCCAGAACAAGAATGGCCCAGAGGATGTTAGCATGGACGGATGACCCTCAAGGACGGAACTCTCATGCCCTCACCAAGGAGTTGGAATTAGATATAACTTCAGGGAAAACCTTTGTAGCAGAGGGGAAACAAGGAATTAATTAACTGAGATTATGTTAGGGGCTCAGTGTAGAAAGAAAACTGAGTCATAGGTCACCTGAGATTGTGGACTGAGGTTTGTTTCTGCTATAGATGTTGAATTTCTTGAAGGAGAAACTGTCTTCCCCATCTTTTCTATCTTCACACCACCCAGCATATTTTCACCAACTTAATCGATTTTTGTTGAGCACCTGCTAAGTGCTAGGGGCATTAGAATTAGCTCTTGCACATTCTAATTAGAATTCTAATTAGAATTAGCTTTAAGTGCATAGGAAATCCCCATTAGACTACAAGGCATTGAAGACATGGGCAAATATTTGCAATATGGTGCGATAAGCACCATAAAAATATGTGCTCAAGTGATGGTGGCACAAAAGATGTGATGATTTACTCTGTGGGCGGGAGGCAAGTAAGAGAGGACTTCAGAGAAGATAGTTTCTAAGACCTTTTTAAAGATAAATAGGAATTTACCAAATGCTCCAGCAGAGAAAAGGTTTTTCAGGGCTGAGAAACAACACTACAAAGGCAGAGTCATGAATAGAAATGTTTTTTTCAAAAAGAACAAATGCAAAAATTACTGGTTTACATATGATGAAAGCTTCCTATTTGAGCTTAAATTGTGGAATGGTGGTAAAACCCAAAGGAAATAATGTTGGTAAAACTCACCAGAAGCTACAATTATTTAATGAAATATTTACTTTACAAAGGTCAGAAAAAAATATAGCTCAGTAAGCTGAAGAAAAAAGTTACCAAACAGTCCAATAGATAGAAATATATAACCTATTATCAAAGGAAAACTCAATCAATAGAATCTGATGCAGGAATAACAGGGATCATAGTATAAAAACACAATTATTTTAAAACAACTATCGTAAATGTTTCACATGTTCAAGAACATGGAGGAATACACGAGCGTGCTGAGAAGAAAAACAGGTACAGCATTGATTTCCTGAGGCTGCTGTAACCAAGTACCACAAACTGGTGACTTAAAACAACTGGAAAGCATTTTCTCACAGAAGTCTGAAATCAGTTTCACTGACGCCAAAATCAAGGTGGGCTGTGCTCCCTGGGCAAGCTCTGGGGGAAGGCCTGTTGCTGCCACTCGTAGTGACTGCTGACACTTCCTGACCCGTGGACACACTGCCCCAGACTCTGTCTCAGTGGCCACACTGTCTATTCTCTCCTGAGCGTGGAGCACGTGCCCATGCCTCTCTCTTGCCAGACACGTGTTGCCAGAGTAACCCTGATAATAAGAGCAGCCTCACAGGGTAACACCCTCAATTACATCCGCAGAGACCCTTTTTCCTTACAAGGTACCGTGAAGACTGCAGGAATGAGGGCCTGGGGTCTCTAGGGGCCATTATTCTGTCGGCCACAGATGATAAGCCTAGGAACCACCTGAAACTTCTAGAAATTAAACATAAAATACAGAAAGTGGAAAATACACTGGGAATAAGAGCAGACTGTACACAACTGAAGAGAACACCAGAGAAGTTGAAGGCATAATAATCAAGTAAATTCAAAATGAAACATAGAAGAAGAATGACAAAACCTCAGTGAAGCATTGGGCAATACAGAACAGTCTATCATACTTTAGAGTCCCAGAAGTTGAGGGGCAGGTAGACAGAAGAAAAACTGTGTAAATAATGTGCACAGATTTCCAAATCTGATCAAAACTCTGGACTAAAAATGCAAGAAGCTCAATGAAATCCAAATAGATGTAACATTGAAAATAAACTGACATTATATAAAATTGGTGAAAATGAAGAAAAAATATTAAAATGCAGCACAAAAAAAGATATTCAAAAAAAGAAAGAGAGAGAAAGAAAGAGGCCATTCTAGAATTCTAAATCCCAGAGAAAATGCCTTTCCAAAAATGAAGATAAAATGAAAACGTGTCCAGGAAATCAGAAGCTGAAAGAATTCACACCAGCAGTACTGCACAATAAGAAAGGTTAAAGGAAGTTTTTTTTCAGCTAAAGGAAAAGGTTGTCAGTTAAAAATGTCTAAATTTAAAAATTGCAGATAAATGTAAAATACATTATTTGTTAATATGTTAAATTGTTTAAAGCAAAGGAAAAACACATATTTATAATACATATGTTGAAGTGAATGTATGACAATAATATACCAAAGGGTATGAGAAATGGAGAAATGGATGTATATGGTCTTAAGGTTCTCACACTATTGACAAAATGGAGCGCTATTAGTTGAATGCAGACTAGGATGAGCTAAAGTTGTGAAGTGTCAACCCTATGCAGACACTAAAGAAGTAAAAGAATGAGCTACAGCTAATGCACTAATAGTGGGATACAACAAAATTATACAAATATTGAACCCAAAGTGGGCATGAAAAAAGAAACAAAAAGGAAAACTTAAAAATGGGACAAATACAAAATAAAGAGAAAGGTGGTACTTTTACACCCAAACGTATCAATAATTACATTTAACTACATTTAATTAGAAGATAGAGGGGGTCAAAGTGAACTAAAAGAGCATGACCCAACTGCATATTGTACACTAGATATATAAACATAGATAAAACATACACAGGAAGTGACTTAAAAATAAGAAAGGAAAACACTGAAACACACTGTTGAAAAATTAATCAAAATTAAGTGGAGTTCTTATACTAATTAAAGGAAAATTGGACTTCACAGTAAGAAATATTACAAGAGATGAAAAGGTATTTTCATAATTAAAAGTGTACCAATTTATCAAAATGAAGAAAGAAGACACTATAAATATTTGTATACCTAAAAATACAGCTTCAAAATACATGAAGCAAAAAATGATAGAACTAAAAGTAAAAATATCAATTGATGCACAGTTAAAGAATAAAAGTTTTTTTTTTTTAAAAAGGAGGGATATAAAAGACCTTGAAAAACTATCTTCACTGTGTTGTAATTAATATTTATGGAACACTACACCCCAAATCAGAAGAATACGCATTCTTTTTAAGTGTACGTGAAACAGTCACCAAGATAGAACATGTTCTGTGCTATGAAATAAGTGCCACAATACTTAAAAGGTTTTCATTACATAGAATATGTTGTCTCATCACAAAGAAATTAAACTATATATCAACTATGTATCCCTATGTTATATCTAACTATCTATGTTACATCTGTGTATTCACACACACACACACACACACACACACACACACATCTGGAAACCCCCCAAATATTTGAATATTAAATGACAAGTTTCTAAATAACCCATGAGGAAAAAAGTCATCAAAAGAGAAATTGGAAAATATTTTGAACTGAATAAAAATGAAAGTACCAAACATAAAAATGTGTGGCATGCAAGCTAAAGCAGTGTTTGGAGACAAATGGAGAGAATTAAACACATACTAAAAGGGAAGAGCATCCTAAAATCAATGATATCAGCTTTTAGCTGAAAAAAAAACTAACAAAAGAAGAGGAAAGGAAATATAAATAACCAAAGGAAAAAATAATGAAGACACAAAAGTAATGAAACAGAAAACATGAAAAACAACAGAAAAACCAATGAAGACAAATGCTGTTTCTTTGAAAAGATTAATAAATTTTATAAATCTCTAGCCAGACTTATCAAGATAAAATAATAGAAGAAAAAGATTAGAAATATCAGAATGAAAAAGTCACCCTGGCAGAGCCTATAGACATTAGAAAGACAGTAAAGATGATTATGAACAACTTTATTCATATTTATTCAACTTTATTCACTATTCACAACTTTATTATGACAACTTAGATGAAGTGGTCAAATTTCTTGAATGACGCAAACGACCACAGTTCACACAAGAGGAAAAAGATGATGTGAAGAAGCCTGTATCTATAGACAAAACACAGTTTTTAATTTAAAACCTTCTTACACAGAAAACTTCATGCCCAGTTATTTCCCCCTGGTGAATTCCACCAAATATTTAAAGAAGAAAAGTTACCAATAACAAACACAATTATCCAAAAATTGAAGATGAAGGAATACATTCCAACTCATCTTATCAGGCCAGTACTAGATATCAAAATCAGACAAAAACTTACAAGAAAAGTAAATTACTTCCCAATAACTCCTATGAACATGGAAACACAAAAGTTTAGTAAAATAATGGCAAACTGAATCCAGTGACTTATAAAAGAATAGTGCACCATGACTAAATGGGATTTATCTCATGAATACAAGATTAATATTTGAAAATCAATCAATGTAATCTATTATGTTATAGGGTAAAGTAGAAGAATCTTTGATTTTTATCAAAAACTGCAAAAACAAATTGACAAAATTTAATATTCATATGGCATTTACTCAGTGAACTATGTACAGAAGAAATCTTCCTCTACTTGAAAAATGACAACTATGATAAACTAATAGCTTATACTATACTTAATGATGAAAAAAATAAATATTCCTCTCCTAAGATCCAACTCAAAGACAAGGGTATCTGTTCTCACTGCTTATATTTTTAAGGCATTCAAAATAAATATAAAGCACACAATTTTTCTTGTTTGGAGATGACAACCTTCCATATAATAAATCATAAGAAATCTACAAAGAAGCTATTAGAGCTAATAAGCAAGTTATGATAAATTTTGCTTTTTAAAAGACGTTGTTAAGAAAAATTAAGAACATTGAAGGGCAAGGCACAGACTGGGCTAAATATTTGCGAAATATATATCTGATAATTTGTATCCAAAAATGTATTAAACATCTACAATTCAAAAACAAGACAAACCATTCAATCAAAAATTTGTAAAAAGATTTGGATTTTGTCAAGGAAAATATACCAATAATTTCATAACATATGAACAGATGCACAATATCTTAACTCATTAGATAAATGCATATTCATGCTACAATGAGATAATATTACACACCCAATATAATGCCTAAAAATAGGAAGACTCTCACTACCAACTGTTGATGAGGATACAGAGCAAGAACTCACACATTTCTCTTAGGTATTCATCACAAAGAATTGAAAGGGGTATGTCCACAAAAACACTTGCAAGTGAGTATTTGTGTCAGCTTTATTAAAACAGCATCAGAATGGAAACAAACCAAATGTCCACCTTCAAGTGAATGCATGAATAATTGTACAAAATTGAATATGACCAGGCAATAAAAATAAATGTAGTTTATTCACAAGATGGATGAACTGCAAATTTACCATGAGATGGACTCCAGAGAGAGAAGGCTGGTGATGATTCCCTATGGTTCAAGAAACAGGAAAGTTATAATGACAGAAAGCAAACCAGTGCTTTCCTAATTTGGTAGGAGATGGGAATTATCCGCAATGGAAGGAATTTTTGAGGTTGTGAAAATGGTCTATAGCCTAATTGTGCTGGTATCACACAACTATATGTATTTGTTAAGATTCATCAAGCTGTACATTTAAAATTGATTCATTTTACTATATGTTACACATTCGACTTTTCAAAAGATAGTGTTATGAAAATTAATAAAAGTATACCTCAATAAATCAGAAAGAAGGGAGAGAGAGAGAGAGAGAGAAGGAGGAAGGGAGAAAAAGTAAAGAAGAACTCTGACTATGTTATCGTCAGGCGCTAAAACCCTACTGTCTCCTCTTCATAAGAAAAATGAAAAATATATAATTCTACCTTTTTCCTAAAATATTTAAAGCATATACTTAGCAAAATATGGCTTTGCCATTTGCTACAATGATGACATTGACTCTTGAATGTTCCCATTATTAACTGCTAATTCTAGTATTTTCATCTAAATCCACAGGCATTTGGTCATCACTGCCTCACCAGATATAGCTGACCACTGTTTTCTCTTTCAAAATTCTTACATGGCTTTTGAAACACAACACTATTCTGGTTCCCCTTCAACTGCTGTTTCTAAGGCTGACTTCTGCCATGTTTTTAAATTGAAGTATAGTTGATTTACAATGTTGTGTTATTTTCTGCTCTGTACAGCAAAGTGATTCAGTTATACACATATATACATTTTTTTAATATTCTTTTCCATTATAGTTTATCATAACATACTGAATATAGTTCTTTGTGCTACACAGTAGGACGCTGAATAAAAATCATTTTACAAAAACAAAATTGAAAATTAACATGTATTGAGCAACTAAATTCTCAAAACTCTTTACTTTGTAAGGCACTATTGACTATTTGCTTTTTTCTCACTGTTACCACTCAGTAGAATAAAATGTTTTGCATTTATCTTACATTTTGACAAGATGGTATTCACTGAACTAACTTTTGATTAAAACTACTATGAATTTTCTGTTATTTTTATTGATACAATATTATGAATTGACTTTTTTCCACTCTTTCTTTTCACTTTTTTTTTAAACTGAAGTATAGTTGATTTACAGTGTTGTGTTAATTATTGCTCTGTACAGCAAAGTGATTCAGTTATATACATTCTTTTTTTATATTCTTTTCCATTATAGTTTATCATAAGATACTGAATATAGTTCTCTGTGCTACACAGTAGGACACTGTTGTTCATCAGAGGCAAAATATTCTCTGACATAAATCATACTAATATTCTTAGGTCAGTCTCCCAAGGCATAGAAATAAAAACAAAAATAAACAAATGGGACCTAATCAAACTTACAAGCTTTGCACAGCAAAGTAAACCATAAACAAAATGAAAAGACAACCTATGTAATGGGAGAAAATATTTGCAAACGATGTAACTGACAAGGGCTTAATTTCTAAAATATAAAAACAGCTCATACAACTCAACAACAAAAAAACAAACAACCCAATCAAAAATGGGCAGAAGACCTAAACAGACATTTCTCCAAAGAAGAAATGCAAATGGCCAATAGGAACATGAAAAGATGCTCAACACCACTAATTATTAGACAAATGCAAATCAAAACTACAGTGAGGTACCACCTCACACCAGTCAGGATGCCCATCATTAAAAATTCTACAAGTAACAAATGCTGCAGAGGATGTGGAGAAAAGGGAACCCTCCTACACTGTTGGCGGGAATGTAAATTGGTGCAGCCACTATGGAGAACAGTACGCAAGTTCCTCAGAAAACTAAAAATAGAATTACCATATGATCCAGCAATCCCACTCCTGGGCATATATCCAGACAATAATCCAAAAATATACATGCACCCCTATGTTCACAGCAGCACTATTCACAATAGCCAAGACAAGGTAGCAACCTAAATGTCCATGGACAGAATTGACTATTTTTTGCTGCTTCTTAACTGTGTCATTTATTCAAGCTAAAATGTGTTATTTCTACTTTATTGCTAAACATCATTTTAGTACTAAATTTTTCTGTTTATAACTAGTAGATGAACAACAGGTCAATACTGAGTAGTGGATGTTTGGGAGATTCAGGGGAAAGACAATATGGGTAAAAATCCTCACTGTACAATTTCCTATTTAGAGAGAAATAATAGGATTGGATTTAAACAATAAACTATTCATAGGATGCTATGTAATTTAATATTTTAAGTAGTTATATGATTAAATTTCAATCATATAATGTCTCTAAAATGCATAGAAAAGTGTCTATGTCTATCCCAGGACAAGTATTCAAGATATATTTACATATTTGATTTTGGGCACTAAAAAAAACGTTAGAAATACAAAAACATCTTTAGGAAAATAGTGAAATTATCTGTATCCCCACTATCCTTTGATATTTTTTTCTCCACAGCTTAGCACACTTAATTCTAGTGATTTATTTTTTTTGGAAATTATAAAATTAACTCTGGATTTAAATATATGTAGTATCAAAATTATTTGATTTTATGTACCCTATTTATTTTATGTATGAGTAACCTTCTCCATGTAATTAAATAATCTGCAAACTCCAAATCCCCAAACTTCATTTACTGTGATTATTATACTTCTCAAAAAAAGATTGAAAGTTCATAAATTTCCTAAAAATTTGAAAATATCTTTAAACTCAAATTCATTTTCTAAGTGAAAAAATATTTAACCTTTTGTATTCTATCTTAGGAGGAAAAATATTGGTGTGATCACGTACTATTGAATAGAATCTACTAAAACATAAACATTAATTATAACCGTTACAATTGTGGAAATGTTTAACTCTGACAGTCATTTTAGTCAGCAAGGAATGGAAAATTATCAAATTCAGTGGCATTTTATGTCTTGACTTCATGCCATCTTAAAAAAAATCAATTTGTAGAGAATAACTGGAAATTGTAAAATGAGAATATGCCATAATGGAAATAATTGATATGCAAGGAAATTATATAATCAACATCAGGAAAAAAATGTAATTCCAAAAAGTTCACAAAAATTACATTTAGTATTAAATGAATACATATTACTATTTAACATAATACAATAATTATGTCATGTATTTCCAAACCTGATACATGAAGGAAACAGGAACATGTCTTCCTAGCACTTGGAAGTGAAACTTCTTTCTTTCTTCCTGGAAATTGTAAAATCAAAATCAGCACATAGTAGATCTGGTTATAAATTTATAAAATAACACTAAAAATTGAAAGAGTCAGTGGTTTCTAACTAGGCTGTAAATGACGATACCGTATTTTAAGAAAACATGTGTCCATGGGAATAATTTGAATCAAATTGAAAGGGTGTTGATTGAACACGGTTCATCTGAGCTCCCACCAAGAGAGAGAATCTCATTGCCTTCAGACTTCAGATTCAGAATCCTGGCCAAATGTTTCCCTTTTCTAAAGATTGTATAATATTTATAGACTTTATAATATGTTGTCCCTAATTTTTGAGACATCCAATTTACATTCTTTTCAGTAGAATATAATCTCCACGAGTGCAAGATTTTTGTCTATGGTGTTAACTACTGTATTCTCAGTATCCAGACCAGTGCCTGGCCTAGACTAAGCTCTCAGACATGCACTGTTGATGGACTGAAAGAGTTCCATGCATATGTCAACAGCTGTCGATTTTTTGTTTTACAAGGAGACAATCTACTGATCTGCTCACCTTAATATTTTAATTTGGTTGATAATTGAATTTCTCAATGCTCAGGACAGCTGAAAAAGTTGACAAAGAAATGCACCCTTAAAAAATATGCCAGGCTTAAAAAAATATATATATATATGCTCATGTTATATAGCTAAATAGGTACTTTTTTCAAACTTTCAAAACCAATAATTAAAATGATCCCTAAACAATTCCAAAACTACACAAAATGAAAGCTTCTGAGGTCCAGCCTTATTACAATTTAAAAAATGAAAACTACTATAATGGGTAATGTTTGTTAAGTACTAATTTGGCAAATATTTAAAATATTGACAACAGCCAGTATTGATGAGGATGCGAGAACACTGTTTTCCTTAGGCTGTCGGTATGAATGTTCATGAGCACAATTTCTTGAATATCAGTTTGGCAATAAGTTTATATATATACATAAATTCCTGCCCCAGGAATTTAACATCCTAGAATTTATTTTACAAGGTGTATCCGTCCATGTTCATAATTAGATATATATATATATATATATATCCATATATATGGATATATATATATATATATATACACTAAGATGTTGATTGTAGAATATGTGTTGCACTAAAATTTGTAATAAACTCAATAATGATTTCCAGTGTATCGGATACATATGCTATAATAAACAGTGTGGGAATATGTACGTGGTTACCTGGTAAGTAAAAATAAGTTTCAGAAAAATATATGCAATACAAATTTTGGGGGGAAAATATACATGTGTGCATGCATACATGTACATGCACAAATATACATATACATAAAATATATGTATATATTTGTATATTATATACTATACATACATTTGTGTGTATCGGTGGATGTGTGAGATACACGTGCATAAGTACACTCATATATATGTATTTGTGTGTGTGTTTATTTAGGTAGGTGTTCCTTAGAAAGTGGTACCTCTGGGAAATTGAATGAGGAAAGATATGCACACAAGTTATTTTTACAAAAAAATCTGTTATAAATGAAATACCTTAAATTTTTAAAAAATGACTTGAATATGAAGTCAGTTTAAGAAAATCAGAGCAAAGAAAAGTCAACTTCAATTTAACAGCTACTGGACTATATTATGGTTGTTTGCCTGACCTTATCAGGATAGAAGGAGATTGAAAACATGTTTAAATGAACTTGTACTTTTGTGTTCATGTTTCCATTTGAATTTCCACAAACTCAGTTGTAAAAATAAGAGCTTTACTTAAAAAGTAAAGGAAACTTCTTTGCTCTCCACCTTTAATTTTTCTTATTTTAACAATTTCAAGCTTAACAGAAAAATTGACAGTAAAAATAAGTCCCTTCTGAACCACTTGGGAGTAATTTGCTGACCTGACGTCTCATCTTTCCTCTTTACTTCACTATATATTTCTGACAAACAGGACATTTTCCTAAACAACTAAAATTCACTGTCAAAATCACCTAATTAACATAAATGCCATCTGATCCCGGGATGAATTCATGTCTCAGTAATGCCTTTTAGTTCAAAAGGTTCCAGCTGAGGGTCATGGAGCACATTGCTGCCTTGTCTCTTAGTTTTATTGAGTCTAGATGAGTTCCTCAGGCTTCTCTTGATTTTTGTGACCTTGAGTTTTTGAAGATTACTGGGTATTTATTTTGTAATGTCTCTCAAATCACATTTGCCTGTTTCACCATAACTAGATTCAAGCTATGTATCTTAGGCAGGAATGTCAGAGGACTCTCATTCCAAATGTTTCTGTATCCTCATTGCACGTACAGGTTGGCACAATATTTCAATTTACTGATGAAATTCACCTGCTCACTTTATTAAACAAGGTACTTACTGTCTGCCAGACTTCTCCACTATAAAGTTATGCCTCCCATCACAATTAACAAGCATTTTTCTGCGAGATGCATCGTAATTAAGTAATTCTCCATACTTCATTAAAATTTCAATTTACTCAACTATTTACTTATGTCTATATGTGACCGTGATTTCCTCTTTTGTTTAATGGGCTATTTTTAATTACTATCATTATTTATTTTGATCCTCAAATTGTCCCAGTTTTGGGCAGGGAATCCTATCATTTTGTGTCCTTTGTCATATTCCCTTTTTTTCATTTAGCAATGCCTTTCTTTCTGGCAGAAGATATTCCATGTTCTTTTGTATTTTCTTTGCCCTAGTCCATAAATCACCAGTTTCTCCAAATAGCTCTGTTTTGGTTTTGTTCTGGGGGATAATGTTAAGTAGAAACCAAGTTATGGCCACTAGATGTGCTGATTTTTATTCCACACTCCAAGCCATCTCAGTGGGTATTAGAGGCTGTACATGTAAGTATTCACACACACATACAGACATATGCACATCCATGTTAATATCCATATTTATTTCTACATCCATTTCTACGCATTAAAGACCATGAGTTCACAGTGCAATATCCCATTTAGATCCAAACCACAAGGTTCAGTCTAGTTTTTCCTCTTTCCGGGTTTCTCCTCCTCCATGCGGTCTCCTCGCTGCACTTCGGTTTGGCTCTACATGTGAGAATGTCCTCGTAACCCTGCCTGGGCCCCGATACCCGGGTGAGGATGCCCGCTTGCGTGCCTCTCCCGCGGTGACCTGGCCCTGGGGCCCGCGTTCAGGGCTGCTGTCTTCAGGGTAACTGGGCTGTCTGCCTCCCCCGAGGACCTCCTCCTCACACTGCACACCCTCCCTGCCCGAGCCGCCCTCCTGCCTGGCGGCCCTGCTGACCGTTTTGCGGCTCTGACTCTAAACCTGACTCTAAGTGCCATGACCTCCCCCTCGCCGAGACGGGTGCACTCCTCTCCCCATCAGATTCCCGCCCTCTGAGTACAGGCCCTTCCCTCCTGTGATTTCCCTGGCCTAACTCCAGGCCTGGCCTCCGCTGCCCCATGGAAACTAGCCCCAGCCCACCTGGGCTCTGCCCCACACCCGGAGCCACTGTGCCCCGCGCCTTCCCTGCTTTGTCCCACCTGAGAGTCCTACACCTGAATTTCTCAGGAAAGGAAGAACGCAAAGAAGAGAAAGAGAGGGGTGAAGAGGAAGATTTGCGGTCTTGAATCCTAAACTCGTTGCTCTTTCTATAAATTGATCGAGGCTTCCCAGTTCCTCAGGAGTCCATTTATCTGTTCAATAAATACACACTGAGTCCTTATCATTCACATAGCATTTTAGATTAGTTTTTTTTTAAGTTCATACATTTGCTCATTTAAACAAAGAGAACTATTTCCCTTAGATATAAGATTTAGAATCTCATGCCAAACTAAGAATAATACCATAATTGATGCACTGAGAGTAGGACGTGCTATTTCATTGATAACTAATCACTATGAATAACATTTATTAAATTAACATCCATCCATTGTATTTCTTTCTGCTTGTATATACATGTTGTAGAAAATCGGGTGTTAATCATTAGGAGACTAATTTTGAGCCAGAAGCTATTTGAAATAAAGTGACTTCCTACTTAATCCTTCATCAGATTACTGTCTTTGAGCTTGAAATTGACTTTCAACATCATGACAATAATGGTATATACCTGTATTATTAAATGCAAGCAAAGTTAACCTAGTTTGCCTATTAACCCTATTAAGTAGGTATTTTTATTATCATTGTTAACAGACGGAAAAACTGAAGTGTTGGTGTTAAGTGATTTTTTCTAAGCTCCCTGATCTTGTAAGTGCAGCATGGAATTAAATTTGACTTGTTATAGTTACTTACTTGAAATTCTTAATGTTAACTTTTCATGTTCTGACACCCAATCCAGTTCTCATCAGAAATTATATTTCATCCCTTTCTTTATTATATATCTCAAACATATCAAACGGTGTACATTATACAATCCTTTTATATGGAGCTGTCCCCACTATTTTGAACTTTCACATTGCACACCCCACCTCCATAATTTCTGTCTGTCATTGAAGATCTAGGACAGGAATCACCACTTCATTTTGAGAAACAACACTGACAAATTGTCCCCCTCCAGACTTGTAACTTATATTTCCTATATATTCAAGTATAAAATATTCAAATGAAGTTGAATATCCTTAATATAATCACTACTTACTGAGGGTTTTTTGGTGAATTGTCTCTTTATATCCTTTGTAACTCTACACTATGATCCTTACCATTTTGGAGGTAAATGCCAATTCACCTTAACTTCTTCTAGGCTCTTCCAATGACAGCACTTTAGAATGATCAGACGGTTATTTACTGCACAGCAGAGGAAAAAATGAGTGAGTTTAACTTTTGGAAGGACACAGTCTATAAACCTGTACAACAGAATGGTCATTCTGTAAGAATACCTGTCAGCAGTTAGAAGAAAAAGTTTGCTCCAACTGACATACTCTAGATTATGTTTATCTATGAGTGAATTTTGAGCATTTTGGCACAGATATTCTAAGTATTCCGTATCTGAGGAACAGACCTCCTCTCCTTGGATGAGTAAAGACAGACAGTTAACCTGTGGGTAACTCATTTTTTTGGCGCACTGTTGAATACAAAATAGTCTATGGTTTATGACTGATTCTAATGTAAAGTTGAGCAATTAACACATAAAAATGACATCAAAGTGCATTAAATCTGTGTTCACTCCAGAACAATTAATGTGCCCTTTGCTTGGGAATATAGCCTAAAATATAGGAAGAGCACCAGCTTGCAGTCAGTAAAGAATATGCCAAAATAACAATGGACTAAATTGATAATCTATGTGGATGGCCAGACCACTTCACTTATTTTCTCAAGGGATTCTAAAGTCCTTGTGATCAAAAGAGGAAAATTCCTTTTTTATCACATATATTGGAAAGGAATTTTTTTAAACAACCTAGATTAGAAATTGCTTTAATAAGTACTGTAGTAACAGCAAGGAATCTCTTTCCATGAAATTTTTCAAATCTTTGTAGAAAACCTGACAATATTATTGATAGTAATTTAACACACAGTAATTTGTATTCTACGTGCCTAGGCTACCCATAAATAGAAGTTAGTATAAATATTTGACATTTCACTTTCTATATGTCACTGGGTTTTCGATTTGAATACCACCTTTACTTCTGCTTCTCAACTATAATCTTTTTGAATTTACATTTTCCCTTCTGAAGGTATAAATGCTGTTCACTGATGCTTTGTTTCAAAATGGCAATGATATATTAATGAAAATGGAACTCTGTATGTATGATTGGATACCATGTAGGCACTTTATTTACACTGCTTACCTGGAAACAAGATTTTTAAATGTTTGCCATTAATTTTAGGGTTATGATAATCACCTTTTTATATTCTATCATAAGCAAGATTTAGCCACAATGGGCTAGAAGTAGACCTTTACGGCCTGTTCCTATGTTTATGTTTAAGAAAAACTTCTACAATATTTGCTTAAATGTTTTTAAGGATAATCCATATTTATATTACTTAAAATGTTCATTACATTCACTACACTTTTATTTTTGTTAGCTTTTTTTTTTATCTTTTTAAAGAATTCACTTTTTAGAGCAGTTTTAGGTTCACAGCAAAATTCAAGGGAAGGTACAGAAATTTCCCATCTACCCTCTGCCCCACACATGCATAACTTCCCCCGTTATCAACACCCCTCACGAGAGTGATACATTCTTACAGCCGGCGAACCTATATGGACACCTCATAATCACCCAGAGTCCATAGTTTGCTCTTGGTGTTATATATTCTATCGGTTAGGACAATGTATAATGACATGTATCCATCATTATAGTCTCATACAGAGTATTTTCACTGCTCAAAAAAATCCTGTGCTCCCCCTATTCATCCATCACCCCTCCAAGCCTTGGCAACCTCTGATCCTGTCACCATAGTTATAGTTTTGGCTCTTCCAGAATATCATATAGTTGGAATCATATAGTATGTAGCCTTTCAGATTGGCTTCCTTTACTTAGTAATATGCATTTAAGGTTCCTCCATTTCTTTTCAAGGCTTGATAGCTTATTTCTTTTTATTGCTGAATAATATTCCATTGTCTGGATGTATCATAAACTTTTAAAAATTTCATACTTTGAAATAATTTATATTATTTATAGGAGAAATGGAAAAAATAATGCAAAATATTCCCACTGAAACCTCACCCAGTCTCTTAATGTTAATATCTCATCTTCTTAGTTTTGATAAATGTAACCTTGGTACAGTTATGAAAACTAAGCAAATAATGTTAGGACAATGCACTTAACTAAACCACATATAATATTTGATGCCAACTGTTTTCTCACTAATGTCTGTCTTCGAGTCAGAATCCCACCTATGACATCACACTGCATTTAGTCAATCCTCTCCTTATTCTCCTCCAATCTATGACATTTCCTGCTGTTTCCTTACCTTTCATGGCCTTGACATATTTGAAGGTATTTTGTAGAATGTCCCACAGTTTCAGTTTATCTGATGTTTTCTCATGAATAGAGCCGGGTTATGAAATTGAAGACAGAATACCCTAAAATCATTATTTTTCCCTTTCCATGCTCTATTTTCTAAGGTGTGAGTCATTAAGTTCAGCCTACATTCAAGGAAAAGGGAGTTAAGTTTCAAATCCTGGAAGAAATATCAAAGAATTTGTGGACACATGTTAAATACACCACAGTAATTAATACATATTTTGGGGAAGATCATTTGAGGCTATGCAACTATTCTATTTCTTCTTATTTTTTAAAATTTTATTTACTTATTTAGTTTTGGCTGCGTTGAGTCTTCATTGCTGTGCACTGGCTTTCTCTAGTTGTGGCGAGCGGGGGCTACTCCTCGTTGTGGTGCGTGGGCTTCTCATTGCAGTGGCTTCTCTTGTTGCAGAGCATGGGCTCTAGGTGCACGGGCTCAGTAGTTGTGGCTCATGGGATCTAGAGCACAGGCTCAGTAGTTGTGGCGCATCGGCTTAGTTGCTCCGTGGCATGTGGTATCTTCCTGGACCAGGGCTCGAACCCGTGTCCCTTGCATTGGCAGGCGGATTCTTAACCACTGCACCACCAGGGAAGTCCCTCTGTTTCTTCTTAAAGTCGGTTAATTTTAGCAACCATCAGTGGATTTTGCCTACTGCAATTATTACTCTAGTGCTCAAATGGTGATTATTTTCCTCATTACTTTTACATTTATTAATTGGAATTCTTTGATAAGGTAGATTTATCTCTTCTTCTCTATTCATTCTATCACTTTACTATCAGGATGGCCTTACCTGGTTTTTAAAATCATTCTTTCGGTTATAATTCAGTATAATCATATTTGTTTTGTTGCTCATATTTTTCTTGCTTTGGTTATTGGGAGATTTTCCAGGGACACCCCTCCCCCTTTTATTTTTAGCAATTCCTTATTTTTGCAACTACAAGATATTCCAGACCTACTTTGTATTTTTGCTGCCTAGAATCAGCCACTTCTTCAAAGAACCATGGTTTCTTTTACTGGGGAATGGTTATGTACCACTCGTTGCAACTGTACAGTTCTCAGAGGACAGAGATAGGAAACTCATATATCTATATTGCTAACGATGTGGATATTTGTACTAACTAACCCACACATGTATCTATATTTATTTCTACATCTCTTAAAATAAAAAGGAGTTAATAGTGGTATCTCTCATTCGGCACAAGTTTTGATCAACATTTCCTCTCTTGCTTACTTGTAACTTTTTTCTCTGGCAGTGAGAAATCTGGTTCCTATTATTGACAAAGCATCGCTTTAACCTCAGTATGTGTTTGAAGGCTTTTCAGAATTGGTGACCATACCAATGAGAAACAAATTTACCAACTACATTACAGTGTTTTCATACTTTTTTTTTTTTCCTTTGCTTTGAGCTTTACAATAGTCAATCGAAACACTGCTTTCCAAAGTTACTTAGTTCTGCTCCTTTTCCTTGCTGTCTTTAAATGAGGTATATTATAGTAATTGTACCGCAGTTAAATTAGTTAGGGACTGAATTTCACTCCGGTTTTCCTAATACCCTGCTTTATGTTTTTGTTGTTATTATTGTTGCTGTTTGCTTCTAAAGGGGGCCCCGTGCCCAGGGGGTGGCCGCGGAGTGCAGACCTGGGGAGGCGGGAGGGAGCTGGCTGGGCAGAGGGTCGTCCAGGGGGCCCGAGACACGGGGGGGCCTGCTGGGCAGGACGGAGGTCCCTCCCCGCTGCTGACCTGGGACGTCGAGGGGCGCTGAGGCTGGGGTGGCCCTGCGTCCTCCAGAGGCCGCGCCCTCGCCAGCCTTCTGAGGACCTGCCCGCCACACACAGGGGGGCAGGCTGGCCCCCTGTCCCTCCCGGGACCGATGGAAGGGTCACTCTTCTCTTCCCCTCCCTCTGTCCCAGTCCCGTGGGCACGACTGGCTCAGGCAGGGCCTGCGGCGGCGGGGACACTCAGGGCTTGGGGTTGACGCATGTCGCAGGGCCACCAGCGAGACTCCGGGCCGGAATGGGAGGCTGAGGCCTAGGGTCCCGAGTCCTCCTAAGTGGCGTCCGGAGGTGGGAAGGACGGAGACAGACGACAGACGCGGCCAAGGGGCGGGGTTGGGGGGGGTCCCAGACGCACTCACCTGTACGCGCCCGGCTCCCGGAAGGCCCTGTCCCGCCCTCCGCTCGCCGGCCTCGGGGCCTCGCCCCCGCGGGAGGGGTCACGCCGGGCACACGTCTCCTCCGCACGTTTTGCGCGCGCGGCGCACGGGCTCCCGGAGGTGCGGGGAGCGGCGCGCCGAGTCCAGGCAACGCCGCGAGCGCAGCTGCAGCTCCGACTCCGAGCTGAAGGGCAGCGGCGCTGTCACCTTCTTGGGACTGTGCGCGCTCGTCAGGCTGCGCTGCCGCGGCCTGGGGCGCTGGAAAAAAGCCGCCCGCCCGCCTCGGCCTCGCGCTCCTTCAGGGCTGGGCCGCGGCGCAGGATGCCGGGCCCCCGCCCCCTCGGTTCAACACCAGGAGGACGGCAGCCAAACCGCCAGGGTGCCGGAGGTGGCCCCGCGGGGGCCATGGGGTCGTCTAGGCCCCCCTTGGTGGCCTCGGCCCCTCAACTTCTCGGTGGGTCGGAGGGCTCGTCCTGCCCACTGCCCGGAACCACGTAGGTCACCTGCACCTCGGAGGTACCTTTCCGCACCGGGACCTTCTGGTCAGGGACACTGTCCCAGTCGGTGGAGGCGGGCTTCTCAGTGGCCCAGACACAGTGTCTGCAGGAGGTGGTTCTGCATCACGTCCAGGATGACCCCAAGTTCATCGAAGTAGCACCCGAGGGCCTCAGGGCTCCTTGAAGGTAAGGGTTGACACAGGTGATGTCCAGGTTCCAGATGGGCCATAGATCCTGTTGGCAAACCTCAGCACACAAGGTTCTGGCCCATCTCCCTGTCCAGGTGGTGGCCCATGTGGTCCGTCTGGTCCTGGCGGACCCGGGAAGAGATGAGCTTGGACAGCTGGCCTGAGCCCCGCAGGGCCCTCCCGTGGCCACTCCGAGATGACGCGGTCCCAGCCTGTCTGGCTCGGACAGGACTCAGGGGTGCTCTTGGTGACAGCCTCACAGAGGGTGGGGACAAGGCCGGTAGAAGAAGCGGGTGGCCTGTGGCCCCTGGTGCGGGGCGTTCACGTGGCTGTGAGACCCCACGTGGTCTTGTGCAGGTGTTCTGGGCAAAGAGCTCCCGTTCGGGCTTCTCCTCCGCGTGGCTCTTAACAAGGGCTGCCTCTCAGGTGGATTCCTTATGCATTAGACTTAATGAACATCACATGGCCCTGGCGGTGGATTTTTTTTTTTTTTTTTTTTGAATTTCTTATTATTTTCCGTGTGACGTCAGTTCCCTGATAGTTTAAATCAAAGTTGTTAATTTGCAGATCTCTAGCTTTTTCCTTCTTGTAAAGTTAGAAGCAATGCTTATTCCTACTTTTACCATATTAGCTGAAACTGGAATTCTTATTTATTTTTTATAAGGTTTAAACGATTCTCAGGTGACAAGTACTGTGAAATCAGACTAGTGAAATTCTCATATTTATACAAACAATTATGGCTGTTGGCATTCGTAATGGTTATATGGTTATATTTTTATAATTTTCAGTTACTATTGGAGAATGTATGCCATTTTTATTCTCTTAATACCATGAATAACTTGAGCTCAAAATCATTTCTGATACTTCTGGTGCATCAGACTTAGTGTTAGATTGTGTTTGACCTATGAGAGAAAACTTGGCCTTAAATGTTTTATGGCATCAGTTGAAAATTAAGAGCAGAAATTTGAGAGGAGATAGAGAAGTTACAGAAGTAGATGGCATAGCAGGCAAGCGATGACTGAAATTGTGAAAATGGAGGTGCGTATGGAAGGGATAAATTTTAAATCTAGCTTGGACGGGTTAAAGTGTTTGCACTGGGGAGACCTGAACATTCTTAGGAGAAGGAAATAAAAATGTTAAAGAATGCAGGAGAGTGGTTAAGTGTTAGGCGTCATGTAATTTCCATGGAATTACCTTCTTAGAGGGAGGAAGAATTGTTGGGGGATACTGAATATGCACATTAAATGACGGTTTAATTTAACAAGAAGTTGTGGAAACCTTAGGTAATTTGGGGGGGTGGATTTCATAGACGGCTTTGGACACAAGCTTCTGAGTAAAATTAGGCAAGTTTTAGATATGTTATGAACTTTATCTAGTATTAATTTCTTCTTATTCCAAATTTTAGTGAATCCCAGGTTGAGCGATGGTTTGTCATATTATTCTAAAGTACATTTGATAGCTTTCTAATTTTGGTTCAGCAACCATTTGCCTCATTTTACAGTCATGAGCTGGTATGTTACACAAAGCCAGGAAGCTGTTTTATCGGTATAGGAAGCATGTAAGCTCTAATCTAAAATATATTGGGAAAAGTATGTGACCAATATTTAATAGTCATTTAAAATGAAGGAGTTAAAGTAACATCTTATACATTGGATGTGACTAGAAGTTACATTGTCTAGTCTCCTTTTTAATTTGTTTATTTAAAAAACATTAGATATGATAAATACTAGGCACAAAATTCTCTTACAAATTCGAGAAAATTATATTCCAATTATCATTTTCAGAAAACATCTATGTAAACCAAGAAGATGCCCTTTCTCTCTAATAGCCCAGAAGATACCCTTTCTCTGCAATAAACCAAAAGTCCATTCCACTCTTTTAATAAGTCTTAAAAGACAAAGATACTGATTTTGTGTGTGTGTGTGTGTGTGTGTGTGTGTATATATATATATATATATATATATATATATTTATGTCTATCTGTATCTGTCTATATCTATCTATCTATATCTATATATCTATGTAAGAGAACAAATATCAGCAATCATTTTTTACAGAGAGTGGAGTATTAATCTGAGAGCCTATCCTGAGTCACAGAGTTCGCTTTCTTTGAGGTTTTTATACTCATTACTGCTAATTGTTAGGAAAAATTATTCTCTCCATCTTCACTTAAATGTCTATTACTCTTAAGCCTAAGGATCAACTACCACAGAAACATATCTGAAAATCTGCTCTAGCAAACCAAGCCATGGTGACTGGCTTTGCCATTGTTCACTCACATTTTAGAGATATCTGATGACAGGAGACAGCGTGGTGAAGGGGAGGCAAGGGTTCCGTGGCAGTCAGTGTAAGGAAGATAGTGTAGGAGCTTTAGGAATGTGACACTGGTCACATCCTGCATCCGAGGTGTGCGTGCAGCTGTGCTCTATTGTGGGGAGTGGGTTTGTTTGCTGGGGTTACCGTAACAAACGTTACAGACCAGGTGACTAAACAGAAATTTGTTTCTCACCATTCTGGCGGCTGGAAGTCCTAGATGGAGGTGTGGGCAGGGTTGGTTTCTCCTGAGGCTGCTCTCCTTTTGTGGACGGCTGTGTTCTCTCTGCTTCTTCATGCGGTCATCCTTCTGTGTCTCTGTGTCCGAATCTCCTTTTCTTACAATGACACCAGTCATATCAGATTGAGAGTCCACCCTAGTTACCTCATTAGAAGTTGATTACCTCTTTAAAGAATGTATCTTTATATACAATCACATTCTGAGGTACTAAGGATTAAGACTTCAACATATGAAATTTGGGGAGACAATTCAGCCCATAACAGGGATATATAGGGGTATCCAGAAAGTATATATAGATCTGTTAGTGTTTTAGAGTGATTATCACAAAGCGACTGCCATTTATTTGTAGGACCTATGGGAATGGTATAAAAATTTAGTTTCCATAGATAAACTTGTGCTGTAAAATACATTTATTTACTTATACAGAGTATTTCTACATTGTATACCAGATAATTTTGCTCAGAAAAATAGGTTTGAAAAAGAAAATTAATCTGTACAGCTGGGGAGAAAACGTTTTTTTATGGGTGAGAATGCTTGCAGTTTTCACATGTTGCAAGTTGTTTCATATCCTGTGCACTTAAATACAATGTGAAGTCTGGCATTTCTAAAGTTTTCTCACTTAGCAGTTGGTAAAAACAACCGTGCTTAATAGTAGGCTTAGAAATCATACATGTAGTGAAAAGAACAAGAGTTTGACTATTTTATTTAGTAGTTGTGTAACTGGAGATCATAAATTAACTTCTCAGAGCCACGGTTTAACTATCCCTAAATTCGGAATAATTACATCACCCTTGTAAGCATCTAGGTTGTGATTTTGGACAGGATAATTCTTGTTCTGGGGGCTGTCCTTTGCATGGTGTGACGTTTAGCAGCCCCTCTGTCCTCTACCATCTCTATGCAAACAGCACTACCCTCTCACCCCCATTTGTGACCATCAGAGCTGTCTGCAGGTAGTGCCAAATATCCCCCGGGGAGGTAAAGTCAGCCCTCAGTGAGAGCCACTGACGAGCCTGTGTGGCGGAAACAAACGTCTCCGTTTGACGAAAAAGGCAGTGGTTGCACATGAAGTCATACACCTGAGATAGTTTAAGATCAGCTCCATTGAAGCTTTAAAAAAGTTAAAATTGTTCTTTCTTAAACCTCTGTAACTGATATAAAAGCCTAAACTTTTCAAGAAAATTATTAGAGTGTGTCATTTAGAAAGCATTCGAGGTTTTGACCAGAAGTCTTTAGAGGACTCTAGATAAACTCTTGGGTTTCCAGTGAGGAGCAGATCTGTCACCTCCTTCCACTGTTCTCCTCATCCTCAGAGATGCCTCCAATTCAGTCATTCAAAGAAAAGTACAGGATAGTTGTGTAACTGTATAGGTCGTTGAGGCACCTAAAAGAGAAAAGCCACAGTCACGCTATTTGTTAGAGGGATAAGGACCTTAGCATAGGAAAGGAGAGGTTTGCACGGCCTTTGCAGGTACTGATGGAACAGACACCAGTGGTCTCGGTCAGAAGCATGGAAGCAGGTGTGCTCTAGAGCCATCTGGAGAGCCCCAGAGCTCCCGCATCTGCTCTCACATCAGTGTGCACCTGCTTCCATGACAGTGGCTTCTCTCCTGAAGTCACTGCCTTCCAGATCTCACGTGGCTACCTCTCAGTATCAGACTCTGACCAGAGACCTTCTGGGGAAAAGCACACTGGTGACCGGATTCCCAGCTTCTCTTATGAAATATGGAGCGCATGGAAGGCGGTAAGATGGAAGATGATTCAATAACAGGCAAAGAACCCCATCCAGTTCTTGGAAACAACCTAAATATCCATCAACAGAGGAATGGATAAAGAAGGTGTGGTACATATATACAATAGACTGTTAGTCAGCCATAAAAAGGAATGAAACTGGGTCATTTGTAGAGACATGGATAGACCTAGAGACTGTCATACAGAGTGAATTAAGTCAGAAAGAGAAAAACAAGTATCGTATATTAACGCATACATGTGGAATCTGAACAAATTGGTATAGACGATCTTATTTACAAAGCAGAAATAGAGACACAGATACAGACAACAAACGTATGGATACCTAGGGGGAAAGCGGGGGTGGGATGAATTGGGAGATTGGGACTGACATATACACACTACCATGTATAAAATAGGTAACTAATGAGAACCTGCTGTATAGCACAGGGAACTCTACCCAGTGCTCTGCAGTGACCTAAATGGGAAGGAAATCCAAAAAAGAGGGGATAGATGTATATGTATGGCTGATTCACTTTGCTGTACAGCAGAAACTAACACAACATTGTAAAGCAACTAGCCTCCAATAACATTTTTTAAAAAGTCAGATCCCAAACTTGCCACTTTTCCCATTGAATTCAGTATTTAAGAGGGTGTGCCAACCTTCTGCCTTCAACATGTAGCTCACCCTTGTGCTGACGAAGACCTACTTGGTCTCAAAGTGTTGTCACCCAGCTGGCACCATGACTGGACTTCAGTGGGCTCTTCCATGCTTATGCCCCTCATCTGGGGTAAGGGGACATTAATAAGATTAGGAATTAGTGAGCATGAGTCCATTGTCATATTCCTTCATTATGAAATGAGTTCCTTGGTCAGAAATGATGCTGTTTAGAAAACAACATTGATAAACAAAGCATTCTTTAGATACAGGATGGGCAGGAAGGAAGATGCCTATCTACAGAAGGTGTTTATTCCAGTGAGGATCAACTGTTGCCTGTTCTGTTATGAAGAGCTTAAATTTGATAAACTTGTCACCAGTGACTGCTCTTTGCTTATGTTGCCCTATTAGGGCCCATCTTATGCACAAGATTACGGAGAGTCTTCTCTGCAGTGTTGTTGTTTTGGGTGTTCATAGGGACACAAATACTTTGGTACATGTTCTTAAACGTCTATCAACATCTCTTCCTCAAATCTACTTGTTACCAGATTTTCTTGTTTTTTTTTTTCCCCCGTTTGCTTTTATTGCGATATAATTGACATACAGCACTCTGTAAGTTTAAGGTGTACTTATGTCAGTGACCATATTTTCAGTTGTCACTTATTTGTCTCTCACTTTGATGGTTAATTTTATGTGTTAGGTTGGCTGGGCCACAGCACCCAGTGTCTGGGAGGGAGTTCTTTTGATGAGATAAAATCAGTGGACTTTGAGTAAAGTGGATTACCCTCCATAATGTGGGTGGGTCTCACTCAATCAGTTGAAGGCCTTAATAGAACAAAGACTGACTCCTCGCAAATAAGAAGGAATTCTGACAGCAGACAGCCTTTCCAATTGAACTGCAAAATTGATTCTTCCTGTACATCCACCCTGCAGATTTTGGACGTGTCTGCTCCATAATTGCATGAACCAATTCCTTAAAATCAATTAATATCTCCTCTCTCTCTCTCTCTCTCTCTCTCTCTCTCTCTCTCCTGTTTCTCTGGGGAACCCTGACTAATACAATTACGATCAAGACAGTGAATCAGTGTAGATTGGGACCTCTAGCCATTTCACCTTAAAGGCAAAACTTACCATCCAGGTGTGATTCTCAAAGTGCTGCACACAGAGAGGATTTCCTTCTTCTGTGTCCTTCAGGGACATGCTGATGGGCCTGTGATGTTACAACTGTTCCCTTCCTTCTGGTGCCATACAAGACAGAACTATATTTGAGTAAGTTCTTGGTTGAATATGTTGCACATATTCTCTCCTTTTCATTCTCTTAGTGATATCTATTAATGAACAAAAATTCTTAAATTTAAAGTAGTCAAATTTATTATTTTTTCATTTATGTTTCATATATATATTTCATATATATTTTTTCAGTGCTTTTTTCTATTTAATCTTTACCTATCTTGGATTCATGAATATTTTTTTCTATATTTTATTAAAAATGTTTTGAAGTCCTGGTAATGGAAGTGTGGGAAAGTCAAGCAAATTCCTCAAAACAAGTATGCAACTGGACAAAATTATTTTTTAAAATTTCAGTGCACTAGAAATCAACCAAAGGCAATGAGAAGTTGAGAAGTGCATATACATGAAAACTGCTAGTGGAAAGTTTGTGGCTTTCTTGCTTGGATGCTGTCCCATCTTGCTACCTCACCCTCACTCCCAGCTCAGGCTACAGACACCTGCCCTCTTTCTGGCTGGAAAGGATAGAGTCACTTCAGTGTGGCTGATAGAGCAGCTAAAAAGTTATTTGGGGAGTGAGAGGGCCATAGATAGACTGAGTTTACAAACCTTATATGCATCCCTGCTGACTACTAACCAGTGCCTGTTGGACATCCCAGATAACCTAGAGAAAATTTGAAACCTGGAGAAATTTGTAAACTTGCTGAACCATTCAATGTGACCCTCAATCCACAATCTACTGAGAAGGCAAAGGGTAGAAGCCTCATTGGCATAAAACCTTAGCATAACAACCGCTCAAATCACTGCCTGCTAAACTGTGAAGACACAGGGGAAGCAGCTAGGGGTGCTGGGCTTAAACAAATCAATATGAAACAGAGTAGAGATATCAGGGGTTGTACATTGTGGAGTAAGATATTTCACATTTGAAATTCAGGCAAGGTTATTGCTTACTAAAACCAACAGCATTTAGAAGAACAAAACAAAATCCAGAGTTGCTACAAAACAAAGGTATACATGTGGACCATTTTGATTCAGTGATTTTACTAGAAATCTTAGTGCAATGAAGCAAAAAAAGGGAAAAGGACTTGATTTTAGCAAGGTAGTATATTTCTAAAAGATACAGTGTGATATACAGAGAGTCAATTGTATTTCTCTCTATCATATACTAAAAATCCAAAAAGAATATTTTAATTGTTCATTTACAATAGTGTGTAAATATTTAGAAATAAATTTGACACAAGAAACACAAGATCTGCACACTGAAAACTGCAATTCATTGCTGAGAGACATTGTACAAAATAAAACAATATCAGAAACTTATAAGATTTCTTGCCTACAGAAAGTTGATGGGAGTGGGGTAGAAGTCATGGGGAAATATGAATGAGGTAATTGGTATGAGAGGGGAGACACTACTTGGAGTTTAGCTTTTTTCATTTCTCTGACTGTTAGAACCATGGCATTGTGTCATATATCCTAAGGAAATAGTTAATGAAAATCAAACAGTTATGGAAGAAGCCCCAAGTGGAATGTAGTCAGTAGCACGTAAATCTATCTTCTAGATGAATAATGTAACTACACTCAAGAGGTTGGAGAAGGAAAGAACTAACTTAAGTGATGTTGGGAAACAGTGTTTTGACTATATATTGTAAAGTCAAGGAGAAATGAACCATAAACAAATACATACTGTAGTGACTTCTGAATCCAATTTATGTGCACACTAGTGTTAAACTAATAAGAAACATGTATAGTGGATAATGGCAGCCAGTTTTCTCACTGCCAGGGAACAAGTGGAAAGAGGGAAGATTAGAACAAACCCTAGTGTTGGATTGGGATTGGAGGTATTGCTATGAATGTAAGGGTTTTTGTTAGTTTCTAATAAAAAAAAGTATCACACAGATACAGAGATAAAATATGTATACACGTGTGTGTTAGTACATACACTGATTTCCTACTTTATCTGCTGAGACTAAAAGCAATAGCACCCAGAAGCAACAGGTAAATCTAGGACCCAGGTTGGATTTCTAAACACCATTATCCAATTAGACATGCCAGAGCTCCTTAAGGAAATTCTTAAATGCAGTGATGGGGCAGAGAAAGTCAGAGGTGAAACTGGAATAGCTTAGGGTGCCAGCAGGCAAAGAAGTGCTTAGAAATGATGGTGACAGGTTAAAGGGACACACAGGAGGCACCTGAAAGAGTTCTCAATGACCAAAGCCAGAATAATGTGAACAAAACATGAATAATGATAATATTCACCTATTACCTATAAAATAGGATAAATATCAGTTAGTTCATGTTTACATAAGTGAACTAATAAATAACTAAATGGGGAAGAAAGAACAACTCTTCCCTACAGTAGAATTCTAATAATTGAAGGTAGAAGTAATGAGGGTACTAGAAAATCAACATGAGGCAAACAGTTCTGTAATACATGTCATAGACAAGGTTGATTGATGGCTGCTAAGATTACCTGGAAAAAGTGTGATGAAAAATAAAATAATTGCATAGTCTCCAGGTATCTCCCCACAAGGGACTTGTTAAAGGCAAACCTATGTAACTTTACAGTGGAGGATCTCAGGCAGAGAGCAGTTACACCAACTGATCAAGGTGGCAAGAAGTAAGGGTATTGGTACCTCCCAACAGAACACACTGAGAGGGCAAAGCTCCATTTCCATGGCATTGCTGCCAGGATGTCTAAGGGCAATCCAATGGTGAGAAAAACTGCAGGCCACCCTAGACTGAATATCCAGGTATTTCAGCACTGTCGGAAAAAATTATCTTTTTCCTATTAAATTGCCTTGATTTTGTTGAAAATCGACCACGCATATGCGTGCATCTGTTTCTGGACCCTGCTCTATTATTTCGGTGTAAATGTCTACACATTATGTCATTAGCATGCTGTCTGGATTATTGTAGCTTTAAAGTAAGTCTTGAAATCATTTTAACAGTATTGATTCTTCTAATCCAAGAACATGGTATATCTTTACATCTGATTGTGTCGTCTTCAGTTTCTTTCATCAGAGTCATAGTTTTCGGAGTACAGGTCTTTTGCCCCCTTAGGTAGGTTTATTCCTAGGTATTTTATTCTTTTTGATGTGATGGTAAATGGGATTGTTTCCTTAATTTCTTGTTCTGATATTTCATTGTTAATGTATAGAAGTGCAACAGATTTCCGGGTATTAATTTTGTATCCTGCAACTTTACTGAATTCATTGATGAGCTCTAGTAGTTTTCTGGTACTGTCTTTAGGATTTTCTATTTATAGCATCATGTCATTTGCAAACAGTGACCGTTTTACTTTTTCTTTTCCAATTAGGATTCCTTTTATTTCTTTCTCTTCTCTAAGTGCCATGGCTAGGACTTCCAAAACCATGTTGAATTATAATGGTGAGAGTGGACATCCTTGTCTTGTTCCTGATCTTATTGGAAATGTTTTCAGTTTTTCACTGTTGTGTATGATGTTAGCTGTGGGTTTGTCATGTGCGGCCTTTATTATGTTGAGGTATGTTCCCTCTATGGCCACTTGCTGGAGAGTTTTTTATCATAAATGGATGTTGAATGTTTTCAGTTGGTTAAAGTACTCTATTTGTTCTTTATTTTCTAAATTGTATTAGCCAATCTCAGTCCTTTGGATTTCCATGTAAATGGTAGAATCAGCTGGTCAGTGTCTGTGGAACATTCAGTTGGAAATATGATAGGAATTGGCATGGAAACTACAGAGACATCTGAAGAGTACATACCTTTAAAATACTGTCTTTCAATATGTGAAAGACATCTCTCTCTTTTTCTTTTTTTAGGTCTTGAATTCCCCTTCCCAGTGGTTTGCTCTTCTCAATATACAGGTCTTGAAAATACTGTATTAAGTTATCACTAAGATTTTCATGGTTTTGAGGTGGCTGTTTGTCACTTTGAACTCATGGAGCATCTTCAGAACTAAAATTCCTAGCCTGCTCTGCTAGCAGAGTTCTTCTTGTTCCTGTCAAAAAGGATGGTGTTTATTAGAAAGATATGCTATTACAGTGTATATCTCTTTGTGCAGCGGTGACTAAAAAGAGGGCTGAAGCAACAAGGCATCTGTCTCCTTCAGCGTCCCCATCCTGAGAGAGAAGAGGCTGCCACTTTTCTGTTTGAATGACCAAGCAGGCTGCCTTTGTTGTATGACTTAAAAACTGTACAGCCATGAGGGAGATCCCAATATATTTCTCAGTTTCCAACTCAGCCCCACTGTGTTTATATTTATAATTGCTGGAAACTCCTTCCAAATTCTGAAAGGATATCTTATTAGAATTTTAGCTTTTCATTATGTTGTGAGTTTTGTTTTTTAATATTTTCTTCATGTGTTTTACTGAGAAGGTGGTAGAGAGAGTTTTGGTTTCTGGTTTAGAAATGTGTGTGGTAAAGGGGAAAGGTGCGGGGAGGGATAGATTGGGAGCTTGGGATTTACTTATACACGCTACTATATTTAAAATAGATAACCAACAAGGACCAACTGTATACCACAGGGAACTCTGCTCAATATTCTGTAATAACCTAAATGCGAAAAGAATTTGAAAGAGAATAGATACATGTACATGTATAACTAAATCACTTTGCTGTACACCTGAAACTAACACAACATTGTAAATCAATTATAGTCCAATATAAAATAAAAATTTAAAAAAAAAGAAATGTGTGTGGTGCCCAGGACAAGGTGAGCTACCAAACCTTGACTGCAAGCTGAAGGGTGAATAGAAGTTAAAGGTAAGAGGGGGAAGGAATAAAGCAGGATGAGGGAAAAACATGCACAAAGTCAAAGGACATTTTAACTAAAAATTTCTGACTTCTAATTAGTGTCTTTTGCTGCATTTCATGTATCTGTGTGTGTCTCTTAAAATCACTTTTATGAGAAAAACGTAAATATGGAAATAAAATGTAATTATAGTATATAAATTTTAGCCATTAAAGAAAGCAATAACAATTGTATTTTATTTGAATTTTGGCACATACTTTTTCATATAAAATTGCTGAATTATGGTTTATTAGTCATTTAATATTTTATATAAAATATAAGGTAATTGAAAAATAAGCTATAAAATAGAACCAAATAATAATATTGCTGATGTATGATATTTCAGTTTTTTATGGATTAAACATGTTTTTATAATACTCATCTGGGACCCTGAGCTCTGTAATCTGTTTTTAGGGAGAATGTATTAGGTTTTTTTTTTTTAACCTACCAACAGAGCATGCAAGAAACACATTTCCCCATGATGGACCCACTAGTGTTAAGAAAATAGTACCGACTGAAAAAAACGCACAACCTAACAGTTGAGAAGTATGGTTTATCTGACAGACAAAACTGAGGACTTAAGCCTGGGATGCAGCATCTCAGACAGCTCTGAGGGGCTGCTCCCAGGAGGTAAGCGAGGAGCCAGGATCTATAGGGGTTTTGCAAAAAAGACCAGGTAGTTGGAACATCAAAAGATGACTGTTAATTAAAGAAAGCCAGCTATCTGAAGTTAAGGAATTTAGCAGTTTTCTATGTATGGGAAGATGCAAGAGTCTGGGCTGACTGAAATCATTCCTTTGATGTGCACCTCAGCTCTCTGGGGCCTGTGTCCTGTGCTTTCCCATCCTGAGTCTCCTCAGGGTGCATCATTGGGGGACTGCAGTGGCTGAGGCCTTGATGGCAGGCATCCTGTTTCCATCCTGAGTCCCCTCAGGGCTCACCGTTTGGGGCAGCTGCAGTGGCTTGATGGCTGCAACAGCCTTTGTTTACTGATATGGCAGGTGACCTTTTTCATTCACAATAAGTATGTCTTTGCTGTTGTCTTGTTGGTCCTGAGATGAGGAGAGAATCTGGTCTCAGTAGTTCTTAAGCTGATGTGATACATTCAGGTATTCATTATGCATTTCTCAGAGGCCTCTACGTGGTTGTATAAGAATTTACTATTTTGTCTTTAAAACAAACAAAAAGCAAACCAAAGAGTACAGTGGGGTGCATCTTGATCATGAACACCTCTGAAAGGTTTATCTCTGAATAAACAGCCTATACCTTGGGTCTGACCCACCCGGCTGAGGTCCAGTTGTCTGCCTGATCCCTTCACCCACAGCACAGCCAAGTCCTGAAAGGGTCCTCACTACATGTGGGCCCATCTCGCCCCACTGGATGTCCTCCTCATTTTATAGGATACGGAACATGTGTGCAGGGAGGTTTGTGGCTCACATAGATGGCTGTGAATCTGGGACAAGACCATCTCGGTGGGGATCCAGTGTCTACACCTGTAGCCTCTCCACTGCTCTGTCCTGGAGCCTCCTAACGGCCTTCTCTCAGTTTGAACCCTCTGTCAGTGAGAGAAAATACATTTTCCCAAGAAGCTTATTATTTTCAACTCAAATGCAGGTCTGTTTTAGAGGATAGTGAACATATACTGAAGTTTTGTACGTTTTCACTGATTGTTTCAGGCGTGACGTGCCTCAGAGAATTCTCAGAGATACATTGTCTGCGTGTGGAGGAAGAAAGTTTTTAAATATTATAAGGCTCAGAGAGAAGTCCTAACATTTTCAACTGGAGAATTTCAGGCTTAGAACATAAAATCCTAATCAAGTTTCAATTCATCTGTTTTTCATTCTTGCGTTAATTAACAGTTAAGAAATAAGTAGTGCTTTTTGAAACTGGGAGAATTTGTTAGTTCCTTTTTTCTTGTCCTCAGTGATTAATCCTTTGCCAGAGTACTCTAGAAATCTTATATCTCATAATCTCCTGACAATTAGATCACATGGAATGTTCTTTGCTAGATGTCTTATTTCACAAAAATGCTCTACTCCCCTGGTCTTGCTTTTTATAGCATCTGTTTTTCCAGGATGGGTATTAAGCTTCTTGTGATTATCTCTGTGTTGTGATAAAAATTTATTTGGAGAAAGAACATTTTAAATGAAAAATATTTGACAGACACATTTGGTTATACTGACTTTCTTTGAGTTTACACACTGGACTTATTAATGTCTGATAACTGTGCAGGCAATTGCATAGGGCCACTGCCAGTCAATCTTAAAAATTTTACATTGATCCCCACCAAATTCCCCAAATAAATGGTGAAATTTGGTAGCAAAAAAAAAGAAAAAAAGAAATATCTTATTTATCCTTTCCTGTTACTTCTTTGAAATCAACTCATTGTGTGATCATTAGGTGTAAGATTTTATGCGAAACAAACAAAAAGTCATGTTTGCTAACTAGGGAATTATGTGTATTCAAAAGTAAGTTTGTACAAGGCAAAAAATGTGATGTAGGTACCTCAAAGAGTTGTGAGAATTTAATAGGAAAATGAGAAAAGATCATAATTCAAGAGAAGAGTACAAGTGTCAGCTGGGGCTTGGAAAATGATATGATTTGTACCAATCCATTTAGTTAAAATATTTACTACATCCAGGCATTTCTCTAGGGCTTGGAAGAAAATGCTAAACGAGGTACAGTCCTTATCTAGAGAAATTGTCAGCTTACTGGAAAAAACAGAGACGTAAACAGAAAAATACAGAGCAGCTCATACAGTTAGAGTAAGAAGGTTAAGGGCTCCTCAGGAGATTGCTCTAAGGAGGAAACAAGGAATGGATCAGGTACCTCCCATACGTGGCATATTAGGAGAGTCCTGTAGCAAGATGTTCATGTTCTTACAGTAATAATTGATGGGTAATTAGGTTAAATAACTAAGTTAAAAGATGCAGGAATTAGTAACTTCAAAAAACCATGATGGACAAGAAGGAAAATATAATCATACAGTATCGGTCAGCATTGAACAACTTTTATTAATAAAATGCTGCAAATCCTGAAAATGGATTTAACCATAAATTTTAAACTAACATTAGGGTTGTAGAGCAGAGGACTCCTGTGTTTTGGGGAAAAGGGGACAATGATAGAAGAGACCGAAATTTCTCTCTTTTGTATTTTGGAAGGTATTCTATACTGTCTAATATTAGAAAACTAAGTAGCAGTTATTATGTAGCAGTAAGAATTAAATAACAGGAGAAACATCTTGAGAATGCCCAGAGGTTGACTCTGGATGGTGAACTTTGCAGGTGGAGAGGGTGGGGTAAGGAACTGAACATTTTTTTGATGCCACGTAGAACTGTTTGGCTTTTTGAACTTTGTATTATCGATACAATGATAAAAAAGAAAAATTAAAAAAAATAAAGGATTTTTAGGCATAAGTGACAACGGACGTTCTGGAAAGTTTAGTAGCAAAGGATTAAAAATGGAGAAAATAACTTGAAATGATTGCAAGTTATTAAAAATATTTTTTTTTGGATTTGAATATCTGAGTATATTTGGAGGCAGAAGAAAAGGAAACAGTGGTGTTGGAAGTATTAAGATGGAAAGGAAATTCAGGCTAATTGATTGAACAAGTTCCTGGACAGCAGGAAAGACTAGAATATGCATATGTGTCCGTTTAATCCTAGATCTCTGCTTCCTTCAACTACTGGTTAATAACAGTAAAGAAAAAATCTACCACCCTCCTTTTTTTTTTCCCCATTCCACTTCTGTTTGTGAATTAACAGCCTTTAAGCACACCACTGGGTTTGCATCTAGTTGAAGAAAAGTTACTGGTTGAGGTGGGAGAAGTTGTAGGAGCCCGGAGTATCATCTGAAGTGTTGAAGGGAGTTAGGAAGATGATTCTAAATGAGTGTGTAGAATGCATACGGAAGAGGAAAGAGGTTCAGAGAGATTGTTCTGAATCCTGGGGAGAAGGCTCTCCCCGACATCATTGAGGAGAAGAGACTTGGAGAAACTAAGGGTGACAGATAACGCCTGCGTATTATAGAAGAAGGAAGAAAAAAGATTGCAGGAGAAAAGGGAACGCTTCCAAAGGAAGGTTCATGCACTATTTTTCTTTTTTGGATCTTTAGTTCTCCTGGAAAGCTTCATGGTTTGCTTATAGAAAAGGGGGTTCACAAGAGAATCAGCTTTTCAGTTTTCCTGCAGAAGTTCTTCATTCTTATAGTAATCTTTTTTATTTATTTATTTATTTTTATATTTATTTTTGGCTGTGTTGGGTCTTCGTTTCTGTGCGAGGGCTTTCTCTAGTTGCAGCAAGCGGGGACCACTCTTCATCGCGGTGCGCGGGCCTCTTCACTATCGCGGCCTCTCTTGTTGCGGAGCACAGGCTCCAGACGCGCAGGCTCAGTAGTTGTGGCTCACGGACCTAGTTGCTCCGCGGCATGTGGGATCTTGCCAGACCAGGGCTCGAACCCGTGTTCCCTGCATTAGCAGGCAGATTCTCAACCACTGCGCCACCAGGGAAGCCCTCTTCATTTTGTGAACTCAGAAAAATCAAACATTTTGCATATCCTTTTCTTCATCAACCTCCCTTGAGGAAACCATCTTTTACCCTCTTTTTTCTCTAGAAGTATCAATTCTAAAAGAATCTACTATTGCATGTCTGGTAATTTCCTTCTTTCAAAACAAAATAGATTTTCCCCCAAATCACAGAAAATAGAGAAAATGGCTGTACTTTTCAAATTAAGATACATCTCACTTACTTTCTTCAGCAATTTCATTGCTAATCAATCTATTAGCTATTTTTCAAAATCCTACACTTTGTATATTTGGACCAAAATGTATTTATTTCCCATAACCCGTGCATTAAATTGAGTCTGTCTTGTTTTCTTTCAGAAGATTTCTATTGGATGAATTAGAGCAGAGTCATTGGCTTGTGTGTTTCTGCAGGTGCAGGAAAATGAGTTACAAAACACAGGTTTGTTGGCACAGACATACCTGGTTCCCATCATGGCCTTGCCATTTATTAACTGTGGCCTCAGAATGTCGTTTGTTTTCCGTGAGAATGTAATATTGCCTGCCCCAAAAGAGTATTGTGAAGACTGCTCTCCCTGAAAGTGGGTGTGCAGTCTCATTTATTTTTCTTTCCCACACCTGACATGGACCTCACACCTCCTGAGCAAGTCAGCCAGTGTCTCTCCCCAACTGGCTGATCATGCTTGGTGATATCTAAGTGTGGCGTGTGGCACAGTTTGGAGGCTACTGAAGAGGTGTGCCTTCCTTTTCCCCTGGAATCATCTTCTGTGAAAAGGCTACTGGCTACTGTATTCTGTTTTATTTATTTGAAAATGTAGATTATCCCTCTATGGCCTGCCCCAACAAACTTTAGAGATTCTATTCTTTCTCTTAAGGAGTAAAAAATGGATTTTAAAGTTCTGTCTTACATAGTTTCAAAAAGATGTGATTCTGTTTATA